>NC_134777.1:99042375-99109875 GCF_046742065.1 Oratosquilla oratoria
CATACGTCCATACATGTTGTACATACATGCATACGTACGTAACAGATGCATACACCCATACATGCGCACACACACATACACATGCACTCACACACACACACACATACATACACACACACACACACACACACACACACACACACACACACACACATATATATATATATATTATATATATATATATAATGTATATATATATATATATATATATATATATATATATTTCGTATATACACACATCTATACATTCATATATGCATGTGCATCCATCCATCTATCCATACATACATATATACATATAATACATGTATATATATATATGTATATATATATATATATATTATATATATATATATACATGTATACATTCATACATTCATACATGCATACATGATATATGCATACATACAATACATACATACAGTATATACATACATACATAGATATATGCATCCATGCATGCATACATACATACTGTACATCATACATACATACATACACACATACATACATACATACATACATACATACATACATACATACTGTACATACATACACACACACATACACACATACATACATACATACGTAGACACATACATAACTACATACATACATATGTACATGTGTACATACATATATGCATACATGCATACATGCATACATGCATACGTGCATACATACATATATACATACATACATGCATACATGCTTACATGCTTACATGCATACGTGCATACATACATACATACATATATACATGCATACATGCATACATACATACATACATACATACATACATACATACATACATACATACATACTGGAAAACTGTAAACACCAGACTCAATTGAAAGGTTTATTTGCGCGACGTTTCGATTCCCATCCAGGAATCGTCTTCAGGGGGTATAATGAAGACGATCCTGGACGGGAATTGAAACGTCGGGCAAATAAACCCTTCATTTGAGTCTGGTGTTTACAGTTTTCCAATATGGACCCCAGACTCCAAATCTTCACTTACATACATACATACATACATACATACATAAATGGAATAAAATCTAGATGGGGCAATGTTACTAGCGGGGTCCCGCAGGGTTCGGTTTTGGGTCCCTTGTTGTTCATTATGTACATAAACGACTTACACGATGGGATAAATAGTGATGTCAGTAAGTTTGCGGACGACACTAAAATAGGACGCCTAATTAGGTCAGGAGACGACGCCCAGATTCTGCAGGATGATCTTAATAAATTGTTAACATGGTCGGTGAAATGGCAAATGAACTTCAATATCTCTAAGTGTAGCATTTTAAACGTAGGGCTACACAACCCCAAAAATAGATACAACTTAGATAACACGTTTTTAGACAAATCTGAGTGTGAGAGGGACTTGGGAGTTCTGGTGAGTCTGGACATTAAAACCAGGAAGCAGTGCATTAGCGCCAGAAATAAAGCTAACAGGGCATTTGGTTTCATTGCTAGGACGGTAACGAATAGATGTGCAGAGGTAATTATTAAACTCTATCTAGCGATAGTTAGACCCATCCTTGACTATGCGGTACAGTTTTGGTCTCCGTCCTACAAAATGAACATAAATTCACTAGAATCAGTACAGAGAAGAATGACCAAAATGATACATGGACTCGGAAATTTGCCTTACGAAGAGAGGCTTAGGCACCTAAACTTACACTCTCTGGAAAGACGCAGAGTGCGGGGTCATCTAATAGAAGTGTTCAAGTGGATCAAAGGCTATAACAAGGGTGAAGCAAACAAGGTCATCATAATAAAACAACAGGGCAGGACTCGCGGTAATGGGTATAAACTGGACAAATTTAGATTTAAGAAGGAAATAGGCAAGAATTGGTTTACTAATTGGGTGGTTGATGAATGGAATAAACTTAGTAACCATGTAGTAAGCGCTGAAACTATCAGTTGTTTTAAAAAACGATTAGACAACTTTATGGATGGGGATGACAGGTGGTGATGGATACGGAGCTGCCTAGTGTAGGCCTTATGGTCTCTTGCAGTCTCCTTTATTCTTATGTTCTTATGTTCTTATACATACATACATACATACATACATACATACATACATACATGCATATTTGTGTGCATACATGCATGTATGCATACATATATACGCACGTGCATACATGCATACATTCATGCATACATACATACATGCATACATACATATATACATATATACATACAAACACAAACACACATGCACACATAAGCATAAACACATACACATGCACACATACATTGTTATATACATAATATGCAAATAGTATTAAAGAGGACTGAAATTTCAGCATTAGTGATCTTTTTCTGAGCGCCTTAAATTCTTCTGAAAATGTGGGGCATGAAAAAAATATGAAATCGACGAATGGTGATTTATTGAGAGGATGTTTCGAAGCTTCTGTTAACAGTTCAGACTGAAAACAAATGTTTGTTACAAAAATATATGTATTCATAGAAGATTCACTTGGGAACCTTGTTAGATGTGAATATATTCACGTGTAGCCTAACCCTCGGTGAGTGAATGTATCCAAGCCTCTATTGGTGGGAAGAATCGGAAAACCATATCTCTGGATGTTGATTGAGGTTGATCATTTTTTAATATAAAGAACTTTTGTATTATTACATAAAAAGTTTTTGCAGGGGGAGATAGCGAGCATCATTATTGGGGTCTTGTACCGTGGTGCCTTTAACTAATTGTTCTCTCATTAGAATATTCCGTGTTGGTGAAAATATTGATTCCTAATACAACCTGCTAGAAGGTGGTAAATTAGGCGTCTTGAGAGGCAAGTGGTCGTTATTCCCACGCAATAGGAACGAAATCCACAGTCCTCATGTTATCATGTATGCATGTATATGATGCTTCTCCTTTGGATCGGCCTAAGGGGAGAGATTGTTCTTCATCAAAATTGAAATAGTTCTTGGATTATCATAACATTTTAAGGCTTATATATTTACCGCATGAGGTAGGCTTAACAATGTGGTAGATGATGGTCTTCATCATTCTTTCTTCGGTTTTGTAAGTTGATACCATATGACTCCTGTAAAAGTTTTATGGGGATCTTTTGGGGTCATCCATGTGGGGATTGTATTCTTGGTATGATCGTTTTATCTTCTCTTTTATCGCTTTTTCTACTGGGTAACAGGGAGAAACTATTGTTGATAATGACTTAGGAGGTTTGTGTTAGTTTAGTTTCCTGTCACAACAGTGAGTGAGCGCCCTCCTAACGTTTGCATTATTGTCGACTTCTTATATATCAGGAGGCACGCACTTGCTCCATTTATGTATCGCCTATTGTTGATCGCCTTAACATAGGTATTAGTTTTGTACCCAGAGTCCGATTGGGAAAACTACACGTCAAGGAAATGGAAGAAACCGTTTATACCATTCTCGGAGGCGAAATTGAGGCTTGATTCTTCCGTAGGGAGCTGGCGAAGGTCCTATACTTCTTTGTCATTACTTTCCCTAGCAAGATATCATCTATGCACTTACACTAGATATTAGGTTTCTTTTATGACAAAACCTTTTCTTCTATAGTTCATAAAAAGTTGTCGAAAAAATCTCCTAAAGGTACCACCTATTTGAAATTACATATGTCTTCTTGGGCTTCTAAATGGAAGTTCTTTTATACCGAACTGGACAAGAGAGGGTAGGGCGTGTTCGGGAATGTCTGAGGAAGGGGTTGGTTCATTTTGGTAGGCTTGCCTTAAACACTATTTGTATCCGATTTACACAAAACATATATATTTGCATACACACATGCATAAATACATGCATACATACGCACATACATACATACATACATACATACATACACATATGCATACATATATAGATACATATATTCATACATACATATATATATACATAAATACATACATATACACATACATTCATACATATATGCATACACATATAGATACATATATTCATACATAAATACATACATATGTACATAAATACATACATATACACATACATACATACATACATACATACATACATAGGTACGTACGTAGTGCGTACATGCATAAATACATACATATACACATACGCACATACATACGTACATACATACGCACATACATATGTATATAAATAGGTACGTACATACGTAAATACATACATGTAACAAATATCGCCCTAAATTTTGTATGGCCTGACACCACTTTCACCACTTTCACTAGGATCATTTTCACTATCACTAGTAACATCACCTTAACCCTTACCATTACTTTCACTATCACCACTACAATCACCATCACTACCACCACTACCATTAACATCACCATTATTATGGTCATTGTCAGTGTCATTGTCAGTATCACTTTCACAATAGCTATCGTTATCGCTATTGCTCTCGATATAAGTACCACTATCACTATTGCTACCACCACCACTGCTACTAACACTACATTATCATTAACACAACCACTATCAATATCACTATCATTACCACTACTACTACTACTACTATCATCATCATCATCATCATCATCATCATCATCATCATCATCATCATCATCATCATCATCATCATCATCATCATCATCATCATCATCATCATCATCATCATCATCATCATCATCATCATCATCATCATCATCATCATCATCATCATCATCACCACCACCACCACCACCACCACCACCACCACCACCACCACCACCACCACCATCATCATCATCATCATCATCATCATCACAATCACCATCATCACCACCATCATCACCACCATCATCACCACCATCACCTCCACCATCACTATCACCATCACTTATCACAACTGCTATCACTTATCACCATTGTCACCGCTAATGTTACCAATATTTCTCCACTACCGCCATGTCACCAGCAGCGCTCCCATCTTTTCAAGAACACACTCTTCTACTTCATTGTTCACGTCTTTGCAAACACTAAATCTCTCCGCCCTCCTCCACCTCCACCATCATCGCCATTATCCTTATACTTATCATCTTCCCTTTCTCCTTATCCCTCATCTTTACCAACATCCATCTGTTCGCTCTCAGCATTTCTCCTTCACATTCTTTACGTGAGCTTATCCATGTTGGCCTCTCTTACCGAATCATCAATCGCCTGTATCCATCCCCTACCTTTCCCCCATCACGATCTCCCCCTCTTCCTCCTCCTCCTTCTCCTCCTCCTCCTTCTCCTACTCCTCCTCTTCCTCCTTCTCCTCCTACCCCTCCCCTACACCTCATCTACCCCTCCCCTCCCCCTCCTCTCTTCCTCCCCCTCCTCTCTTCCTCCCCCTCCTCTCCTCTTCCTCCTCCTCCTCCTCCTCTTTCCCCTCCCCTCCAGCTCTCATTTTCCCTTCCTTCCCTCCCTTACCAACAACCTAACCTTCTCCAACACTTCTCTCCGCCATCACGTTGACCCATAGGAAATGTACATCTTTAATTGGAAGTAAATCGTCCCTTCAGCTCTTAGGGCCAAACAGAAAGTCACGTGGGATTGAAATACCGAACTTATGGATTCGTGCCTTAAGGTCCAAGACCACCGATCCAGTCCAGAGGAACTAGTATGAACTGGTGACCTTATCAGACCTGCAGATAGCGGAGCCAGAAGTGATATGTGATGATAGTGGTTCGAGGGGGGGGGGAGATGATGTTGAAGAAGGAGGGATGGGGTATGAAGGAGGGGGAGGAGGGTAGGAGGGAGGGAAGGGGGTAGGGATGGAGGAATGAGGTAGGGAGTGAATGAGGTGGAGACAGTGATTAGGAGAAAAATACAGAAGAGATAAAGTAAGAAGAGGATAAAGAGGAAACGGGAAGGTGAAGAGGGAGAAAGAGAGACAGCGAGAGACAGGGACATGGAGGTAAGGAGGGAGGGTGGAGGACAGAGAGGTAGACAGACGTAGAGATAGATATAGAGACAGACGTAGAGATCGACCTAGAGACAGGCAGAGGGGTGGAGATGAATAGAGAGGAGGAAATAGACAGATCGAAAGACAGACAAAGATAGACATACAGACAGTTAACCCATTAAACTCCGATGACAAGATGTCTTGTCATTTGGTCAAATTAAACAAAAAATCATAAAACACCAAAATGTTTGATCAAACACCAGAAAAATATGACGTCAGTCCTCGCTTCGTGCGAGGACTGACGTCAAATTTTTCTGGTGTTTGATCAAACATTTTGGTGTTTTATGATTTTTTGTTTAATTTGACCAAATGACAAGACATCTTGTCATCGGAGTTTAATGGGTTAAGCAGACAGACAGACACAGAAAAAGAGAGAGAAAGAGAGAAGGGGGAGGGGGGAAGGAGAGGGAGAGAGACAAAGACAGAGACAGACAAACATAGCCACGAAGACAGACACAGACACAGGAAGACACGGAAATAGGTAGAAAGACACAGACAAAAACAGACATAGACAAACGCAAGCAGATACAAGTAATGAAAGACATGGACACAGACACAGACATGCACAGAGAGACACAGGCAGACACAGATACATACACACACACAGAGAAACACACAGACATTGGCAAGAAGACAGAATTATATGTGTGTGTGTGTGTGTGTGTGTGTGTGTGTGTGTGTGTGTGTGTGTGTGTGTGTGTGTGTGTGTGTGTGTGTGTGTGTGTGAGAGAGAGAGAGAGAGAGTGTGTGAGTGAAGAAACGGAGAAACGGAAAGACAGAAGGGAGAAAGAACTGTCAATCTGTGTGTCGTAAGATCTGTAGAAGTTCACGACACTCAAGAATGTGTCAGTCGTGAAATGGTGTCAAGTCACTACATCATATGTGTCGCCACATGTTACCGTGCCAAGACAGCTAGCCGTGTGCCGTGTCGTGGTACATGCACGTGTCACGTGAACGCCGTAAGGACTTGAATTTCCAGCCAATGCCAGAAGACCAATGAACCAAATTTGACACAACTGCCAGCATAGACCCTCACGTCTCCTCTCCCCTATCTCTCTATCTCTCCCCTCTCTTCCCCTCTCTTGTTCTCCTTCCTTCCCCCTCCTCTCCCCCTCCCTTTTCTCTCTTCTCTCTTTCTCTATTTCGTTCACTTCCATCCCCTTTTCTCATATCCTCTTCTTATTTTTTACCGTTTCCTTATCTCATTTTCCACTCTCCTCTTACCTTTCTTTCTCTCCTCTTCGCCTCCTTCGTCTCGTTTCCTCTTCTTTTTTTTATTCCTTTTCTATCCTCTCCGTCCCTCTCCTTTTCTCCTTTTTCTTTACTTCTCCATCCTGCCTTTCCATACTTACTTCTCACTTCTACTTCCAAACTCCTCCTCCTCCTCCTCCTCCTCCTCCTCCTCCTCCTCCTCCTCCTCTTCTCACATTTTCTCCTTTCCCTTATTTATCCCACCCCCTATTATTTTCCCCTACCTCTCTTCTTATCTCCTTCCCCTACATCTTTCCACAATTTCGTTCCATTTAATTATTAGTTTTAACATCTGTCCCTGGCTCTTTATTTTCTTTAGTCGACACTTTCCCTCATTCTACTTGTATCCTCTTTCCCTCTTCCTTGGTCCCGCCTTCCTCCCTTTCTTCTCCTAGTATTCCATTCCGCCAGTCTCTACCTACTCCTGCCCAGTCCCCCTCCTAATACCCCTATTCTTGTCTCCCCTTACCATTCCCCTTTGTCTCCTCTCCTCCCCCTTTCCTCTCCTTGGTTTCCTTTCGTCCCCCTCCCCGAGTACAGAATGCAACATACAATATCTTCAAGTACTTTGGTGAGGTGAACAAGGAAGATCTCGTCGTAAACATCTTATGAGAAACCTGGAACAAGGAAAGCTTAGAGGTTACTCGTTGTGGTTGTCAGGAGGTCGAACAAGAGAGAGAAAAAACAATATATATATATATATATATACATATATATACATATATATATACATGTATACATACATATACATACATACATACACATACATACATACATACATACATACATACATACATACATACATACATGCTTACATGCTTACATGCTTACATGCATACATGCATACATGCATACATACATACATATATACATACATACATACATACATAAATACACACATATATACATGTATACATACATATATACATGCATACAGTTGTACCCAACGTTTACGTCAAGAAAACATTCCTGAATTATGGTGCAATACTATAATGATTTTACTTCATAAAAAGGAGGCTAAAAAAGACCTTAGCAACTACTAAATTATTAGCTTGTTATCAAATATACTGTACATAAGCAATTCCAAGATCCTTACAAATAGACTAAGTAAAGTTATAAATGAAAAATAAAAAAGAGAACGGGCAGGCTTTAGAAACGGATTCTCGACTGTAAAAGTAGATCATATGCAGACGATGATTTAATTGATGGAGGAAACGAAATCATACAATATACTTCTCTGTTTAGCTTTTGTATAGTACGAGAAGGCCTTGGACTCTGTAGAACAAATAGCAATGCTAAACTAGCTAAGCAAGCAGTGTGCAAACGAACACATCGTAAGGGCTTTAGAAAATATTTATGTGAAAGGTACAGCTGTAATTCGGCTGCATTAAAGACAGAGGAAAGATGCATATCGAGAAAGGAGCACGGAAACGCGATACAATTTCACCCAAGTTATTTGCAGTTTATTTGTAAATGATTTTCAGAAGATTAAGTTGGGAAGATTAATGGCGATTGTTTTAATCGCCAAAGATTTGTGGATCACATTATTTCTATTTCAGATTAAGCAGAAGACTTGCAAGATATGACGAGTGATCTCAATAAGATAAGTCTCAAAGTTGGTTTAAAAGTGAATAAAAGCAAAACTAAAAAAATGTTCAACACGGAAATTCAAAATAAAGAGATCATAATCGATGGTGAAAGTCTTGAAGAACCATTTACGCCAGATGGTGGAAATGACTAAACATCATGACAATGAAATAAAAAGGCGTATTACAATCGGTCGGAAAATATTTGGTAAGTGTAAGAAGATTATGAGAGGCTCACTACCTTTATGTCTGAAACACGAAGTCTACAATTAATGTATAATGCCAGTCATTATATACGGATACGAAACTTAGAACTTTGGCGATGGTAATGGAAACAACACAAAGAAGTGCGCAAGGAAAGAATGGAGAGATCAATGATGGGGATAACGCTGAAAGACAGAGAGTAAGTTAGATGAGAGAGCAAACTGGAAAGAAAGACATTGTGGAGGCGGTAGAATTGAGGAAGTGGAATTGGGCAGGTAAGTTAGTACAAACGAATGATGAGCGATGGAGCAAGTGTATTACTGAGTGGACGCCGCGAAATGGGAAGCGTGCAAAAGGGAGACCAGGTAGAAGGTGGAAAGATGAGATAGAGAAGTCAGCAGGAGTGACGTGACAGAGGTTGGCGCAGTCATTCGAGTCATGAAGTAGTATGAGAGAAGCCTTTGTTCAGCAGTGGATTCAGAATGGTCGATTGATTGATATGTGTGTGTATATATATATATATATATATATATATATATATATATATATATAGTATGTATATATTGGTATTGGCTGCTTGTTATTGTGGCAAGGTAGCATGCAGTCGATACTTTAGGGTCTATATGGGGCGCCCCTACGGACCAGAGCCACACATCATTTTGTCTATGATAGAAGAAATTCTGTTCATAGAGAAATGATGACACTTTTATACTACGACTGTCCCTCCGTTATGCTGTCCCCCAACCCCTTGTTGCTGTCCTGTACCATTTCTCTGAGTATTCTCTTTCTGATTGGGGGAATTCCCTGTGGTGGGGGAAAAGAATACTGCCACCAAGTTTTCCCACTTGGATCGTAAGAGGCGAGAAGAAAGGGACGGGGAGAGGGACTAGGCATCCTTCTCCCTGTAGCCCCAAGGGGCAATTTCCTAAATCAAAAAGAAAAGGCATAAGGGGTGCTGGCGGGCCTCGGGCCAGCACCCTAAGGTTTGGGTCTTTTAATGTGCGTGGATGTGGTACAGATGAGAGTAAAAGGGAAGAGATAGGTAGTATGTTTGTGAGAAGAAAGTTGGATGTGTTGGCTTTGAGTGAAACTAAGTTGAAAGGGAAGGGTGAGTGTATGTTTGGGAGTGTAAGTGGGAGGTTATCAGGAGTGAAGAGAGGGCGAGGGAGGGAAGGGGTGGCTATTCTAGTAAGTGAGGAGATAGGTAAAGGGATAGTGGAGTGGAAGGAGGTTTCCTCAAGGATAATGTGGATGAAGGTGAAACTGGGAAAGGAGATGTGGGTCTTTGTAAGTGCATATGGGCCGGGCAGTGAGAAGAGCATGGAAGAAAGGGAGGCCTTTTGGATAGATATAAATGAGTGCATAGAGGGATTAGGGAGAAATGTCAATGTAGTTGTATTGGGAGACCTTAATGCTAGAGTGGGAAATGGTCCAATCGATGGAGTGGTTGGGAAGTTTGGAGTTCCAGGAAAGAATCGTAGTGGAGAGTTGATGGTGGAAATGTGTCTAGAAAGAGAGTTGATGATAGCAAATACAGTGTTTCGGAAGAAAGTCAAGCATAAGTACACATGGGAGAGGGTGGTGGAGGGAAGGGTGGTAGATAGAGCGCTAATGGATTATGTAGTGGTAAATAGGATTATGATAGGAAGAGTTAAGGATGTACATGTGCTAAGGGGAGAGGGTGGGGGAATATCAGATCATTTTTTGGTGGAAGGTAAGTTGAGAGTGGAGGATAGATGGAGAAGGAGGAAAGGGACAAAAGGTAGGGAGGTTCTTAGAGTGAACTCCTTGA
Source organism: Oratosquilla oratoria (assembly GCF_046742065.1). Taxonomy (NCBI): domain Eukaryota; kingdom Metazoa; phylum Arthropoda; class Malacostraca; order Stomatopoda; family Squillidae; genus Oratosquilla; species Oratosquilla oratoria. The sequence goes on from NC_134777.1 coordinate 99,053,121, forward strand.
ATGAAAAGGAAAAGGAGAAGGAGTACGAAAAGAAGCTGAAGGAGGAGTGGGAGGGAGTAAAGGATAGAGCAGAGATGGGTGTGGAGGAGGAATGGGGATGGTTCAAGGATGGAGTCTTAAAGTGTGCAAGGATGGTGTGTGGAACAAGAAGGACAGGGGGAAATAGAAGAAAGGGTAGTGAATGGTGGGATGAGGAAACAAAGAAGGTTGTAGAAGAGAAGAAGCGAGCATTCACAGATTGGTTACAAAAGAGGACAGGGGAGTCATATGAGACGTACAAAGAAAAGAAAAGAGAAGTAAAGCAAAAGGTAAAGGAGGCAAAGAGGAGAGCAGATGTGAAATGGGGTAGGAGTATGACAGAAAATTTTGAAAGTAATAAAAAGATGTTTTGGAAAGAAATTAAGAGAGGAAGAGGAGGCGAATCAAGTAGGGAAGAAAAGGTAAAAGGTACAGATGGAGAGTTGATAATGGAAGAGATGGCAGTGAGGGGAAGATGGGCAGAATATTTTAGGGAGTTGCTGAATGTGAAGGAGGATAGGGAAGGAAAGATAGCTGCAGTGGGAAATACGAAGAAAATGAGAGTGAGGAGTGAGGAGAATGGAGGAGAAATAAGGAAGGATGAGGTGAAGGCAGTTGTAAAGATGATGAAAGCAGGTAAGGCACCTGGTCTGGATGGATGTCATGCAGAATGTCTGAAAAAGGGAGGTTCAGTGATGGTGGACTGGTTGGTGAGATTATTTAATGTTTGCTGGAGAGAGGGTAGAGTACCGGAGGACTGGAGTAGTGCTTGTATAGTTCCTCTTTACAAGGGAAAAGGGGACAAGTGTGAATGTAGTAATTTCAGAGGGATTAGCCTGTTGAGTGTAGTAGGGAAGGCTTATGGGAGAATCTTAATTGAGAGGATTAGGAGAGGAACAGAAGGAGTAATTGGTGAGGAACAGTGTGGATTTAGGACGGGTAGAGGTTGTGTAGATCAGATCTTTGTGGTAAGACAGATATGTGAGAAAGCTATAGAAAAGGGGAAGGATGTTTTTTGGGCTTTTATGGATCTGGAAAAGGCTTATGATAGGGTAGACAGAAAGGCACTGTGGGAGGTTATGCAGATTTATGGGATAGGAGGAAAGCTTTTGGGAGCTGTCAAGAGTTTTTATGTGAGTAGTAGAGCATGTGTTAGGATTGGAAATGGAGAGAGTGAGTGGTTTGAAGTAAAGGTGGGACTTCGTCAAGGATGCGTTATGTCGCCCTGGCTGTTCAACTTATACATGGATGGGGTGGTGCGAGAGGTGAATGCTAGGGTAGTGAGTCAGGGATTGGAGATGGTTAAAGAAAATGGAGAAAAGTGGGAGGTGAGCCAGCTGTTGTTTGCGGACGACACTGCGCTTGTGGCAGGGTCAGAGGAGGGATTGAGGAAGCTGGTGGCAGAGTTTGGGAGAGTATGTGATAGAAGAAAGCTAAAGATAAATGTGGGTAAAAGTAAGGTGATGAGATGTACAAGGGGTGAAAGTGGCAGTAGACTGGAAGTGAACATTAAGGGAGAGCGACTGGAGGAAGTGGATAGTTTTAGATACTTGGGTGCAAGTGTAGCAGGAAAAGGTGGAGTGAAGGTGGAGGTAGAATGTAGATTGAGAGAAGCGAGTAAATGCCTTGGTGGTTTAAAGAGTGTAATGAGAAATAGACATTTGGGAATGGATGCGAAGAGGAGACTGTATGAAGGAGTGATTGTGCCAACAGCACTGTATGGGGCAGAAACGTGGAACATAAGAGAAGAAGAGAGAAGGAGTTTGAATGTGTTTGAGATGAGGTGTCTGAGAAGTATGGTGGGGGTTACTAGGCTAGATAGAGTGAGAAATGAGGAGGAGAACAGGGGTGAAAAAGGATTTGGGAGAGAGGGTTGATGAAAGAATATTAGGATGGTTTGGACACATGGAAAGAATGAGTGAAGAAAGACTAGTAAAAGAGGTATGGAAGGCAGATGTGGAGGGAGTGAACATGAGGGGACGTCCTAGGATGAGGTGGATGGATGGGGTGAAGGGGGCTTTGGGGAAGAGGGGAATGTCTGTTGAGGAAGGAAGGGAGAGGACGGAAGACAGAGGTGAGTGGAGAATGGTTGTATATGGATGATGTTGTGACTGCATGAGGAGAAATGGGCGGGGGGTGGGGGGTGGGGTAGTATGTGTGAGTAAATTTTGACGCAGCCCGAAGGGATTTCTCCCCGTCCTCTCCTTATATGCAAAGGGGGACGGAGAGGGGGGGGTCACCGATTAAATGAAGCGGCCTTGCTGTGGATGTACTGTGTCCTGCGACACTGCTTCTGACCCAGGGCGGTGGGCAGGGTGCAGGGATGACCCGTCATCCAGGAGGTGCTCAGATGAGAGGAAGGGTGGGAGGGGTGTGGAGTGTATTTAGGGATGAAATGGGTGGGAGTGTTTTTATGCCTTTCCCTTTTTGGCTACCTCCCTTGGAAGGGGGAAAAAGCCTTGGTATATGTATGTATGTATATATATATATATATATATATATATATATATGTATACATATATATATATATACATTTAGGGAAAATGTGTAACTATTTCACTACATGGGAAACTGTAATGTTATAACACATTTGTAAATGTACATTTTAAATCCACTATCGAAGAAATAATATCAGAAGTACAGGAGATCCGTATATTTCGACTACATTCTGCTGAAGAGGACTACAGATAGTAGTCGAAATACACGGATCTCCTGTACTTCTGATGTTATTTCATTTCACCACATCTTGTTCGTTTGAAGTTTCTGAAGATCTTCCTCACTAATGTTGCTGAACAATTTGTTTTTAGCTTACCCTATCTACCATAGCTTCTTCTTTCATCTATAAATTAGACTTTCTCCATTATTCTTTAAAGTCTATCCTACCTTGACCTTTCAAGAAATGAGCACAGATTTCCCCCCAAATGGTCAAATTGTCTGATTATAACCATAAAAATAATAAACATTGCCTCCGAAAGTTGAATAAAGCCTTCAGATGAGAAACATAAAAATACAGAGGCACCAGTATTCTCTAGTCTTTATAAAGAATATTTTCTTAATTTTTGCAAGACCTTCTAATAGTACATCAACAGCCTTTACGTAAAATCTGAAAAACGGAATCCTTAATTTCTGAATGTAAATTGGTCGTCTTTGAAGATGAACATCATCTCCAGATATTCAATCCAAGTGTCTTACACAATTTTTTCTTGCACAATTTATCTATCGTATTGGTCAGAGATACTGGTCTATGATTCAGAGATTTTTCCCTGATTCGTCTTCTATAAATGTTTGTTAATGTGTGTGTGTGTGTGTGTGTGTGTGTGTGTGTGTGTGTGTGTGTGTGTGTGTGTGTGTGTGTGTGTGTGCGTGTGCGTGCGTGAGTGTGTGTGTGTGTGTGTGTGTGTGTGTGTGTGTGTGTGTGTGTGTGTGTGTGTGTGTGTGTGTGTGCGCGCGCGCGCGCTTCGCGTGTTTGTTCCCGTGGGGGGGGGGGGGCAACACTTGAACCCGGTACCAGAGTACCTAGTCCATTGTGTGTTCGAGTATGTTTTATTTTTTTTTACTTGCTTTTTTCACATATCTTATCAACATTTATCAGAATAGAGTTCTGGTGAGCTTCTCTGTCCCTACAAAATTCGTACAACTATTCACCAGGCAAATTCTCCAGTTTCCACTATGCAAAACTTGTGACTACACAAACCACTCACAAAGACTTGGTGTGACACGAAAGTTTTTGTTGTGCAGAACTATTCTCTATACAGGCCAATTCATGACATGCATCTACCAGCACACAACTATCCACTAAACCGAATCCTTCATCGTGCGAAAATAATTACCGCACAAAACCATTCACTTCCTGAAACTATTCCCTATACATAACTAGTCAGTGAAGAAAATTGTCACACAAAAGTACTTTTGTTCGCTATTATTCCCTAGATTCAACCATTCACCTAATCTATTCACTATAGATGCTACTCTTCACTACATATCTTCTAACTGTATAAAGATTTTCACAATATAATTATCAACAGATCCACACCATGTGATTTTACAAAGTACAAAACTACTCTCTAAACAGAACTATTCATGTGCATATACCTATTCAGAATATACAACTATTCACCGCACAGTTGTTATTGCATACATACCACTCTTTCAAAATTACTCTGTACAAAATTACTCACGTATAAATGTTTAACTATTCATTACAAAAAATACTCACCCCAAAAATCAGAACTATTCGCCTCAAGCAAATATCTTCTACAAGCAGCTACTCGCCAAATAGAACTATTCACTATGCAACTATTCACGACAGAATTATTCCCTACTATTCTTCTCCCATTATCCTCTCTGCGGTACTTGCATTGCATCTGGAGAAAGCCTTACCGTTTTCTTAGACATAATACGCTTTGGGGCTCCTTTCTTGTCAATGTGCAATTGAGGACGTTTCTGTTGCAATTCATTCTGAAATCCCCCTTACCAAAGCCCCATCTATTTCTACAATCCTATCAACTCATGTCCATCAACTCCCATTCTCTTGCCTCGATATATTCTTACCTCCTGCCTCTACCCCCAACTTAATATCTGTCTTTCCACTCTATGAACATACTTCTGTTTCTCGAATACCCACCATTGCAAGTCTGTTTTCCCACTAACCCTATGTCTTCGGCATAAATGTTTCCTCCCCGGACACTTGTATATTCCTACATTCAATCACCATGATCTTTTTTATTTTATTTTTTTATTTTTTTATTTTTTTATTCTCCTCGCCCATTGTTTCTTGTTCTTCTTTGTTTCTATTATCCCTCACTCTTACTCTGCTCAGTTTCATTTCTTCCTCAGCACTTCCGTCTATTCCCACAGACCCCAATCTATTTTCGCCTTCCTTTCCCTTCCTCACTTATATCATGTATACAAAATCACACATTTCTCTCACAATTTATTCCAATATTCCTTCCCCATACCACATCAGACATCTTACGCTTCTGCACACCATCACTCGATCTACCCAGTCCTCCTGCCTCTTCGCTCCCAATGACCTCGTGAGTCTAAAGTTTGGATAAAATTGCCTAGCGTTAGCCAGAATGAAATCATTAAATGTGCCATAATAACTTTGTGGTCTTACTTAGACAAGCGGCATCAGGTACGCCAGACGGAGCATATCTGCGGCCGAAGCCATCACCATTGGCCCATATGGTTGTTCCTAGTCATTGCAAAGAATCGAAGATAAGTGTGAGGATCGAACTCTTGACTGAGGGAATGCGACATCCGTATGTTCCCGATCAGACTACAACATAAAATGGCCCAGAACAATTCGAAATGGGTTTCAACAACACAGTAAATCAATAAGAGGTATTTTGGTCCATAATGATTTGGGGGGGGGGGGAAGGAAAAGAGGGAAGGGGGAGGAAATCAACGTATACAAACACCTAGATAAAACAAAATTAAATGAGATAGTCTGATATAGAAGGGATTTTTAGAAACGGAATTTCATTTACTGACTATTCTGTTATTAACCAGAATAAAAGTTAAAATTCACTAAAATGGTGCAAATGCTCAATAGAGAAAAGGTGTAAACTACTTAGTTGCAATATCTTTTTAACAATTATTTCCTACATAAATTAATTGGAATCTATTCCAACTATGCTCCTATCACCTATCAGCCATCGCACACTATTCCTGTTCACCATCCTTGCTAACTTCTACTTCATCAGTTCCAATCAACTACAATAAAACCCAATCAACACTCTAAACTAATCCCCAAGTTTCCTTTTAAACTCCCTTCCACTGCCTCCTTTAACTCTTAATCTACTCCTCACCAAACTCCTAACAACTCTGTAAGAACACTTTTGTTTGCACTTTTAATCTAATTCACAACTAATCGTTCTGTAAGCTATTGTCAATTCCCACGGGACAGTCCCATATGTTCCACGGTCGGTCAACTTCCTCGCTATCACCATCTTTTATATTTCTATCATCAACACATTTTCATCCTTATTTCTCAATAAGTACATTCCATTGACTAAAGAAGTAACAACGAGGTCACACGCACGCACGCACGCACAGATACACGTACGCACGGACACAGTCACACATACACGCACATATAGACACAGGCACACACAGACAAACGCAAACACACGCTAAAGAAAGAAGAGAGAGGGGAGATACATTTACATCCCCAGAAATGCGCTGATTTTTTTTTTTTTTTTTTTTATTGTTTCAAATTGTCCTTTCTTTCACCCCTTCCTTCCTTTCACCCCAACTCCTTTTCCTACTTATCTTCATTCTTCCATCTATTCTTTTACCTTCCTCTTGTTTATGGCTTTCAGCCCAGCCTGTACCTCCTCCTTTCGTTTCTTTTACTTCTATTCCCCCGTCTACTCTCTAAAGACCCTCTCCCATGACATCAACTCTCACTCATACCTTCCTTCTTTTTATTAATTCTTCCCTCATTTCTCTACCTTTCCCTTCCTCACTCACTCTACTAAATCTCCCATTTACATGTATAATCACCCCATTTGGCAAATTGCCCTCAATCCAGCCAATTTCCTCTTCCTTGTACACCAATTTATATCAAACTTTGCTCTCCCTTCTCAACTTCTTTTCTATTACCCCCATTTACGACTCTTCTCCATTACCCATTAACTTTCTTGTGAGGAACTTGCCTCCTTCGTCAGCATCTTCCCTTCACACGACTCTAATCCTACTCTTCTACCCCCATAGCACCATGTAGGCACCCTTCTCTCCACCTCCAGGAGGCGCTTAGCTACGACCGAAGCTTACACTCTCTGGAAAGACGCAGAGTGCGGGGTGATCTAATAGAGGTGTTCAAGTGGATCAAAGGCTTTAACAAGGGTGATACAATCAAGGTCATCATATTAAAACAACAGGGCAGGACTCGCAATAATGGTTACAAACTGGACAAACTTAGATTTAAAAAGGAAATAGGCAAGAATTGGTCGACGAATGGAATAAACTTAGTAACCATGTAGTAAGCGCTGAAACTATCAGTTGTTTTAAGAAACGATTAGACAGCTTTATGGATAGGGATGGCAGGTGGTGATGGATACGGAGCTGCCTAGTGTAGGCCTTATGGTCTTTTGGAATCTCCTTCATTCTTATCTTCTTATGTACTTATGAAGCTGCCCCCTCCAAATACGGGATACGGACAAGGACACAACCCCCACCCCTATTACACAGATTCCCCTTAGAGAGGGTAGGGGTGTTTATTTATTTATTTATTTATTTATATTTATTTATTCATTCATTCATTCATTCATTTATCTATTTATTTTTGTCATTGTCCCTTCAAATACAACCCCTCCACTAATGAGTGAAAACCACAGAGATAAGTAATATAGCCAGGACAAATGTTAATTACTAGATGGACTTGAGGGTCGAACAGGTGCCTTTGTATCTATCAGACGATGTCACAAACTAACGAACTACAAAGGTACACTAAGGTCATCTTTCACAAAAAAAATACATAGAATCTTATGCAATGACGCGTCTGATCTTATATTTTCAATACTATAGCGTATTTTTTCGGGGGGGGGGAGGGAACAAATTATTTTATTCAGTTGAATATGAATTCTGAACAGGTGTTCAAGTGATCATAAAGCTCCTTTCTTCCAGAGTTCACCTTGTCTAGTCTCTTCCTTAACAAAAGGAAAATGTGCTATCTGCAATATAACTTACTCGGTAAATATGTATTGACACCAGGACAAGTAGAAGGGTAATTTACAAGTCGCTAGCTCTTGCTGATACAAAATTAGCCCCGTGTTAACGTGGCTTCTCTCGATCGATCAAGATCCCATTCAAGCCAGGGCTATCTCCCTCAACTGCCTAGATACTTTTTAGCCAGAACAAAGGCCAGAAAGTGCGTCACTATGATGAAAGAGTTAAGCCCCTCTCTATCTCACGTGAAATTACCTGATGGAGTTTACCGTTATGCATGATTGAAACAGAGCTCACCGACTTTGTAAACAGTTCCTGAAACTCGGCTTGGTTGATAATTCATTAAAAAAGAAAAAATTATGTCTCTCTATCCCATCAGAGCTTTTCAGGGCGTCACCCACCCGTCCCCCGGTTCTTTGTATCCAGAGTCAAAGGATGAATGAAATGAGGAAATCTCATAATCTCCCCCAAAATGAGTCATGTATTCATAAATCTGTTGCCACATAATCTAAATCAGATAAAGAAAAAAGAAAAATTATAGCTAACAATAAGAGATTCATCTGTGCAAAGGGTTGAGTCGATAATCTTTTATGGATGTTGTGTTTTTCCTAATGCCAGCTAGCCAGTTGCAATATCATCGTAGGATCGTATAAATGACAGCAACTGCTTCCGCAGTATTACAGTAAACATGAGGATAATTTGCAAAATGTTATATCTACGTATTATTGATCTTATTTATTTATTGTTTTTATCCATCAATTTGTGTTTAATTTAAAATTTGTTCGCTGACTGATTATATAATATCTTAGAAAACTGCACCGCTTAAATGGTTGTGTGGAATACAAGTGTATGCATAGATGACAGCTGGTACCTTGGAGATCAACTAATGAGGTCGCGTTGCTGACCTGAGTGAGACTAGGTTGACCTGAGCGAGCTCTGGCCCCATGACCTGAGCACCACCCTTCTTGTGGTGGAAGATTAGAGATTAGGAAACATTTAGACATAGTGTTGCACAGGTTAAATAAATCAAGAGATTCCCGTATCAAATATATATTGTTAACTTATACATACCTAGTTAAGTGAGTGAGCACTATTTACTACAGGAATGACTTCGGAATACGTGACGAAAGAAACGTGGTTGTGAAAGATGGACAAATATAGAAAGAGATTAAGGCACTTTCACTACGCACGTGGGTTTTCTTCAGCAGGTAAACTCACTAAAAATGATCAAACCAGTAATAGTCGAAACACATACATAAATATTTTCTTATGATTGCAATCACATACATGAATATTACAGTAGGTCATCAAGAAGCATGATAAAAACATCGAAAAAATTCCCAGCTATTCACAGGTAACGGAAATAAGTTAACACAGTTGATATACATTTTTTCAAAGATTACTTGTGATGAAGAATTGGCAAATAAACCTGAGCATGAGCAGAACCACTATTCACAGAAGAAATGAGTCCTGTCGAGGCTGGTGCGAGCACGAAGGCATTGAACCCGGAATTATGTTCATCCAGCCTTGGAGAAACCCCGAAAGAGAGTCTCCTGGCGGAGGCAACACCGAATTCGCCTAAGACACACGGAGTGATTCCAGTGGACATTATGTCATTCTTGGGAGTGGTAGAAGGCTGGGCGTACGTGTTCCCGTCATCAGCCTCGGGCGACCATCGGGTACTGGTGGGCAGGTTCCTCTCGTTTCCGAAACGGGTCAGCAGGAACTTCTCGGCTATCAAGGACAACTCTGCATTGCTCAGATTGTTGGGTATGACACGTCCGTTGACATCCTCGGTTTCAAATGGCCTTCTGATGGGGACTAGAGACGGAGGAACTCCAGTTGGTGAACCTCGCCAGTTGATGTTGACAGGTCTCCGCATACTCCTCCTTGGCGGACGACCATGGTTTCCCCTCGAACATTCTTCGAGTAAAGGTTCTTGAAGGCTTGTAAAAACTGAAGGGAGAACATGGCCCTCGAAGACAGAAGTACGGTTACTAAGGGATTCCTGGTCTGCCTCTGTCATGATCACTAGCACAGTTCCTCACCCGATGATGGCCCGCGAAATACCTCGGTCATCTCTACAGACCGCATGATTAAATAGGAAGAGTTTGACCTGAGTCAGGTCATAAGGACCACGAGATTGACCATACTGTGCCGAGTGATATGATAACTAGTGATTAACATTTTACTGGGTGAAATCCATTCCTTGTGCGTGTGTGTGTGTGTGTGTGTGTGTGTGTGTGTGTGTGTGTGTGTGTGTGTGTGTGTGTGTGTGTGTGTGCGTGCGTGTGTGTGTGCGTGTTGTGTTTGTGTGTGTGCGTCTGTCTCTGCGTGCGCGCGCGCGTCTGTCTGTGTGTGTGTGTGTGTGTGTGTGTGTGTGTGTGTGTGTGTGTGTGTGTGTGTGTGTGTGTGTGTGTGTGTGTGTGTGTGTGTGTGTGTGTGTGAGTGAGTGAGTGATTCACCATATTCTTGGATCTAGCGTTGGACTCATGATCGACAGCTATTACCCTCCCGGATGAGAGTTCAGAGCTCATATCTGGCCCGATCTATGGGTAATGATATGGCCTTACACACACACATACAAACACACACCCAAACTTCTTGCCCACGAGAGCAGGAGTACCGGCTCGCAGTGCAACGATGCTGGTATTATTTTATCCCTCTGTGTGTGTGTGTGTGTGTGTGTGTGTGTGTGTGTGTGTGTGTGTGTGTGTGTGTGTGTGTGTGTGTGTGTGTGTGTATGTGTGTGTGTGAGCGCAAGTGTGTGTGTGTGCGTGTATGTGTAAGCAATCTGCGGAGACTCACGAACACAAACATTTTTTGTTCTCATGTAATCTGATAATGACTTCCACGCTTGAGTGAACAAAAATTACCCCATTTTGTTTTTTCGCCACAATTTGCTAATTTCACCTATTTCGTACAACTATTTACATTCACATCTATTATCTATTTATTCATTATTCTTTTATCTATAAGACATATTTATCTATCATTCATTTCATACTATCATTTATTTTTAATTATATATCTATTATTCATTAAAATACTTATTTGTGACAAAATAGGTAAAAATTGTGATTTTATTATAGTCGGCACTACTGAGACAACCAATTTTATCGATGGATATTCGAAGCTAAAGAACGATTCTAGCCCCTACGGACCAGTCACTCAGCATTCTTTTACGATTGAAAAATGGCCTCTACTAAAAAAATAATAATAATAATAATGATAATAATGATAATAAAATTCAATTTTCACTATTCTTCCATTCTGCTGCCCTCCTTATGAATTTTCATTTTGGTCAGCGCCAGAAGACTTTATTCAGCCGAGAGAGAGCTCCCGGCTTCCAATCATTTTCGCGTTCCCTGCCAGTCGGCTGACCTCCATTCCGATCCGCTATGCCTTTTCTACTGTACTTTCCTGGCCGGCTGGCCTAGTTCTGTTATGCTTTCTCGGACAGCCGGCCTCATTTGGTTTTCATTCAATATATCTTTCTAGCTTTCCCGGACGGCCGGCCTCGATCCATTACTCCTTCTAGGCCGGCCGTCCTCCCGTGCTCTTCAGATCTTCTTTTCGACTTACCCAGCCGGCCAGTTTTCTTTTCTTTTTTTACTTTCTTAACCGACCGGCCTCCTTTCCGAGCAGCTATGTCTTACCATTTCCCCGGCCGGCCGGCCTCGTTCCTTTTCGATTTCCAGGCCAGCCGACCTCCTTGGGATATCCTTCTTGATATTCTTCTCCAGCGATCCCGGCCAGCCGGCGGATCTTGTCATCTTGGTCTCTTGTCGCCGCCGGCCGGCCTCCGGTTCATTCAGTCAAATGGGTCCAACAGTCGTGGAGGACCCGGTGTGGTGCGGACGATTCGTCGCCGCACCGAGGAAGACATCAGAGATTATCCGACTGCTCCGACCCGGAAACGGCGAAGATCCTTCTTGCGTCCTCTTTTGTTTCCTGTCGTCAGGCGATTTTATTCAGCTCAAGTCAAGTCTTGTAGATGTTTCTGGGGATAAACTTCGTCACCATTAATCCTCAGATGACGGAGTACTCACTCTTGTTTGACGCCATGCCATCTTATTCAATTTAAACAAGTCCCTCCCTAGTTTCGAGAACAATGTGTGTGTGTGTGTGTGTGTGTGTGTATTCACTTGGTCTTTGGATCACGTGTTGGACTCGTGATCGACAGCTATTTCCCTCCTGGAAGAGAGCTCAGAGCTCGTAGGTCCGATCTATGGGTAATGCTGTAACCTTTCACACACACACACACCCAACTCCCCGCCCACGAGAGTCAGAGTAACGACCCGAAGCGCAGCTGTACCGAAATGATTTCGGCCCTGGGCAGGATTTGAACCAAGCACTACGCGCACCACCATGCTAGTAGTTCATCGCTCTACCAACTGCGCCACCGCTGTGTGTGTGTGTGTGTGTGCGTGTGTTTGTCTAGTGTACTTTACAGAAACAAGCGATGTTTGTATAATCCAGTCACTGTCTTCACCGGGTAAATCTTAAATTCGTTTGATTTTCGAATTAATTATTGCACAAACCAATTCACTTATTTAGGATTTTTCAAGCGCATAGACTCTTTCGTGTTCTTCCTATGGCCGCTTGTTGCTCGCTAGCTCCAAACTAAGTTCTCTGTTAATTTTGAAATCGTATTTCATTTTTGTTATGAGTATTCTCTATAAACTATACATGAAAAAAATACAGTCGAAACCATATCCGTACTTGCATCAGCTGAATTTGCTTATGTTCCTTCTAGAGTGAGGGGGTGGTTGTAGATGTGTGTGTGTGTGTGTGTGTGTGTGTGTAAATACATGCATGCTACATATTTGCGTGGGTCGTGCATTCTGATAACATAAGTTCGGGGCAAAATATGATAATCTTCTTATCTTTATATTTAGTTTTACTTTTCCTAATGAGCTTACAGAGTCAATATATAATTGAAGATTGAAGAAGTCCCACCAAGGTTTTCATTAGCAGGAGTAGAGTGATATGAAAATCATAATAATTGAATTCATAGTTTTCTTACTTTTCATAATTTTGTTTACTTTGTATGATACTTTATACACTAAGTATAAGACTCTTAATCTGCTGTCTACAGGTGATCCAAATTACCACAATGGTACATCTTGATTCAGCATAGAGCACGTCCTCCTTAAATAGGTGAGTCGTGCATTTCACATGCACTGTCAATACTTTCACATACACCACACCTATTTGATTTTCCTTTTAACTTAGCTCGAAGGTACAAGTACATGAGACTTCATACTTGAAGTTGGCTGGAATATAAGACTTAATATCCCCCCTTATAAGACAGCAAGGCCGCTTCACTTATTCGGTGACCTCCACTCTCCGTTCCCTCATGCAGAAAAAGAGAAGATGGGGAGATATCCCTTTGGAATGCGTCAAAATATTATTCAATCATAAGCACCCCCTTCCCCTTTTCCCTGCATAACAGTATCATCCATACACAGTCAATCTCCACTCATTCCTATCTCCTACCTGTTCAATGGACATTACCCTCTTGCTCAATGCCCCTTCACCTCTATCCATCCATCTCATTCTTGGTCGTCCCCTCAAGCTCATTCCCCCCACCTCTGCCTTCTACAGCTCTTTTACTAATATTTCTTCATTCATTCTTTCTGTGTGTCCAAACCATCCCAATGATCTTTCACCAACTCCATCTGTTATCTCCTTTTCCACTCCTGCTCTCCTCCTTACCTCCTAGTGTCTCACTCTATCCAACCTAGTAACCCCTACCATACTCCTTAGACATTTAATCTCAAACACATTTAGAATTTCCCCCTCGGTCTCTCTTAAATTTCAAGTCTATGTTCCATACAATGTCTTCGGCAAAATCACCCCTTCATACAACAGCTTCCTTGCATCAATTCCCCAGTTGCTTGTTTCTCATAAAACTTTTAATACCCGAAGGCATTTACTTGTTTCTTCTAATCTACAAATTACTTCCACCTCTACTCCTCCCTTACCTGCCACAGGTTACCCCAAATACCTAAAGTATCAACTTCCTCCAGCCTCCCTCCTTTTATATTTATTTCCAACTCAATGCCCCTCTCTATCCTTGTACATCTCATCACCTTACTTTTACCCACATTTACCTTCAACTTTCCCAAACTCTGTTACTAGCTTCCTTAATATTTCCTCTGATTCTTCCACAGGTGCTTCTGTCGTCAGCAAACAACTGGTTCCTCTCCCATTTTCTTTAATCATACCCAGTCCACTATCCATTACCTCACGATCCACCCCATCCATGTACACAATGAACAACCATGGCAACATGACACATCCCTAATGCAGTCCCACCTTTACCTCAAACCACTCTCTTCACTTCACATTCTAACACAGGCTCTATTACTCTCGTGAAAATTCTTGACTGCCCTTAACAACTTTCCCTTAATCTCATATATCTGTAAAATATCCCACAGTGCTTTCCTATCTACTATGGCATAAACCTTTTCCAAAACAAAACAAAAAAAAAGAATCCTTACCTTTTCCTAAAGCTCTCTCATGTGCCTACCTTACCACAAAAATCTGATCTACGCAACCCCTACATTTCCTAAACCCACATTGTTCCTCACCAATTACTTCCTCTGTACCTCTCCAACTCATCTCAATTAAAACCCTACCATTAGACTTCCCAGCTCCACTCAACAAACTGATCCCTCTGAAGCTACTATACTCACAGTTGTCCCCTTTTCCTTATAAAGGGAAGCTATACAGGCATTCCTCCAGTCCTCAGGCACTCTCCCTTATGCACTCATTAAACAACCTCGCTAGTCAGTCCACAATCACTGTACCTCCTTTCTTCAGACACCACCTCAGCACCATGGTAAGGTCACCAAAGCCGGTCAGCCAAACTGCGAAGTAAATGAATGGGTGCTAACCGGTAAACATGTGCTCACATTTATGTATGGTTTAGGTTTAATTTCAATTATATTCTATAGTGCGTTTTATGTGCTCAACATGTGTTATACAGTCCTCAAGCACTCTACTCTCCCTTATGCACACATTAAACAACCTCACTACTCAGTCACAATTACTGTACAGAGAAATTAACTGACCACCTCAGAGTCTATATTATGTGTGTAACTGACCACCTCAGAGTCTATATTATGTGTGTAACTGACCACCTCAGAGTCTATATTATGTGTGTAGCGGAGCACCGTGGTAAGGTCACTAATGCCGGTCAGCCAAACTGTGAAGTAAATGAATGGGGGCTAACCAGTGAATGTGTGTTCACATTTGTATGATTTAGGTTTAATTCCAACATCCCTTATTTATATTTCCAATTATATTTCATAGTATGTTTATATGTGCTCAAAATGTGATATACACACGTCCGTATCCTACAAGTCTTACTTAAAGTGGAGCTGTGTATGTGTGTGTGTGCGTGCGTGCGTCCTAATAATCACTTTTCCCAGTAAGTGCATCTTAGTTATCGCGATTAAACTATTCCACGACAAACACCCACATATCCTCACACCCGTAAATAAAAAGAAATAAATGGTCACAGTTACGAGTTAGGAATTTCATTGTTTATATCATATTGTAGAATTTCACATCCACTATTCTTAACTAGATTTTATTATATCTCTTTCAATGTATAGTCGACAATAATATTCTGATTACACAAAAAAAAAGAAATCCATATGATGTAATATGAGAAATCACGCTCAAAATTTTAAATAGAATACAAAACTTAAATCCTAAAATGATCTCCTATGGATGATCCATCACTCATCACTTTCCATATATCATTTAACATATACCACACTTAGCTTCAGAGCTCCCACACCTACTAAGTAACAGAATCAATAAACGAATGTGTATGGCTAGGAAAAACAACGAAAATGTTATACATGAATATAGAATTGAATTTTTCACAATAGCATTGTTAAAGGATTAAAGCTATTTAGGCGAGGTCTGTATATAAAGACAACAGTAAATTTCAATTACTTTATGACATGATTGATTTTCTAACATTTTACACATATGATGTTGAGGTTGGTATGAGATAGTTAAAAACTGACATACCACAAGGTCCACCTGGGACCGAGGAGCTACCCATGTACTTTGATTGTACTACCAACCTTTGCTCTGACGTGCCATTGAATGATTTTAGCTTAAAGCGACAACGAACATAAATGATAATCAATAAACTATCGGCAACATCTCTTCCGGGAAAGTTCGTCGAGCCGTGTCCAGCCACTGGAACGCCTACGCAACTGGTGCGTTGCTTGTCGGGAGAACCGCAAGATTGTGGCACATTTTCATTGTGGTGTTAGGTGTAATATGTTCGTTTGAGATTATCAACATTAATATAATTTGTATAAATATAATATTAGGACAGTTATTGTTATATGTCATATATCATTAGTTAATACATCAAAATAATTTATATAAATGTAATGCTGGGACAGTTATATGTACATGTCATATGTCATCGGTTAATACGCGAGTTAAAAAAGTTATCAAATAAAAATGTTCAAAACTTTGTCTTTGCCTCTGAAGTATCATCGGGTAACTTAAAGCACCACCAGAATTATCTAGAGATATGGAAATTCGATGATATTCTGATTGTGGACTAACGCCTACCTAAGGTCGTCCGCGTGTCCCAAATGTCCGCGCACCCTTAAAATTACATTAGTGCGATTCCATAGATTTGGGTTCCCCCTGAAAGCAGGTGATGGTGGGACCCGAATCGTTGTGTGTGTGTGTGTGTGTGTGTTTGTACACCACTTTATTTTCGGTGACCTAAAATCAATTGAAAATTGGTACCCTGGTATAGGAAGAATTTTGGTTGTTGACCAGTGTTACCACAGCTAATACAAAAATATACTTGTGAATTTCTTTGTAGGTATGATGTTTTTCCTCAAATTTTACAATGCGTTTTGTATATTTACAAACTACACTGCCAACAATAATATTGTGATTACTTGGTAAACGTTTACATTATGTAACGCTAAAAAAAAGTTTTCGCTTGTGAACATCTGAGTAACGTACAAAATTTAAATCATAAAACAGCTCACAACACATTATTCAGTACACCTCCCTTATCTCATACATCACACCTTAAAACTGTCACATCTAAGTAAACTATTACAGGTTATACAAATAATGTAAAATAACGTTCAACCCATAGTACACAAAAAGCATAATCGGTGCTCAAAATTTTCATTCCAAAAATGAACATGACGCTCGTGTTCATTGATGTGGCTGTTCCTAACCAACTCCATAATCAGCAACCTTGACTCCTCTAAGAATGCGTCACATTCCAATTATGATGCCAACATGAACCGTAATCCTCCAACCATCAGCATTTGCAAAGGATGGAATAACTTCTTCAGCATCGTTGGCCACCATCACCTTCTTTCGTGACGTACAACTGTCTCTGTGTAAAAGAATTGTCAATGAGCACAAACATGTCGCAAGATGCTGTTATTTAGTCCACGTTATATCCAGCAACAAGAAGGTTGCGTCATTGTGTAATTTGGGTCAAATATATAATTATACAATTTTAATCAATTTACAAAGGAATCCTACTTCTTTAATCTAAGAACACAAGTCTTCAGCAAATACTGTGGAAGGACCATCATCATTATGGCTGGATAAGGAGAGCTCTGCGTAATCGATGTGGGCTACAACGGCATCAGTCATATAAGTAACTATGGGTCACAAAGACCAGTGTACGCGATGTAACGGATTTCAATGTTTACCCAACCAGGATGAAACTAAAATCTTACGACCAACAACACAGCAATACGACCACCGAACATGTTAGGTGGTAAAGCACATTGATGTTAGGAATACAACAACCTTTCCAAGGATAAGCATACATGACATTAAATCTCAACATTTAATATTTAATATGACAGAATCAGACAATTACAAAAGGCATTAACGATAAAAGAGAGGATGTATATTAGGTGAGTAATCTTGTGGGTAGTAAATGTGACCCGCGGGTAATGTCAGTTGCGGCCGCAAAGGGATATAGGTATTGACCACATATGGGGAGATTACAACTGTTGGGGGAGGAGCCACGATGGGGGCCCTCCTGGGAGGAACATGACCACCAAGCTCATCACAAATCACTCGCTCGCTCCCAGAAATTGTCTGGGTAGGTGGTTGTTCGTAGTCAAAGGAGTCTCCTGCCTCACGGGACCATTGAGCAGTTGGTGTTATGTTCTCGTCCCCGAAATGTGTCAGGAAGAAATTTTCAGCAATCGAGGACAGCTCTGCATTGCTCAGGTCGTTAGATATCAGCTGTCCGTTACTATCCACAGCGTCAAAAGGCTTCCTGATGACAAAACTTATATAGTGTGGAGGAAGAGTTCTCCTCTGAATGTGATTGTGGAATCTCTTTCCTGACATTGTCAGAAGAACGGCAGTTCGTAGAATGTTTATTGAGTCTGTGAGACACAGTATATATGTTCAGGAGATTGACCTCGGAGAGGCAATTGAAAACACTGGGCCAGCCACAGTGAGCTGAATGACAGCGTGATATCTCCTACATAAATATTGGCAGGATTAAATTACCTTCGATTTCATTGTGTACTATTCAGCACAAACAAAATTCATGAAAGCAAACAAATCATTTTAATCATAACATAATAGTTTTACTAAAAAAAAATTGACAGTTACTTTTCATATTTCTCAATAACAGACTTCAGTCTTGTGCTTGATATATGTTACTTCTTCCGTTTCCCCATTTCCACTCCTGCAGGTACTTGCTTACTCTTCATCATCTAATCCAACTACTCTCTTCTTGGTTTTGAAATCTTACTTTCGTCAGTTTAGACAACAACCATGAAACACAAAATTATAAGGACTTCAAGAGTAGGCTACAAGTTCTGCTTGGGTGGATTTTTATACTCCAAATAGTACGCAAGAAATAACAAGATATGATGGAAATGTGTGAAGAATAAGAGTGATAATTGTAAAGGAAAAATCATGACAACAACAGAAATGACAGAACCATTAGCTCAAGTGCAGCACAACCACGCAAGTAAAGACGCAGCCGTAGCCGTCGCCAAAGCTCGAATAAAGATCAATTCTGTATCAGAAACGTCACATTCAAAACCAGTAGATACATTTTGAGGTTATCTTCCAGATCTCAAACAAAGTAAAAGCAACATTACCAAAAGTGCTGCAAAGAAAGAAAGATGGAGGAATATGCCCCAAGAGTCGCAAATTTTAGAGCAGTTGTTCTCAAACTTTTCCAGGCTGGCGTCCCCATGGTTTCCAGGCGTATTCCTAGTACCCCCTTCCCCCTGCCCCCGCATACACACAACTTTTATTTTTTATCCCGATTTGGACTACGTAACTAAACTGTGTTCCTTTATCATTCTTATGATAGTTTTATCCTTTATAAACTACAAACGTATTCCTTTATCTTAGTATTATATATATATATATATATATATATATATATATATATATATATATATATATATATATATATATATATGCAACAGTAATCACATAAAACACGTGAATAAAGATTTATGCTTGTAACCACGAGGAAAATAAAGATCGGAATATTCCGATCTTTATTTTCCTCGTGGTTACAAGCATATATATATATTATATATATATATATATATATATATATATATATATATATATATATATATATACATATATATATATATATATACATATATATATATATATATATACATATATATATATATATATATATATACATATATATATATATATATATATATAAACTGGTCCTACTGCTATACTGTAGCCCCATATCATCCCTTCTTCAAGATGTGCAGGATGGATTTAAATTTAATGGACAATATGACTGACCTACGAGGATATTGACTTATTGGATAATTTTAATGATATGTATGGTGAGCTGTGCTCTTAATTTGAGATAATTGATGATCATTGTAATATATATACATATAATTTAGAGCCGTGTTCAGAGACGATATGAATGTATATACTGCATTATTGCATATATCGTGTTCTTCTTATGATTGATTTTTTTTCGTGAGGAATAAGTCTAAGGTATCGGATGTGCATTGTATAGTGTATTTTTCGTGAGGAACTATCGCATTCCCAATCGGTGGCCTTTACAAACTACTTTTGTCATCAGAATTTCCGCAGATCTCGACCAGAAGGGCATATGTTTCCCATCTCTGGGAAACTCGACTGTTGTTGAAAATCTGTCATGTGTTCTTCTGTATCCTTTTCTATTTCCCCCCAAAGCTTCTCTCTTTCATCTCCTTTTAACATCTTCAGTCGTTTTCCTCTCTCCTATGTATCCAGCCATATCGGTAACCAGACAAAATACCACACGACTTAATGTCCACTGAGCTAATCATAAGACTCGGAGCAAGTCACAGCATCCAACACATCTCCGGTAGCAGTAATTGGCTGGAGATGCAACAACAAAGGAGTTCTTGGACAACTAATCAAAATCAGACAGTGTATATACTATACAAGAAATTACTCAAGATGATTGAATGAAATATTGAATCACTTAGACGTCCAGCGTCCACACGCACTCACGCACGCATTTTAGCTCTAAGATGTCAGATCACAATCTCGCCAAGGTGCTGGGACATTATCTCACAAGACAAAAGCTCAAAAGACATTAGCTGATATAACAAAAACTCACACCATTAATGCAAAAAATACGATAAAAGTTTTTTTTTTTTATTATTTGATATGTCTATATTGTACATACCTACACTCTTAATGGAAAAAGACAAAAAAAAATATTTTTTATGTTTGCCTCCTTATTCAGTTATTTCTATATACGGACGAAGATGCGGACACAATTGTCTTCCTTGTTATTTCATGACGTAAGCTCACAAGATATAAGTTCACACCATTAATAATAATAAAAAAGACAAACGCATCTTAATCTGGAACCTCATGGCACTGGCCTTCCTCCATATCCTACTCGTGAGACCATCCTTCTTGACATTGGCAAGCCTGCCAGTGCTTGAGGACAAAGAAGGCTGTCAACAGCTGGTCCGGCATTACCAGGAACATGGTTGGATGGTTGCTTCCCTTTCCGCCTCTGTAATGTACACTCCGAGGGAAACCGCACCAACAGTCAGGGATAATATCAATATAGTCCAAATTGGTCACAGAGTCATATACGTAGATTATCTACATGTTTTACGTTTTGATCAATCATACACTTAAGAAATAACAAAATTGTACGTCTATATGAGATGCTGTGGTCCACTGCATCAGATTGGAGTGAATATTTCCAATTTTTAATCGTGTATTTCCACTGTATATCAAAAAAGTCTAACAAGGCAAATATAACAAGTGTGAATTTTTGTGTGTTTTTTTCGTGGGTGTACGGTATCAAAAGTAATTTACTAAAAATATAAAAAATATATTTTCTTGTATTTTTTCATTTGTCAAATAAGGTTATGTCCTTTGAGCTTTTGTCATGTGAGATAATGAACAGTATATATTGTGTTCTTCTGATGAGTGAAATGTTATTCGTGAGGAATAAGTTTAAATTTTTGGATGGGCTTTTTATAATGTACGTTTCTTGTGGAACTGTCGCGTTCCCAATCGGTGGCGTTTACAAACTGCTTATGCCATATGAAATATCGCAGATCTCAATCAGAAGGACGTATGTTCCCCACCTCTGGGGAATTCGGCTGTGATTGAAACTGTGCCATATATTCTTCCGTCTTCTTTTTACCCCCCCCCTCCTGCTTCTTTCTTTCATATCCTTTTAACGTCTTCAGTCGTTTTCCTTTATGCTGTGTATCCAGCCATTTCGGTAACCAGACAAAAGACAACATGACATAATGGTCATAGA
Source organism: Oratosquilla oratoria (assembly GCF_046742065.1). Taxonomy (NCBI): domain Eukaryota; kingdom Metazoa; phylum Arthropoda; class Malacostraca; order Stomatopoda; family Squillidae; genus Oratosquilla; species Oratosquilla oratoria. The sequence goes on from NC_134777.1 coordinate 99,074,644, forward strand.
CAAAATACCGTGGGACATAATGGCATCGGAAAACATGCTAAACGACACAATGTCCACGGACAAAATGCCACCCGACGTTATATCCACAAGCAAAAGTGCTACACTACATAATATCCGCAGACAAAATTTATGAGCTTGTGAATATCCTGAAGATGTAACAGGACAACGCTAAACTAACCATAAGACGGACAAGACGCGGTTCATGCCACAGCTCGTTAAACACAGGAAAATTGACTCCGATAGCAGTACTTGGCTGGAGATACACCAACAGACGAATTCATGCACTACTAACCTAATTCGCAGTGTGCATACTATACAATAAATTGCGCATGTCAAACACTTAAATTCATATCACTCCCAAATTAATGGCTTCTAGTGCAATAATTATGTAGAACATATACTGAAATATTTATAATCTATGTGGGCTAAAGACTAGTCCTCGGGTAGCCATTTCCCTATTCACGGTCTCTAGGGCACCGTGGTGTGTGGTAATAACCGTATCTATTCGGGATGACACCGACAAGGTGTCCAAGTGTTGCCAGTGGATTTTGTCTGTCGACATAATGTCGTGTGTCATTTTATCTGTTGACTTAATGTCGTGTGTCATTTTGTCTGTCGAGATTATTTTGTGTCATTTTGTCTGTCGAGATTATTTCGTGTGTCATTTTGTCTGTCAACATTATGTCGTGTGTCATTTTATCTGTTGACATAATGTCGTGTGTCATTTTGTCTGTCGAGATTATTTTGTGTGTTATTTTGTCTGTCGAGATTATTTCGTGTATCGTTTTGTCTGTCGAGATTATTTCGTGTATTGTTTTGTCTGTCGACATTATGCCGTGTGGTAATTTGTTTGGATATCGATATGCCTACATAAACAACAGAGAAGAAAACGACGGAAGATGCTAAAATGAGATACAAAAATATTGGAAAAAAATAGAAAGTACTTGGAAGAATATACGATAGTTTTCCTATTCAATTTTTGTGCAGTAAGATCGCACAATTATAAATGGTTGCTTTATATACTTTACTTGGCTACACATTTCACTTCCCTCCACCCCTACCATCTCAGCTCTTCATGGATGAAGGGTTATTCCTGCATCCGTCAAAAGCAATGCAGTAAGACACAGCACACCCACAGCAAGGCCACTTCACTTGATCGAAGACCTCCACTGTCCGTTCTGTTATGCAGAAAAAGAGAAAACGGGGAGAAATCCCTTCGGGCTGCGTCAAAATATCATTCACACATTAAATACTCCCTATCGCCAATCCCTCCCTTCATTGTATGAAAGTGTCATTCATACACAGTCAGCCTCCACTCATTCCTCTCTCCTGCCTTCTTTCTTCATTGCTCAAGATGATTGAATGAAATATTAAATCCCTTAGATGTCCAGAGTGCACACCCAAGCAGAACTTGTAGCCTACTCTTGACGTTCTTATAATTTTGTGTTGCATGGTTGCGACACAATAATGAGCTGAGGGAAATAACTAAACAAGAGAAAATAACAGATGTTATAGGTAGAACAAAATTGAGATGGGCTGGGCATGTGGCGCGTATGGAGGACCATAGAATTCCAAAACGAGTTATGATGGGTAGAATGCCTGGAAGAAGACCCAGAGGGAGACCTCGAATGAGATGGATAGATGGAGTGGATGCGGAGATGGACAGAAGAGGAATAAATAAAATAACCTGGATGGAAGCAGCACAGGACCGAAGGGTATGGAGAGGATTACTGTTGGCGGACCAGAATCTACACGAGGTTCAAGATCCAACGGAGTGAGTGGGTGATGGTTGCTGTCGAAACTGACGAAAGTAAAGTTTGGCAAAATATACTCTTTCATTTGGCTTCTTAAAAGTATTCAAGCTAATTAGGAACAAATCGCTTAACTAATGTAATAAATAGTCAAAACTGATATAATCAATGAAAATATAACTCATTAAATTAGCTATTGTCCTTAACTATCATTCACTAAATAAATGAATAAATCATACAATATCCGTGTAAGATTCTAAAAGGTGTAATGTATTTATTAAACTCTAACAACACAAAATTTTGACAGGTTTCAACCAGTCATCTTCAGGGAAGAGGCCAAACGCAGAGTATGGGAGTCCAATATATTTTACGTTTCGCCCAGCAGGGCTTCTTCAGAAATAACATCGATGAAAAACATTTTACTCCTTATATAGCCCGAGCCTTGCGGGGAGAAACAAAAATTAAAATGGTGTACACACAATTTGCGCAAATTGCTTGTTACTTGTAATTAAAATTGCCAATGGTTTGTTTATTGTAAAAAATCCACTATTCTGATTTATATTTTCGGGCTATATAAGGAGTAAAATGTTTTTCATCGATGTTATTTCTGAAGAAGCCCTGCTGGGCGAAACGTAAAATATATTGGACTCCCATACTCTGCGTTTGGCCTCTTCCCTACAGAGCTGTTGCAGTCATTGCTGCCTTTACTCATCAGTCATCTTCAGATGAATAAAATAAAAAGCCACCTGGGATATTTTTTATACTTATTATTCACTTAAGTTTTAAATGAGATGATTATATGAAACTAGATCAAAGTAAAGTAGTTTAGAAACCATACATTCGTATCATCTCTAAATATCTTGACTGTAATTTAGAAATAATTGATATGAAAAGATACCTTTGACTTATTTCTAAAAGCAGAAAATGTATTCTTCGAATGCTGAAAATTTGGCAAATACTAGGCGGAACTATCAACGTTTAAAAGGGATAGTGGGCAATAAAATGAGGAACTTTCATACAATGGTATTCTTTATACTTTAACAACGTTTTTCACAGTCATTTCAGGAAATGTTTTCCGGAATATCCAGATGTGCTAAAGAATTTCTTGAACATGTAGTTCCTTCCTTGTTTGGTAAAATGGAAGGAATAGAGGGTGGAGGGATAATACTCGGAAATAAAATGTACTGAATTTGAATGCAACTTGTCTTTGAAAATCAAAGTTATAGACAATTACACAAAAGTGCACCAGTGAACATCCACTCCATGCTGCAGGTACTCTGTTTAAGTGTAGATTCAGAGGTGACTTGATACATGTCTTTAAGATTCTAAAGGGGATTGACAGTATCAAAAGTGACAAAAATTTTACACTGAATGAGAATCCGACAAGAAATAATGGTCTCAAACTGCCAAGAAATATATATAATTTGGAAGTGGGTAGAAACAACTTCGACAACCGTGTACTTAATGAATGGAACAAAATTCCTGCAGAGACAGTGCAAAGTAGATCAGTTCGATAAACACCTAAGCAAGATGCTATAATGGCTGTCATTTATTTTATATTTTTGATTTACTCGTTAGTATTTGTCTGTTTATTATTTCCTTTGTTTTTATTTTATTATTTAACTATCAATTTTTTATAATTTACTATTTACCTGTTTGTTTATTATTTAACTATACCTATGCATTCATTTTTATTAATTATTTATATTATATATTTTTTCATTATTATTTTTATCGCATCCTTTGTAATGAAGAATGGTGCGCAGATAACTCACGACTCGGACGTGAATGTTTAAAATGACGACTTACAGAAATTAATTAGAGGAGAGGACTGTCGTGGATGAAAGTGACAATCAATTCTATCAACGCCTCGGAACTTATAGTGGCTTGTTTTTCAAAGACAATTGGGTGTGTGATGGGGTTTTGATGTGCCACAAGTAGGCTTTCTGTAACATAATGCATGTTAAGCTGTATGATAGCCATGTAATGTTCTTAGAATACTACATCACAACGGATAAAAAACCAAGCAACTTGATTTATAGCACCCTCAAACAAGTGAGACCAGATCTTAATCCAATTCCAATCACATTGACTGCACAAACATTTATGGGTGCTGCTAACAAGGTTTCTGATAATCATCATCAAGTCTATTAAAGCTTTGGTATTTGTGCCTGTCAATCACAATGACTGCGCAAACATTTATGGGTGCGGCTAACAAGGTATCTAATAATCTTAGAAATACAATCATCATCAAGTCTATTAAAGCTTTGGCATTTGTTCCTGTCAGTGACTTTGCTGAAAGTTTCACAGAATATGACACATCACTAGATGTGTGGAACAAATTAGAGAGAAGTGCACAAGGCCTTCCACAGACAACAAACTCTTGAAGTCTAGAGTGATGACACAGAAGGTTTAATCAGAGAATGACAATCGGCCATCCCACCATTTGCTGTCTGGTTTCAAAACTAAGAAGAGGGCAGTCAGATTAGATGCTGGAGAGTAAGCAAGTACCTACAGGAGTGGAAATGAGGAAACGAAAGAAGTAACATATATTAAACACAAGACTGAAGTCTATCATTGAGAAATATGAGGAGTAACTGTAAATTGTTTTTTAGTCAAACTATTATGTTATGATTAAAATAATTTGTTTGCTTTCATGAATTTTGTTTGTGCTGAATAGCACACAATGAAATCGAAGGTAATTCAATCCTGCAAATATTTATCTAGGAGATATCACGCTGTCATTCAGCTCACTGTGGCTGGCCTAGTAGTTTCAATTGCCTCTCCGAGGTAAATCTCCTGAATATATATACTGTGTCTCAGACTCAATAGACATTCTACCAACTGCTGTAATTAGTTCTTCTAACAATGTCAGGAAAAGGATTCCACAATCACACACAGAGGAGAACTCTTCCTCCACACTACATAGGTTTTGTCATCAGGAAGCCTTTTGATGCCGTAGATAGTAACGGGCAGCTCATATCCAACGACTTGAGCAATGCAGAGTTGTCCTCGATTGCTGAAAATTTCGTTCTGACACATTTCGGGGACGAGAACATAACACCAACTGCTCAAAGGTCCCGTGAGGCAGGAGACTACTTTGACTACGAACAACCACCCACTGCGAAAATTTCTGGGAGTGAGGGAATGATATGGAATGAGTTTGATGGTCATGTTCCTCCCAGGAGGTCCCCCCTCGTGGTTCCTCCCCCGACGGTTGTAATCTCCCCATATGTGGTCAATACCTACATCCCATTGCAGCAACAGCTGATATTGCCCGCCGGTCACACTTCCCTTCCACAAGTTTACTCGCCTAATATATATCCTTTCTTTTACCGTTAACGCATTTTGTAATTGTCTGATTCTGTGACAAATAGATTTGCTGCCCCGTATGATTATCCTTGGAAAGCTGTTGTATTGTTGACATTGTTGTGCTCTCTTACCTAATATGTTCGGTAGTGGTGCTGTGTCGTTTTGGTCATAGGAATTTAGTTACATCCTTATTGGGTGTCCATTGAAATCCGTTACTGAAACTTACTTTCGTGACCCATAACTACTTATACGGCTTGTGTACTTTAAACTGCAAGTACACAAGTAGCAGGATTATTTAAATTGTATTAATTTATATTTAACCCAAAATTACACAACATGGTTATGTCCATAACAGGTTCCCCCAGGATTGAAAAAAACTCGCACACGCTTTGGTACGGCTATTTCGATCGCCATGACTTGGGCTATTTGCTCCCGTGGTTAAAGTCTTATCCACTTTCTAATACCGACAATAAACGCATATTCTAACACCTTGAAGACACTGTCATATTCCTGGTCCTCCCGAGGAGGAACATACTAGTTGATATAAGCTACCCATAGATAGCTCATATATGACATCTACCTCTCCACTCTGTTGATTTCATACTTTGTCCCGTAGCTATGTCATGGCTCAAACTTCCTGGATTTGACTCTAAGCGGTATTTTCTATGTGTGTGCGAACTCTTGCATTTTTATACATGGCCACGGGTTTGTAATTGCTTCGGATGTTTAGGATTTGGATATGTATCTTTAGAACATAAAAAAATGAAGGAGATTGCAAGAAGCCGTGTGGCAAAGCACACAGTAGTTCCATGTTCATTACCACCATCGCCTGGATTTTACTTTAATCAGTTATTTTGTGTGTGTGCGCAAACTCATGCACGGGTTTGTAATAACTACGGGTGTTTAGGGTTTGGATATGCATCTTTAGAACATAAAAATGAAGGAGAGTGCAAGGAACTATGAGGCCTACACTAGGCAGTTCCAGGTTTATTACCACCTATCCTCCCCATCCATAAAGTTGTCTAACAGTTTCTTAAAAATAACTGATAGTTTTGGCGCTCACTACCTGGTTACTAAATATATACCATTCGCTGACCACTCCAGTAGTAAACAAATTCTTGCCCATTTCCTTCTTAAATCTAAATTTGTCTAGGTCAAATCCATTACTGCGGGGCTTGCCCTGTTGTCTTATGATGACCTTGTTTGCGTCACCCTTTGATCCACTTGAACAGCTCTATTAGATCACCCCTGCACTCTGCGTCTTTCCTAAGATGGATTTCTGAGCCCATGTATCATTTTGGTCATTCTCCTCTGTACTGACTAGTGAATTGATATCCATTCTATAAGACCAAAACTGTACCGCATAGTCAAGGATGGGTCTAACTCTAGAACGAAACCTAAATCTCTGTTACCTTTATTCCTGGCACCTTTATTCCTTGCACTGTATACTGAATTTTAAGGTCAAGATTCACTAGAACTCCCAAGTCTCTCTCGCACTCAGTTTTCTCTACAGACCTGTTGCCTAGGCTATATCTATTTTCGGGGTTATGTTGCCTTACGTTTAATACGTTGCACTGAGATATTGAAGTTCATTTGCCATTTCACCGACCATGTGAACAATATCCAACCTTTAATCCATTCTAGCACTTATCCTCCTATACGGTGGGCTTTGATCTTTTTAGTAGTCTCTTGTGGGGCACCCTGCAACCAAAATTGTCATTATATGGTTTTTAGACCAATTCCAATCGTTAACCAGTATTTATTATACCAGTTCTAGCCTGTTTTCTTCTTATATATAAATTTGTCAAATTTAGATAAATTTCTACGACTACTGCCTTGTTGTCCTAATATGATGACCTTGTCTGCATCACACTTGTTAAAGACCTTGACCCATTCGAATATCTGTTAGATCACCCACACTCGACGTCTTTTTTCTGAGAGGCCTGTCTTCGTAAGGTACATTTGTGAGCCTATTTGTCATTTTGGTCATTCTCACTAACACTCCCGAATCTATTTCAAATTCTTTTTTCTCTAAGATGGTTTTATCTAAAATATGAACACTGCACATTTTACCGACCATCTTTACAATCGCTGCTCGTGCATTGCAATTGGTTTAAATTATACATCTATATAAAACAATTTTCTCTAGATAATTCTGGTAGTATTTTAAGCTACCCAAGGGTACTTTAGAAGCAAATACAAAGTTTTGAGCAGAGATGCTTAATTGATAACCGGAAAAAATGGCAGCTTCAACTACAATAAACAATTAAATAATCAATAAATTTTTGTAACTCGCGTACTAACTGATGATATATGGCATGTAACTGCTTCCTGATATCACATTTGTACAAATTATTTTAATGTTGATACTCAGAAAGACCATATTCCACCCAACACCACGAACTGTGCTACAATCTTGCGGTTCTCCCGACAAGCAAAGCACCAGTTGCATAGTCGTTCCAATGGCTGGACACGGCGTCGACGAGCTTTCCCTTAAGGGTAGTGTTGCCGATAGTTTATCGATTACCATTTATGCTCACTATTGCTTTAATCTAAAATCATTCAATGGCACGTCAGAGCAATGGATGGTAGTACAATCAAAGTACACGAGCAGCTCTTCGGTCCCAGGTGGATGTTGTGGAATGTCAGTTTTGAAGTATTTCATACCAACCTCATCACCATATGTGTAAAATGATAGATAATCATATAATAAAACAAATGAAATTTAGTGTTGGCTCTAGACAAACCTCACCTAAATAGCTTTAATCCTTCAACAGTGCTTTTGTGAAAAAAATAATGTAAAAAAAAATCATGTATATTCCTAAAGAAAATTTTCGTTTTTTCCTAGTCATACACATTTGTTTACTGAATATTTTTTATTCTATTACTTAGTAAGTGTGGGAGCTCTGAAGTGAAATGTGATATATGTTAAATGATATATGGAGAGTGATGAATGATGGATCATCCATAGGAGATTGATTTATTATTTAATTTTTGTATTTTATCTAAATCTTGGGGCGTAAAGGCTTTTTTGATACTACATCATATGGATTACTATTTTCTGTAATCATAATATTGTTGACTGTACATTGAAATAGATATAATAAATGGATTTGAAATTATCCAATATGATATAAACAATAAAACTCTCCAAAATCTTTTAATATGTGGGATTTTGACCAATGATATTTTGGATGTGGTATTATGATTCTATGGGATTATGTAATTGATTCCATTAAAATCCGTGCAGGAAATTAAAGAAATATAAAAATATGATGCACCGTTGAGCACCTAGTCCATGCTACAGGTACCCTTTTTTAAGAAGAAGAAGGAGAAGAAAAAGAAGGAATGGTGCTCAGACAACGCACGACTCTGGCATGGATGTTTAACTGACCATTTACGGAAATTAGAGAAGTGGACTTTATCGTGGATAAAAGTGACACATTGCTAATTCTGTCAACGTCTCGGAACTTAAAATGTCTTGCTTCCAAAGACAACTGGGTTTGTGATGGGACTTTTTCTGTTACATGTAATGCATGTTATGCTGCATGATAGCCATCGCAACGGATGAAAAACAAGCAAGTTGATTTATAGCACCCTCAAACAAGTGAGACCAGATCTTAATCCAGTTCCAATCACACTGTCTACGCAAACATTTATGGATGCTGCTCCCATGTTCACAGCTGCTAAAAAGGTTTCTAATAATCTTAGGAATACAATCATTGTCAAGTTTATTAAAATTTTGGTGTTTGTGCCTGTCAGTGACTTTGTTGAAAGTTCCACAGAATATGGCGTATCACTAGATGAAAAAATATGAAATTCTGAGTGTCTTAGTTACATTTTCGTGACGTGGTATTTTACAGCGTAGAAAACAACGGAAATCAGCATTTGCACCCGGTATGTGGAACCGTGAATGGTCATCTGGTCCCCAAATCCGCACCCCTAGGGCAACTGGTCATATAAGGGCTCTGAACTCTCTTCCAGGAGAGAAATAGCTGTCGATCACGAGTGATACTAACACACGTACATATTACAATAACTTTCCTGGTATTGCATTGATACAAATTCTTTTAATGTTCATAATCAAAACGACCATATTCCACCCACCATCACGAAGAAACTGCCAAAATCTTTCGATTCTCATGACGGGCAACTCGACCAGGCGTCCAAACAAGACAAGCTCAAAGGACATTAGGTGATGTGACAAACCCTCACCATTAATGGGAAAATTACGATAAAAGCTAATCTTTTTATATTTGCTTTAATAATTTTTATATCGTACATATCTACACCCTTAATGGAAAAAAATACATTTTTATATTTGCCTTATTCATCTTTTATTTTTTATCATTTGGACACTATCGCCTTCCTTGTTCCACGACATTAGCTCACAAGACACAAATTCACACCCGTAAAAGAAGTGCCTTTGTCTGGAACCTCAGATCACTGGCCTTCCTCCCGATGCTACTGGTGAGGTCCTCCTTCTTGACATTGACAAGCCTGCAAGTGCTTCAGGAGAAAGTCCTGTAATGTACACTCCGAGGGGAAGCCGCACCAACAGTCATGCTCCAAGCTCAATAAAGCTATCTGCAAACTTCATGCCCAGCTCTCATGACAAAAGCTCAAAAGTCAAGCTCACGCTGTTGTTTCATTTGAGCATCCCCCGTTTGCGCTCCGTTTCTTCGGCGGTACCAAATGAACCTTGTGTTGCCATGATGAGTGAGTATGACCTAAATGTCATGTATATAATATGAATAGCAAGGGCGTCAGCGGATTTTTACAAAGGTGGAGCATGCCGACAGGAGACCTTTTGGTCCATAACTAGGTCAGATGCGAACAAATAATAATGAGGAATAAAATGTAATATATATTTTATTAAATGAAATAAATAAATGCGTAGGTATAGATGAATAATAAACAAACAGGTAAATACTAAATAATAATTTGACATATAACTGATAATAAATGTGAATCAAGAAAATAATAATAAACAGACAAATGATAACAAAACAAATATACAAATAATGTAAAATAAATGACAGTCATTACATCATCTTGCCTATGTGTTTATCTAAACGAATCTTAATACTTCCAAATGAACTGCAAGAAGTTTATTCCATACATTAACTACAAGGTTGGCGAAGTTGTTTCTACCCACTTCCAAATTCAATCTATTTCCGAACAGTTTGAGTCCATTGTTTCTTGTCGGATTCTTATTCAGTGTGAAAATTTTGTCGCTTATGATGTTGTCAATTTCTTTTAGAATCTTAAACACATGTGTCAAGTCACCTCTGAGTCTACGCGTTTTCAGAGGAAACAGATTCATATGTTTTAATCGATTTTTGTATGATTTATTTTTTATATTTCGAATCAGTTTTGTGGCTCGCCGTTGTACTTTTTTCCAATCTGTCAATGCCGTTAATGAGATTCGGTGACCATATGGGAACACCATATTCCAAATATGGACGAACTAACGTTAATGAGAGATGTACCTTTGAAGTCAAAAGATCGCGCAATCAGTCCTAGAATCTTATTTGCTTTCTCAGAGGCTGAAATACACTGCTTAGATGATTTGAGATCGTTACTGATATATGGCTGTTATACAGTTATATCAATATACTCCATATTGGTCGCATATACGTACATTATCTACATGATTTACGTTTTGATCTTCACCAATCATACACTTAAAAACATAACAAAATTATACATCCTGTGGCAATAGTGCATCAGATTAGAGTGAATATTTCTAATCTTTTATCGTGTATTTGCACCGTATGATGTATGTATAATATAAAAATCATCTAATAAGTCATAAATGAAAAGTGTGAATTTTTGTCCTTTTCCGTGGGGTGTATGTATGTACGATATAAAAAGTAATTCATTAAAGAAAATACTACGGGATTGAATATTTCATTCAATCATTTTGAGCAATGAAGGGAGGAGATAGGGATGACTGGAGGCTGACTGTATATGGATGATACAAAGGATTACAAAGGCGGAGCATGCCGACAGGAGACCTTTTGGTCCATATCTAGGTCGGATGCGAAAAAAATCATAATAATAATAAATAAAAACTATAATAATGTAAATAACAAATAAAATACATAAATAAATGCATAGGTATAGTTAAATAATAAACAGGTAAATAGTAAATAATAATAAATTGACATATAACTAATAAATGAAAATCAGACAGACAAATGATAACAAAACAAAAACAAATAATGCAAAATAAAATTATAATCATTACAGCATCTTGCTGTCGTACAATGCTTAATGTGTGAATGATATTTTGACGCAGCCCGAAGGCATTTCTCCCCGTTTTCTCTCTTTTTCTGAATGAGGGAACGGACAGTAGAAATCTCCGATTAAGTGAAGTGGATGTGCTGTGCCTTGCTGCATTGCATTTGACCCAGGTCAGTTGATAGATGCATGGATGACCCGTCATCCATGAAGAACTGAGATGGTAGGGGTGGAGGGGAGCGAAACAGATGGGAATATATACATTATAAGGGGGGGAAATATTGGTCTGTGCACCACGAACACCCAGAATTTAACAATATAGGGAAACTCCACTAACTGGACAAAATTTGAATAAGAAAACTGTAAAAAATTCTTCCAACTACTTTTATATATTTCCAAGATCCTCTCTAGTATCTCATTTTAGCATCTTAAGTCGTTTTCTTCTCTGATGTGTATGCAGCCATATCGGTATCAAAACAAAATGCCACGCGGCATAATGTCGATAGACAAAATGCCACGCGGCATAATGTCGACAGACAAAATGCCACGCGGCATAATGTCGACAGACAAAATGCCACGCGGCATAATGTCGACAGACAAAATGCCACGCGGCATAATGTCGACAGACAAAATGCACGCGGCATAATATCGACAGACAAAATGACACACGACATAATGTCGACAGACAAAATGACACACGAAATAATGTCGACAGACAAAATGACACACAAAATAATGTCGACAGTCAAAATGACACACGACATTATGTCGGCAGACAAAATCCACTGGTAACACTGAGCTATTCACCAAGCGTCTAATTGGGACACCTTGCCGGTGTCATGCCGAATAGACACGGTTATAACCACACACTACCGTGCCCTGAAGAATGTGAAGAGGAAGATGGCTACTCGAGGATTTATCTTTAGCCCACATGAGAGTATAGGTTTTTATTTGGCTTTTGATAAGTATTGAAGCTAATTAGGAGTAAATCGCTTAGTTCATGTAATACGATAGTCAAAACTTAATCAATTAACTGTAATACAACTCATGAAATTAGCTGTTGTGTAAAATAGTTCAAATGTAAAAACCTACTATTATAAAAAAAAAGTACGTTTATCAAACACTAACAACAAAATGTTCGTAAGTTTCAGTCATCGTTAGGTGAATGAAATAAAATGTCATCTGAGAATTTTTCTTATTTTTATTATTGATTCGCTTAAGTTTTAATAAGATGGTAACATGGAACCAGAGCAAACTAAAGTAGTTTAGAAATCATACATTTGTATAATCTTTGTATTTTCTTTATTTTACAAATAATTGGCAGGGAGATACCTATAAAGTATCATAAATTGTAGAAAAGGCAGTGCTGAAAATTTGTTAAATACTGACATTCAGAAATCATAGGTTGAAATAACAATGTTAAAAAGGTGTAATGGACAATAAAATGAGGAACTTTCATATAGCGTTTTTTTTAAGATATTCTGACGATATTTGTCACAATAATTTTAAGAAATGTGTTCCCGAATATCCAGATGTGACAAAAGAATTTCTTGAACATGTAATTCTTTTCTTGGTTGGAAAAATTGAAGGAAATAGAGGAAATGGGGCTAAATTATCGAAGAGAAAATGTACTGGGCTTGGACGCAACCTGTCCTTGAAAACGCTATACGTCCAAAATGCCATAGATCAAAACCCCATATAATAATAATCCTATAGTCAATATCCCATTGTTCATAATCCCATATTTTTAGATATTCCAGTATGTTGATATTATGAATATACTTTCATTTCATAAATTTATTAATTGATATAAGCCTAGGTTAATTGCATTTGAACTAGAGGATTGTGTTAATTACACTAAGTAGTTCTTTGATCACAATTTATTATCCGTTCAATTAATATTTCCTTTAATCATAATAAACGATGTTATAATTAATCAGTGTCTAGTTTAGCATAGCGATGAGCTGATTTCGAGTTCATCTACTCGTGATGTTTAAAGAGACAATGAATAAACAAGTATTAATCCAAAAGTTTACATACTGTAGATCCTTTCTTCCCAATCTTCATTTTGTGGTCTTCTCTCATAAGCCTTAGAAATCCCAGGCAGGAAAATTAAAAATAAAATAAAATCGAGAGAATAACAACACATTGTTATGTATATGAAATTTTGTTTTTATGTAAACATAAAGCATTTACATATATTTCTATACTTCATTTTACATTTCTACATTTCACACATTTCATTCAATCTTTAAATGAAAAAATAACGACATTAGGAAAACAACTAATATTGTAATACAGATCTAAAATGTACACATGTTACAGATCAGCATATTTCAGTATACCTTCAATTTTATTCTCAATTCAGACAGAACAGAATATCACTCATTATCACAACAACACAAGAGGAATATTGTCCGGAGGGATTTTGTCCGGGGGGATTGTGTCCAGGAGGGATTATGTCCGGACACCATTGCGGCATACGTTTTTCTCAGCTATCAAAGTCCTGGCATATATATTTTAGACGTTCTTGTAAGTCCAAAAAATTCTTACGAACACGTTTCACTTGGCGCTATCAAAGGTTGACTGTCAAGGGTAATCAATGCAGACAAAATTATTGTCCGTTTGAAGCGCATTTATGGTTTTCCAAATTGAGGGGTGACGATGTCCAAACGTGTTGAAATATTTGCAGTTCCGAGATTCTCAGATGTTATTTGTACGGGCACTACCAGTTAATGTTGCACGATTCACATTCCACAATTCTAACAAATACAACGGAGTTGTCCTCCTCAATAGCATCATTCCATTTGGCTCACGAACACTTTTATACCCCCTCATTAACATACGTAGCACCTTGCAACTCCAGTGCACCATCCGTCACAACACTAAAGAGATACTCGAGTTCTTCCTTGATAACTACAAAGTAATGTCGTAACACATTCGTAAAATTCAACAAGAACCCACTGTTTTGGATAAGAAGAAATGAAATAGATGATATCCATATATTTCGATCACGGACTATGATCCTCTTCAGTGGAATAAGAGGATCACAGTCCGTGATCGAAATATATGGATATCATCTATTTCATTTCTTCTTATCCAGAACAGTGGGTTCTTGTTGAATTCTTCCTTGATATTAGCCACCGGAAGGAATCCCAAACCGAAAATTATTCCTACGAACAGACGGAACTCTTCATCCTTTTGGTACTTCTTGGCGAGTCCTAGTTGTTGTACCTTTCTCCAAACCGCCTGAGTCAGATGAAAGAAACAGCCTTTCATCTGAATCCGGTTGTCGAACAACTCTCCCGCTGCGTTGCGTACCGCCTTCTCAAAATCAGCTTCGGGAAATTAAAAAGTTGGACCTAAATTTTGAAAGAATAATGGGATAACCTTCATATAACATATATTATTTTGTTAACTGCGAATTCAGTTCATATGCTATTCACTACAGCAAAAAATTAGCTAAAAATTAACGCCACTTGATCTATATTTGCTTTGTACTCTTACAAGTAAACACCAGTCAAGATACCAGTGGGTAAATCTAACAATAAATTTACTTCAATCCTTTAAACCGAGAAAGGAAGTTTTTAATATACAAAATTTTCAAAATTAGACCACACTTTATATATAGAATAATTTTTTGTTTAGTGAATGAACCAGGAATCATAGAATTTGCGTCAAAATAAGATAATATATATAAAAGATAAATTTTTATTTTCTAATTTTCTTTTTCGTCAACCTCTCCCCAAAAATATGCAATGGTATCTGTCCATAATGATTTTTTCATATGTAATGCAAAATGAAATAATAAACTAATAGATGAATGAATAAATTATATAAATGAAAAGTACTAATAAATAAAATAAATGGTCACCAAATTTAAGCATCTTTTTATACTGATCAGTCATTAACTTTTCAATATTTATTCTTCAAAATCTTTTGAAATATGGGATAATGTGCGATTTTTACCAACACCGTGCAATTTTTACCAATGTGGGATTTTGACCAATGATATTTCGGATGTGGAATTATGACCCTATGGGATTATGTAATTGATTCCCTTGAAAACAGTTCAGAAAATTAAAGAAAGATTCGGAAGATCAAAGTAAGTGACACTGACAATTACACAAAACTGCACCGTTGAACACCCAGTCCATGCTGCAGTTATCCTTTTTAAGAAGAAAGAATGGTGCGCAGACAACGCACGACTCGGACGTGGATGTTTTAACTGACGACTTACAGAAATTAATTAGAGGAGAGGACTTTATTGTTAAGGAAAGTGACGTTCTGCTAATTCTATCAACGCCTCGGAACTTACAGTGTCTTGCTTCCAAAGACAACTGGGTGCGTGATGGGGTTTTTGATGTGCCACAAGTAGGCTTTCTGTTACATACAATGCATGTTAAGCTGTATGACAGCCATGCAATGTTCTTAGTATACTACATCGCAACGGCTAAAAACCAAGAAACTTGACTTATAGCACCCTCAAACAAGTGAGACCAGATTTTAATCCAGTTCCAATCCCATTGACTGCAACATTTATGGGTGCTGCATCTATGTTAGCAACTGCTAACAAGGTTTCTAATAATCTTAGAAATACAATTATCATCAAGCTTTGGTATTTGTGCCCGTCAGTGACTTTGCTGAAAGTTTCACAGGATATGACGTATCACTAGATGAAAAAAATATGAAATTCTGAGTTTCTTAATTACATTGACGTGACGTAGTATTTTACAGCGTTGAAAACAACCAAGACCAGCATTTGCACCCCATATGTAGAACAAATTAGATAGAAGCGCACAAGGTCTTCCACAGACAACAAACTCTTGAAGTCTAGAGGGATGACACAGAAGGTTTAATCAGAGAATGACAACTGGTCCCCAAATCTGCACCACTAGGACAACTGGTCCCAAAAAATAGGACATCTCGCCCCCATTTTTTTCAACAATTTTTTATTTAAACAATAGTTTTGAGATATTTATCAAGAATCAAAATACCATAATATGTTATGTACAACACTTTATTAAATATTACACAGTTGACCAGGGACCAGTTGTCCTACGATCATGTGGAACAAATTAGAGAGAAACGCACAAAGCCTTCCACGGACAACACACTCTCTAGAAGTCTAGCAGGCTGGCGCAGAAGGTTTAATCAGAGGATGGCAATCAGTCATTCCGCCATTTGCCGTCTGGTTTCAAAACTAAGAAGAGAGCAGTCGGATTAGATGCTGAAGAGTCAGCAAGTACCTACAGGAGTGGAAATAAGGGAACCGAAGAAGTAACATATCTTAAACGCAAGACTGAAGTCTATCAATGAGAAATATGAGGAGTAGCTGTAAATTATCTTTAGTAAAATTATTATGGTATGATTTAAATCGTTTATTTGCTTTCGTGAATTTTGTTTGTGCCGAATAGCACACAATAAAATCGGAGGTAATCTAATCCTGCAAATATTTATGTAGGAGATATCACCCTGTCAATCAGTTCATTGTGGCTGGCCTAGTGTTTCAATTGCCTCTCCGAGGTCAATCACCTGAACATATATACTGTGTCTCACAGACTCAATAGACATTCTACCAACTGCTGTAATCAGTTCTTCTAACGATGTCAGGAAAAGGATTCCACAATCACATTCAGAGGAGACCTCTTCCTCCACACTTCATCAGTTTTATCATCAGGAAGCCTTTTGATGCCGTAGATCGTAACGGGCAGCTGATACCCAACGACCTGAGCAATGCAGAGTTGTCCTCGATTGCTGAAAATTTCTTCCAGACACATTTCGGTGACGAGAACATAACACCAACTGCTCAATGGTCCCGTGAGGCAGGAGACTCCTTTGACTACGAACAACCACCCACGGCGAAAAATTTCGGGAGTGGTGGAATGATTAGGTATGACTTCGGTCATGTTGGTCCTAGGAGGGAACCTTTCGTGGCTCCTCCCCCAGCAGTTGTAACCTCCCCATATGAGGTCAATACCTATACCCCTTTGCGGCCGCAACTGATATTGCCCGCCGGTCACACTTACCGTCCACAACTTTACTCACCTAATGTACATCCTTTCTTTTACCGTTAATGCAATTTTGTAATTGCCTGATTCTGTGACATTAAAAATTGAGATTTGCTTACTCCTTCCGTATATCTATCCTAGAAATGGTTATTGTTTTGCCATGATTGTAAATATACGTCATTGTACTTTTTTACCTCACATGTTCGGTGGTGTTGGAGCAGTGTTTGGTTACCTGTGCTTGCTGTTAGTAACATTTTCGTTTTAGCCTGGTTGAATGTACTTCCAGGACCCCGTTTTCTCTTTTTTTCTGAATGAGGAAACGGACAGTAGAAATCTCCGATTAAGTGAAGTGGATGTGATGTGCCTTGCTGCATTGCATTTGACCCAGGTCAGTTGATAGATGCATGGAGGGGAGCGAAACAGATGGGAATATATACATTATAAGGGGGAGAAATATTGGTCTGTGCACCACGACCACCCAGAATTTAACAACTGGACAAAATTTGAATAAGAAAACTGTAAAAAAATTCTTCAAACTACTTATATATATTTCCAAGATCCTCTCTAGTATCTCATTTTAGCATCTTAAGTCGTTTTCTTCTCTGATGTGTATGCAGCCATATCGGTATCAAAACAAAATGCCACGCGGCATAATGTTGATAGACAAAATGCCACGCGGCATAATGTCGATAGACAAAATGCCACGCGGCATAATATCAACAGACAAAATGCCACGCGGCATAATATCGACAGACAAAATGACACACGACATTATGTCGGCAGACAAAATCCACTGGTAACACTGAGATATTCACCAAGCATCTAATTGGGACACCTTGCCGGTGTCGTGCCGAATAGACACGGTTATAACCACACACTACCGTACCCTGGAGAATGTAAAGAGGGAGATGGCTACTCGAGGACTTGTCTTCAGCCCACATGAGAGTATGGGATTTAATTTGGCTTTTGATAATTATTGAAGCTAATTAGGAACAAGTCGCTTAGTTCATGTAATGTGATAGTCAAAACTTAACCAGTTAACTATAATACAACTCATTAAAATAGCTGGTGTCCTAAACTATTATTTACTAAACAAATTAATAACTTACACAATATCAGTGTAGAATAGTTTATAATGTGAAAACACTAACAACACAATTTTCTCCAGTTTCAGTCATCGTTAGGTGAATTAAATAAAATGTCACCTGGGACATTTTCTTATCTTTATTATTGACTCACTTACATGGAACCAGAGCAAACTAAAGTAATTTAGAAATCATCCATTTGTATAATCTTCCACAATCACATTCAGAGGAGACCTCTTCCTCCACACTTCATAAGTTTTGTCATCAGGAAGCCTTTTGATGCCGTAGATCGTAACGGGCAGCTGATATCCAACGACCTGAGCAATGCAGAGTTGTCCTCGATTGCTGAAAATTTCTTCCAGACACATTTCGGTGACGAGAACATAACACCAACTGCTCAATGGTCCCGTGAGGCAGGAGACTCCTTTGACTACGAACAACCACCCACGGCGAAAAATTTCGGGAGTGGTGGAATGATTAGGTATGACTTCGGTCATGTTGGTCCTAGGAGGGAACCTTTCGTGGCTCCTCCCCCAGCAGTTGTAATCTCCCCATATGAGGTCAATACCTATACCCCTTTGCGGCCGCAACTGATATTGCCCGCCGGTCACACTTACCGTCCACAAGTTTACTCACCTAATGTACATCCTTTCTTTTACCGTTAATGCAATTTTGTAATTGCCTGATTCTGTGACATTAAAAATTGAGATTTGCTTACTCCTTCCGTATATCTATCCTAGAAATGGATATTGTTTTGCCATGATTGTAGATATACGTCATTATACTTTTTTACCTCACATGTTCGGTGTTGTTGGAGCAGTGTTTGGTTACCTGTCCGCGTTCGTATATAGGATTTGGTACGAGGAAAATGACGGCAGTACTGACCCTCATTCAATCATAATAGTTGCTATCAAACAGTATATAATTTGATCTTATATAAAGTTATATACAACACGAAATTACACAATTTTCCCGTATTATGTCATCCGCATAATACACTGTTTGCCGTGTGAGGGAGAATATCTGCTGTGTATACCGTGGAATACAATTTCAATTTCACCCTCACTCATTTTATGACCAAGTACACCTTACAATAATTGATGCAAACATATAAATTTTCATATAACTTTATCTGTATGTTCTGTTTACCACAGACTTCCACTTACTCCTTCCATTTATCTAATATGAATATTTCTAATTATTTACTTGTAACGAACTCCCACAATAAAGCATGGACAAAATAATCGCGATTCCTCTTGCCAGAGTAATTAACGCAGTTATCTAAATTAAAACACATTTTAAACAACAAACTCATTAATGCTCCACGGAAATATTATAAATGCTAGAATATGATAGAATGTGTTAGATATATTGCACGAACCGTGGAATATTAAGAATAAAACAGATGCAAAACAACGATTTGTAGTGTACGAAACAATCTCAAACGGCGTATACGGAACGACTTGTATCCTTTACGTACATATAAAGGAATTCATATCTGCGTATATACATACTGACACGCATGTAAGGATAATCTAAACTGCTGCAGTAGTAAGATTTGCTGTAATCCTCTTCCATGCAATCAGCTCACAGCCCCAACGGGAACGAGTATCCCTTTACTAATGATCCGTACCCAGAACAAACGGACGCAGATCCTCAAGACCAAAGATCTAACAGATTCCTGAATTTCAAGTGCAGTATAATCCCAGCTAATAGTCACACGAAACCATAAAATATATTTCGAATTCCTAAATTTAATTTGACTTTTAAGAGCCGGATTTTTTTTTGTGTAACTATATATTCTTTCTTGTAATATTGGTCGGTTGCCCCAACACTAGACCAAGCTCTGAACTTAGATTGAAGCATTAGCTGTAATTTTTTTTCCAAATCACACACACACACACACATACATGCACATACACAAGGATTAAAGAGGTATATTTTCTCTACATATAGTAAATGAGGCAACGAATTCATATACATAAAACATTCAACCCTTGAAACAAACACAAAAAAAGAGAGTGCCTATGTCGATAAAAAAAAATTCCAGAAGTAATCCTGATAGTGACAGTGAATTCACATTGAATAATCTAGTCCTGAAATCCGAGTAAAAACTTATATCCCCTAATCCCCAACTCCTTTCTTTTTTGCACTAAACACTTTTGTGGCTCCCTCAAGTGCTTCGACTTCCGATAACCTTGGGACTGAGGGGAGCTGAATGAACGTAGATTAAATAAACTTTTGGGATTGGGAGAGATGCGTTTGTCACTACAAAGGGTGAGAAATCTCGCAAAGGGAAAGCTTGTCTACAGCCAAAAGTATGGATAGAGAAATTAGGCAGGAAGAGGACGCATTTTATATATAAAAAACAAAATCCGGAATAAGCCCTTTATAACCTGGATATATGATGTCACTGAAAATTAATCAACTCATTTGGGGACAATTAGGAAATACTTAAAAGTCCGTTAGCCCCGTTCATCAATACGATGACATCGTTGAGAGAATTTGTTTTGGTGAACGCTACATGATTATATTTCAATAAGGTTGAGAGTACACTCGGGACAAATAGTTTCGGTATATCGAGGAACTAGAAAGTTTTGATCTAAAGTACTACATTATAAACAAATAAACAAACAAATAAATTAATAAATGAATAAATAAATAAATAAATAAATAAAAAATTTAGAAGCGCCAGAAATGTTCATCTAGCTGAAGGAAGGGAGGTAATATATATATTTTTTTTTATCTTGTAGATAAAGACTTCTTTCACACCAAAATTTGAATAAAATTCGTCCACTGACTTTCAGAAAAGAAGTCCACTAATTTTCAGAAAAGAAGTGTCCTCTTAAGTTTCGGTAAGGCGCTTATTGAATGAATTATTGATATTATTAAACCAAATGGAATAAGTAGTGCAGGATGAGAGTAAGAGATGTTCGTGGGAATACAAGTTTACCTAAACCGTAAAACAATAATAATAATAATACAAGGGTTAGGAGGAGAGGGACATGAGAATGCACAATCACAAACAATAATAAGAAGAAAAGGTCAATGAGATTGCACGGGAAATCTATGTATGGTAACATATGCAACAATTGAGAAGATATCAAATTATAAACAAATATTTTATTGTTTTTAACTTCGAGACCTGTATTCAGTCAAATAGAGTAATTCGACATAAAGGAGAATTTTTTTTAATTCCACCAGATTGAGGGAATTAACCAAAATACACCAGAAAAGGTTTATGTCGCACTCTACAATGACGTCCCATAAACTGAAATTTAATCTCAAACAAGGGCGAGATTAGAGTGGCTTCACGCGAATAAAACTTCCTGGTACTGATCAGAATAGTGTATATACAGTATATTAGCACGTCAGTAAGAGGCTCAAAGATGATATAAACCAATTAATCCTTAAACGGCGGATATATATATGAATATGAAATATATGGTTTCTCTCATTTGTGTATTATCGCCTTTGATTGCCAGAAAAAAAAAAGACTGCCATCATCAACGTATTAGTTTTCAGTGAATATTTTATCAATCTTATTTTGATTGATATCAAGTCATTTCATTCAGGTTATGGGAGGCCCTGTAATTCATTAGATTAATTCTGACGCTAAATCAAATTATTTGTGCCTCTTATTCAAGTGAAAAAATTGGTTGGTACCAAATACGAAGTTCTTATAATATAGTTAGGCAATACACTGAAATGCAAAAAGACCAGGTAGGTAGGACGCTAAGTTGTAAAAGTGTAGGTAGACCGTGCGCTAAGATGTAAATGACTTGATAGACAGTACGCTAAAGTAGCACCATAAGATTTTATTAATTGTCAAACAATTATCGTCAGTTCAACCGGTCCAATTGGATAAGATATTTGTTTATTTCGTTTTAGCAAACGCCGGACAATTTCATTCAGCTGAAAGTAGACCGCGTGGGGAAAACAGTTAAGGTCGACTCGATGAATCTCTTCTACCAAATGAGATTTTAAGATACTTTATTCTAGCCGAGAGAAGACTTGTTTGCTTAATGTCAAGACCTCAGAGATTAATTACGTTCGGATACTGACGATAAAAACAGATTATTTGGTAAATGGTAATGTTTCATTTAGATTAGAAGACGACCTTACGTGGCCACATGTGCTGTCACGTGACAGTCACGCGCGTGGGCACAGATCCAGTGACGTCACAGGCACGGTCACGATAAGACTGTGAAGTCATATTTGACCTCACGTGCGATTGGGCCGCATGTAAGGTCATGGAATGAGTAATAATGTAGATGCATACGCTTGATACACTCACGCAAACACACACACACACACACACACACACACACACACACACACACACACACACACACACACACACACACACACACACATACACATACACACATGCGCACACACACACACACACGATTTTAAGATAAAACTTGATACGGAGAGATACAATGACACACTCACTCTCTCTCTCTCTCTCTCTCTCTCTCTCTCTCTCTCTCTCTCTCTCTCTCTCTCTCTCTCTCTCTTTCTTTCTTTCTTTCTCTCTCTCACTCGTTCGCTCACTCTCACTCTAACCCTCACATACGTGTGTACGTCTCTCCTTGTCTTTACCTCTGCCCTTTCTCTTCCTGCCCAAGCTATTCGTCTCCCTCTCCTTTCCCCTCTTTTCCTGCTCTACCTGAAACCGAAGGCGGGATGTTGTGACAAGAACGTGAATGGCGTGGTACTTGCAGCCGCCTGGCGCTGGCAGAAGCCTTTGCCAAACCACTTTTTTTTTTTTCAAGTGCTCTTGCTGCAAGGCTAGGGCACCATTGCGGGATAGAAAAAAAAAAATAAAAAAAATAAAAGAAAACTATAGATTTAAACAATGGCTCTCATTCCACTTATGTTCTTTAGAGATTTCATTCAAGGTAACGCCTGCTTGGAGCAGTGGGTAGCGTAGCTAACTCGGACGTAGGAAGCCCGGGTTCGGTCCCAATAATAACAAGACCACAATTCGATTCAAATTTTCATGACTTACTAACCTCTCTCTGAAATGACGGATACCAAAGGTGCAGTTCCAAGTGTCTCATTTCACTGCTAGAAGAAAATTAGCCGATACCACATGTTGCAGTCTATATTCACTACCACAAACATTCCAACACACCCAGTAATCCATATATGCACTTTGCGTACAACTTCAAGCTGGATTCAACCAATGGCATGTTGCACAAATGATGTACCATTCCTCAGGAGATAGGCCGGTCATGCAATATACCATTAAGACTGAACTGAAGTCTAAACGAATTAAATCTACTTAACCAATGGAGAGAAGAGGATGAAGTGGTAAAAAGCGTATGTATGTATGTATGTATGTATGTATGTATGTATGTATGTATGTATGTATGTATGCATGTATATATGTATGTATGCATGTATGCATGTATGCATGTATGCATGTATGTATGCATGTATGCATATATGTATGTATGTATGTATGTATGTATGTATGTATGTATTTATGAAAGTTGTATGTATGTGTGTGTGTGTGTATCCTTTCATGACACTAAGTTGTATGAAGAATTGGCGATTAAATGAATACCACGCCAGGATTACAAACTAGACCGCTACGAAACCATATGATAAAAAACATATAATAATCTTCATGATGAAATCCGGACTGAGAGCCGCATGGTCACAAGCGTCCTTTCCATAACCACTCGACCATAAGTGGTGTGCAGACAGGAAGCATATAACTCTTTTCTGAATTATTGCAGATTATTTGCAATTAATGATCTGGACAGTTCTGTCGTTTATCAACTTTCTTTTCCATAAAGCAGATTTCCTTTGGGGAAAATTATTCATAGGGCCTGGAAATTGGTGTTCCCATTTTTCACTGTTTCTCGTACAATATTTGTTTGTTTTACTTGCCGCAAGGAATCATAATCTTATGTAGAATAGGCCAGTAGTCTTGCAGTGGACTCTCTGCGTTGCTGTCGAGTGAATTTATTCAGCTGTAGGAAATCCTTCCCGTAGTCTCACCTAGTTTAACATTCTGGTTTCTTGTATCTTCTCCTCAGCGGAATAAAATCACCTGACAACATACAAAATAAATATGAACAAGATGATTTAAGCAGACAAACGTTTTATGTACTTTGTTGTATATCTTATGTCAGCGGTATTATTGTTTTCAATGTGGTAATGTTTCTTTGATCAAATAAAACCGTTTTACCTTATCTGCGATGAAAATCATGAATTACAACATCATGTTAAAGGTATTCGTCATTTTCAACCCAAGAGCAGTCTTTCTAATTGCTCTGAACAAAATTCGTACGGTGAATCACCAAGACAATGTAATCTTTAAACATTTTCTGAACAAAACATTTGATTAGAAATAGTGCTACGTTGTTGTGGTGTGTTTGGTTTTAACCCTGCTTCGCAAGCTTAATAGATAAGATATGGTGTGTAGGTGTAAGGTCACAACATTACCCACACATATTCCTCTGTGCGCTTTAAACAGAAAATATCAGCAGTAATAAACAATAATCATATGTTGGTGTGTCACAAAATTCAGTAAAACAAACCCTTACTTAATAAATGACAAAATAGCTTTTCAGGATACTAGAATGAACCAGGCAGTGTAGATGCGATCACACTCTTAAGACTACTTTGTTACTGATGTCAACTGGTCACAAAATAAAATAGACATTAAGACAAGAAACCTCATTGGAATTATCTAAGTTCCTGAACCGGACCTTTTTTTTATCAATCCTGTAAAAAAAATCTCAGATGAAATTGTGATGATACTGATATGTATTGTACCATGTTCATCTTAATCACTTTGTACAGGTAACAGAAGTAATTTGATTGCAACGCTATGACCTTGGGAAAGTAGTGTGGAGTAGAAAAAGTTTTATCCCTGAAGGGTATTTAATCTTGACCTAAAACATTTACTTTCAATACCACCAGGCTGCTAGCAAATCATTGATTTCTTTGATAGTGTCTTCTCTTGCTCTTCTTATTCTTCCTCGTCGTCCTCTTCCTTCTCTTTTTCCTCCTCTTCCTCTCCCTTTTCCTCTTCCTCTTCCTCTTCCTCTTCCTCGTCCTCTTCCTTCTCTTTTTCCTCCTCTTCCTCTTCCTCTCCCTCTTCCTCTTCCTCTTCCTCTTCCTCGTCCTCTCCCTCTTCCTCTTCCTTCAGCTCCTCCTATTCTTCCTCTTCCGCTTCCTCTTCCTCTTCATCATCTTCCTTCACTCCCTTTTCTTTCCTCTGCTTCAAAAGTGAGGAAGCCTGTATACAAAAGCGGCGCGTTTGAGTCGGGCCAGCAGCAGCGCCGCCTTCAGGAGCCGCGACGCCGGGACGCGCGACGTCCGCCCCTCGTCGCGCCCTCGGGTTCCTTCAAAGGAAGAGGAAGAACAATGCCACACGCAGAAACAATAAGGCTGCGGTGGAGCCACATGCGGACCTGGAGGTGGAAAGAAAAGTGGACGTGGGGTTGGAGGAGGAAAGAAAAGTGGACGTGGGGTTGGAGGTGGAGATGGAGGAGGAAAGAAAAGTGGCCGTGGGGTTGGAGGTGGAGATGAAGGTGGAAAGAAAAGTGGACGTGGGGTTGGAGGTGGAGATGGAGGAGGAAAGAAAACTGGACGTGGGGTTGGAGGTGGAGATGGAGGTGGAAAGAAAAGTGGACGTGGGGTTGGAGGTGGAGATGGAGGAGGAAAGAAAAGTGGCCGTGGGGTTGGAGGTGGAGATGAAGGTGGAAAGAAAAGTGGACGTGGGGTTGGAGGTGGAGATGGAGGAGGAAAGAAAAGTGGACGTGGGGTTGGAGGTGGAGATGGAGATGGAAAGAAAAGTGGACATGGGGTTGGAGGTGGAGTTAGCAAAGGAGGTGGCGGATGTGAAAGCAAATGTATAGAAAGTGGAGGTGTGAATATGAAGGTGAAATTAGATATAATGATAGAGGTAGATGTGGGTGGTCGAGATGGTTGTTGATTTTCTTCCTAATTTGATTCTATTCTATTTTGATTGTTAAACTTGATCTAATCTTGCTTTATGCTATACAATAATATTTAATTTTATTGAATTATCTATGATAACGTCGCAATATCACCGAAAAGAAGAAAAATGCGAGTGTAATCAATCAAACAAGTCCCTTAAGTTTGCACATGCGTGATTAATTACGTTGAATTACAAAAAGTCAAACAAGAATAGTCAAGGTTCAACTTCATTTAAACTTCAGACAACAATTTTTTTTCTATTCATTTACCATCAGACGAGTGAGTTCTAAATATCAAATCTGGAACTTCTTTCAAAGCACAAAATGTTGATTTATTTATTTACATATTTATCTGTTTACTTATTTATTCATTTATTTATTTATTTGTTTTATTTATTTATTTATCTATTCATTTATTTATTTGTTTATTTATCTATTCAACTAGTTAGCTAGATAGCTATTGATTTGTTTGTTTATTTATCTATTTATCTATTCAACTAGTTAGTTAGATAGCTACTGATTTGTTTGTTTATTTGTATATTTATTTACACATTTATTTATTAATTGCTTTCATAAGTATGTTTCTCTTGAACGACTACGAATTTCTCTCCACAGAATATACCCAGAACATGTAATGAGAGTTCTGACCTAAGCTCTACTGCCATTGAAAATTGAAATTAGGTTTTGTGAGGAGTCACTTAACGACGTGAAATTAATTGAAAATAGATGAAGAGTTTGGTGTTGACATATTGAGTACGTGACCTCAACCGAACAGAAGAGATCGCGTGTCAAACGTTTGTAAAGGTACGGAGTTTAGATTTGACGTTGGAGCGTTGTGCACTAAAGTACCACTCTGATACGTTTGTCATCGATCTCGTACCATTACGAAGTTTTCAGTTTGATCGCTAACGGATACTGGAGGCTGTCATTTGACCTGCCAGTCTATACACATAAGACAAAACTGACGGTTTTAGTCAAAGATATATCCTACTTGGTACTTTTTTTTTTATCTTAACGCATCACACAAATATGTGTGCTGGTAGCGTAATCGGAAGCGCGCTGGTCTCGAATTCGCTTCGTTGTGTGTTCGAATCCTATACTTCTCTCCAAGTCCCAGCAGTGACTGTAACTTACATCAACACTTAAAGTGTATAAGGTCACGGCTTCGGCCGCAGCTACGCGCCTCTTAGCGTAGGGTGATCACACACATACGCATATATACATTACACACGTGCGAACACACACACACACGCACACACACATACACACACACACACACACACACACACACACACACACACACACACACATTCACACACACACACACACACACACACACACACACACACACACACACACACACACACACACACACACACACACACACACACACACACACACACACACACACACACAAACACACATACATACATTGACACGCATACAAATGAACACACGCACACAGAAACGTGCACACACGCGCGCGCGCAGACACACACACACACACACACACACACACACACACACACACACACACACACACACACACAAACACACAAACACACATACATACACACACACACAAACACACATACATACACACACACAAACACACATACATACACACACAAACACACACACACACACACACACACACACACACACACACAAACACACACACACACACACACACACACACACACACACACACACACACACACACACACACACACACACACACATTGTTATGCCTTCCGCAAGGATATAAGGAAATAAGTCTAGGAGGGGTTCGTACTTAGTGGCCTTGATGTGGGTAAGGCAAATCCAAACGGAAGTTAACATAAATAACTAATTTAATGTATAACAAAAAGCCAACAAAACAAATATAAGAACTTTACAACAACAAAATTAATCAATTGACAATTAATTCCTCAACCGAAAACCAAGTCATGAGAATATAGATTACGTGGTGACGCCACGGTACTAGAGCAAAAGCAATATGGGAGAGATTAAGTTACGCGCCGCTCGCCAGCGAAATAGTCTGGAATTCTGGAATTCAAGAAAAGACCACCTCGCTTGCGCGGGATCGGGTTTTGTGGGAGGGGAAGAACGTCTGTTAGAAAATGAAAAGATAGTAGTGTATAAAAGAGGGCTATTGCCACCGGGCGAATCGCGAGCAATTAGGGGCTAGATTGTTGTCATGGCATAGGAGGACTTGACCAGGAGCTTGGAGGGAAGCGCCCGACGCCGGAGGTTAGGAGGTTGGGATTACCAACGGGGTTACCAACGGGGTTAGGATCACCAACGAAAGTTGAGAAAATGGTAGGAGGCGTAGTAGTAGAGAAAGGGGGAAAAACGGAAAAATAGTCTGCTCGCTCTAGGAGCCGGCAGGCATTATATACAGTTGGCGAGGACGGGAGGAAGGCGAAGGATGAACCGGACAGAACTGGTTTTCACGTCCGTCGGCTTAGAGAGAGTAGATCCCATAAAGTATACAAGCAGTTTTTACCGTACATACGTAATTACCTAACAAGTACAGGATAACACAGATACAGATAATTTTATATACATGGAGGATGGTGGGCCATCACACCCCCCCCCCCCTAGAACTCATCAACTCAGGAGAACAGACGAGTTGGGAGTTCTAATCAGGACGGCTAAGGGCATCAGCAAGGAGGTTTTCAGAACCCTTGATAAATTTTATATCGAGGAGGTATTGTTGGAGGAACAAGGACCAACGTAATAGCCTCCTATTATTGTTCTTGTTCCGTTCAAGGAATATTAACGGATTGTGGTCCGTGAATATCCGTAAGGGGGTCGAGCTGGGTGTTACGTAGCATTCGAACTTCCGCAGGGCAGAGATGATAGACAGTAGCTCCTTCTCGGTGGTCGAATACTGCCTTTGGTGTTTATCTAGTTGAGCTCTTTCGTAGGGCTAATGTCTAATTTGGCTGCAACTATTTGTTCTAAGCGTTCAAATTCTCCGTCTTCGTCTTCCGTTTTCTTCAACTGATCTATGTGACTCAATATTAGTTGAACTAATTCAGTTCTACTAATGTTCGCTGGATACGTTAATTCCCATCTTGTTGCTATTTCTTTTAGACATTCTTTATTTGGGTTCTGAATTATCAGTTCTTCCACCGAGGGGTTCTCAACAAAGTTTTCGATATTCAGTTCTGACATCGCGAAATTTTTACTCGCTAACAGTTGCTACTCAGCAAGGTAGAACGCTTGGTTCGCTTACGTGGTATACCGGACAAGAGATACAAGTAGAATTATAATACTCGACTCCCACGAATATTATAAATCTTTGGGACAGAATACATTAACCAAAACTACATGCCGTAAGTAGGATAGAATTAACGTTCTCACACGTATCCTAAACGGATCCTACTTCAGTACTCTTACGAAATATACAGGTGCAAGAGTTTAACGTGGTCATGTGCAATGGCGTATTTACGATTAACTGAATTACTGTACTGGGGTACTGAGTTGCAAGTTTACCGGACAGATGGACAATTTCGATGGTTGTGGGAATGCAAGTGTAACTTATGTATTACGTTTCGCTCGTATATCTCACACCTTCTTAGTTTTTGTTCGGGTAAGAGGATCCCGGACAGGCCCCCATTATATGTTATGCCTTCCGCAAGGATATAAGGAAATATGTCTAGGAGGGGTTCGTACTTAGTGGCCTTGATGTGGGTAAGGCAAATCCAAACGGAAGTTAACATAAATAACTAATTTAATGTATAACAAAAAGCCAACAAAACAAATATAAGAACTTTACAACAACAAAATTAATCAATTGACAATTAATTCCTCAACCGAAAACCAAGTCATGAGAATATAGATTACGTGGTGACGCCACGGTACTAGAGCAAAAGCAATATGGGAGAGATAAAGTTACGCGCCGCTCGCCAGCGAAATAGTCTGGAATTCTGGAATTCTGGAATTCAAGAAAAGACCACCTCGCTTGCGCGGGATCGGGTTTTGTGGGAGGGGAAGAACGTCTGTTAGAAAATGAAAAGATAGTAGTGTATAAAAGAGGGCTATTGCCACCGGGCGAATCGCGAGCAATTAGGGGCTAGATTGTTGTCATGGCATAGGAGGACTTGACCAGGAGCTTGGAGGGAAGCGCCCGACGCCGGAGGTTAGGAGGTTGGGATTACCAACGGGGTTACCAACGGGGTTAGGATCACCAACGAAAGTTGAGAAAATGGTAGGAGGCGTAGTAGTAGAGAAAGGGGGAAAAACGGAAAAATCTTTAGTGGGAGGTAAACTGAAATGAGAAGATGTAGTATAAGAGAAAGTGAGAAAGGAAGCGAATTTTAGTCGAAGAAAAAGGAAGTGTATATGTTTGTGCGTGGGATGCGGCTATGTTCGTGAGAGGTGTGTGTGTGTAATTTACGGTTAGTGAGTAGATTTCACTTCCCGCGTTTAGAGGGCGTTCCTGATTAGCCCCAGGTAAGGCATGAGGATTCCTGTTTTACCCCAGGTCAGGTTTGAGTAACGATATTATTATTATTATTATTATCATTATTACTACCATTACCATTATTATTATTACATTATCACCAGTCAAGCTGGTGAAGGGGTGTGTTACTTGTTGGTGCGGTTATACACGTTTTATCGTGTACACCGCACGTGGGACGGGCGCAGCTGACAGATAGTCTGTACGGTGTGGTCTAGGTGTAATATGTTGTATCAGAGGTTTGTGTTTGGCGTGCAGTTTTTCTAGGTGTCTTGAGTGAAGTTTGTGTTTGTGTTGGTTGAGTGGACGGATGTTGGAAATTTGGTGTAGAGACTCAGTGGTTCTGAAGTCGCTCCATCGCGAGCCCGTGATGAACTGGACAGCGGCATTCTGAACCTTCTGATGCTCGTAGTTATTGGTGGCACATGTCAGCTGGCTTAGTCCCGGGGACTGGCACAGAATCGGTCTGACGAGGGCTAGGTACAATCGACGTTGGTTCTCAGTGTTGCAGTTTTGAAGCGTCTGAGCCTACCCAGCACAGCCCTAGCCTTCGCTCCCTGCTTGCGGAAGTGTGGGGTCCAGGTAAGGCCACTATCAAGTGTGCTACCCAGCACACGGGTATGGTCCTTCGCTGGGATGTTTGTGTTGTTTATTTTAAGAGGAGTGTTTGTGATTGTTCTGTTGGTTCGTTTGCAGCGGAAGTGTACAGCATTGCATTTCGACGCGTTGGTCTTAATGCGCCACTGTTGCTCCCACGCGTGTGCCCCGTCTAGGATGTTTTGCATTACGTGTAACGCTCCCTGCAGCGTTTTGTGTCTGCTTATGTGGTTAGTGTCGTCCGCATACGAGAGAGTTAGAGCCTGGTTGCGAGGATAAGCCGGCTCTGGCAGGTCATTCGTATATAGATTGTACAGAGTGGGGGCAAGGACTGACCCTTGCGGCACTCCAGCCTTCGGCACAAAAGGTTGGGACAGACAGCCCCGCCACTTTATTCTAATTGACCTGTCGTCCAGGTAGTTGCAGAGCAACCTTGTGAACGGCAGGGCAAAGTCGAAGTTGTGGTACAATTTGTACTTCAGGCCTTCGTGCCAGACAGCATCGCTCTAGGAGCCGGCAGGCATTATATACAGTTGGCGAGGACGGGAGGAAGGCGAAGGATGAGCCGGACGGAACTGGTTTTCACGTCCGTCGGCTTAGAGAGAGTAGATCCCATAAAGTATACAAGCAGTTTTTACCGTACATACGTAATTACCTAACAAGTACAGGATAACACAGATACAGATAATTTTATATACATGGAGGATGGTGGGCCATCACAACACACACACACACACACACACACACACACACACACACACACACACACACACACACGGGTAGGGCGGAGGACAAAGTAAAAAAAAGAAGGAGGAAGAATGGAGGATGGATCGATAAAGATGACGGGGGGCGAGGGAGAAGAAGAAAGAAGGAAGAGAGGAAGAAGTAAGGGTTTGGGGGGAGAAGAAGAAAGAGGGGGGAGGAAGAATTAAGGGTGTGTGGGGGGGGAGGTGCACTCACGATCACCCTCCCTTCTGCATTGACCCCAATCACCAAAACAAGAATATTCCAACGAAATACAAATTCTCTCTTCGGGGATTCCTTCAAGTTCATTACGCGTTTCTGACGCATTCTCTTCTTCATTTTCACTAATGAATTGGTAGATAAATAAACTTATAAATAATTGTACAAGTAGATCGACAAGTACACACACACACACACACACACACACACACACACACACACACCCACAACACACACACATATGCATATTATATATATATATATATATATATATACATTATATGTTATATATATATATATATATATATATATACACACATTATATGTTATATATATATATATATATATACACACACGTGCGTGTGTGTGTGTGTGTGAGTGTGTGTGTGTGTGTGTGTGTGTGTGTGTGTGTGTGTGTGTGTGTGTGTGTGTGTGTGTGTGTGTGTTTAGGTAAACAGATAGACAAACAGATAGATAAATGAACGGGCAGATAAAAGCATAACTGAAAGAAAAAGTTGTGAATGTACCAGTCAATCAGGAAGTCAGTCATTCAATCACTGATTCGATCATTCGATCAATCAGTCACTTAGTTAGTCAATCAGCCAGTCGATAAACTAGGCAATCAACCAAGCACTTAGATTAATGGAAGACTTCACACCAGGAAACGTTCTACTTCACACTGACCTTTGTCTTCTGTAGTGATAGTAAAGGATCGCCTCTAGTAAGTCAAAATAACATTTCGAATACTTGTCTAAGTTCTTTCACACTTTTCGACACGATTTTATGTAATTAACGGAAGTTTCTTTTCCCATATGAATAGAATCGTTTGGGGTTTGCCAGAACAAAGTATATAAAGATAGTTTATCGAAATAACTTCATATCCTTCACAATGGAGTGTGTCCACGGGTGAATGAGATCCTCATCCATAGAAAAAAGAAGATGGAAAATAATAGAATATGGCTAAAATAAGTACATCGGAATAGCCTTACCTTCCCTGTTGCACCGATGTGTATTTCTTATATTCATCTTCTCAATCACTAGGCTATTTCTTTATCAATTCCAGTGACACCCCTCTTGAAGGGAATGAGTTGACTCTTTCAGCCTAAGTTCCTGCCTTGGCTGAACAAACTAGTTGGGGATGAGTCATAATGAAATATGTGAGATCGTCACTGTGATGACGTGTTTACAAAAAAAATAAAAATCCTCATTTTCCTTCCTTTCCCTTCCCTTCCCCTCCCTTCCCTTCCCTTCCTTTTCCTTCCCTTCCCTTCCTTCCCTTCTCTTTCCCTTCCTTTCCTTTCCCTTCCCTTTCCTTTCCCTTCCCTTCCAATATTTTCCTTCCCTTCCCTTCTTTACCTTTATTTTTCCTTCTCTCCATTCTACTTCTTCCTCTTTATTCATCTTTATTTCACTTCCTTTGTTTTCCTTTGCTTTACTTTGTTTTATTTCATTATATTTACTTACCTACTTACTTTCTTACTTACCTCCCTTCTGTTTCTCTCCCTTTTCCTTCACTTCCTTTCTCTACATTTACCTTTCCATTCCTTCTATTCCTTCCCTTTCTTGTTCATTTCTGTCTCCTTTCCCTCTCCTTCCTCTTTGTTCATCCGCCCTTCTCCTCGCATCTCTTCCCTTTCCTTTTCTTCTCCTTCCTTTCCTTCTCTTCTTTTCCTTCCTCCTTCTGTTTCCTTCCTTTTCTTCCTCATCCTGTTCTTCCTCTTTTATCGCTTCTCTCTCTCCTCTTTCTTCTCCTCTCCTTCTTCTCTCTTCTCAATCCATCGCTGGACCATTATCTAAACCAGTGGCTATAAAAATTTGTTGTCCATTCTTATCATTTCGGTTAGTCTTTCAACTGACTTGAACTATTCCATTACACCAAAAATTTCCTTTTTTTCGTCTGGGTTGTTGTGGGCAATGAATTTTATGCTCAAATGTGATGCATTTTTTTTCAACTAGTTTTTATATTTTTCAGGTTCCATGACTTTGCTGATTATTTCCTGGATGTCACAATTTTCTAAGTTCTTAAATCAGAAACTTTGTCTCAGACTGAATAATACCGTCAGACATTAGTAAGAACAAAATTATCTAAAGAGCTGACGCAATATATACATTTTACTCTGGTCAGTGTTAAACAGTTTTGGTCAGTACGCTATTGGACCTGATCAATTCGGGTGCCATTTTTTCCTAGCTTTAGTCCCTGGAACTGAACAAAAGCGTCTGAAATTAGCCAGAAGACAGTCCTCAAAAAGTACCATTGATGTGTTATACTAAATCAAATTGACCTTATATTAGGCAATACCGATTGCTTTCAAGTTATCTTTAGCCAACTCACGTTCCAAACTGAAAGGTGAATTGAAAGATGCGTGATCCATATAAAACTGGAGGGAACACAAAAGTGGGTAAACCACTGTATCAGAGTGCATCGTTCTAAACCGCATTCAGAATGATGAATGATTCAGCTAAGATTTGTTGAGATGTTCTATAGTAGTTTTGATACGTGCATACCTACATGCCAACATGTATGCATGCATGCATACATGCACACATACATACATACATGCATACATATACAAATGCATACATACATAAATGCATACATACATACATACATAAATGCATACATACATATATATATACATACATACAGTATATACATACATACATACATACACACATGCATGCATACATACATACATGCATGCATGCATATATACATACATATATTCATACATATATACATACATACATACATAGATACATCATACATACATACATACATACATACATGTATTATACAAACAAGCTCAACATTGGTAGTATAGATCATTT
>NC_134777.1:99114875-99117375 GCF_046742065.1 Oratosquilla oratoria
TGAATATATATACATATGTATATGTATATGTATATGTATATATACAAATTATATATATATATATATATATATATATATATATATATATATATGTTTATATATATACAAACATATATACGTGTATACATACATACATGTACACATACATACTCACATACGTACATGCATACTATATACACATAAATACATACACGCATACATACATACATACATACATACCCGCATACATACATACATACCCACATACATACCCACATACATACATACATAGCCTACATACATACATATATACATACACGCATACATACATACATACATACATACATATACTGTATAGCCTACATACATAAATACATACATACACATATACATACATACATACATAGACACATACATACATACACACATACATACATATATACATACATGTATACACGCATACATACATACATACATACATACGTACATACATACATACACGCATACATATATACATACATACACGCATACATACATACATACATACATATATACACGCATACATACATACATACATACACGCATACATACATAATACATACACGCATACATACATACATACATACATACATACATATATACATACATACATATATACATACATATATACATAAATACATGCATACATACATACATGTATGCATACATACATACATGTATACATACATACATACATATACATCCATCTATATATACATACATACATACATACATATATACGTACATACATACGTACATACGTACATACATACATACATACATATATACATACATACATACGTACATACATACATACATACATACGTACATACATACATACATACATGCATGCATGCATGCATACATACATACATACATACATACATACATACATACATACATAGGCTACTTATATAGCAAAGGGCCTTTTTCCCCGTATAAGAGGGTGGCTGCATGAAAGCCACATGCCCAAATAAAACCATTTCAACGAACCCCCATTTCAACGTAGAGGAAAATATGTAAACTGAATTAAAAGTCTACCATCAGTACTACATTCGACCACACACCTACGTCAAACTTTCACCATCACTACCAGTATCACCAGACTATGACTACCATCCCCATTGTTCCTACCCTCACCACTGTCATTCACATAGGCACTATTAATCCTGGCGCTACACACTATAGTGTTGTTATCATTTTCAGTACCGTTACTATTAAAAGTGGCATTACCATTACCCTTACCTTCACTGTCAACACTATTCTTTCTATCTCCACTGTAATTATTATCTCCAACATAGCTATGATATCGGTCACCACCAAAGCCCCAACCGTCTCTAGCACCACCACTACCGCAATTACCACCACTATTTACTCCAGCCACTCCACCAAATACACCTCCTTCAACTCTTTCGCATGTTCTACCTCCACGGATGAAATCACCTTAACCATTCCTTTCAACTCCTCCATTTCCTCTATAACCACCATGCACAGCATCCTTTTCCTCCTCCTCCTCCTCCTCTTTGTCTTCCTACCTGCTTCTTCCATCTTTTCCTTCACCTCTTCTACCTTCTCCACCTTCTCCACCACCACTTCTTTGACTTTCTCCCTTTCCTTTCTCTCTCACCCCCCCCTCCATCCACCTCCACCTCCTCCAGCACCGCAACAACAATCACGATGATAAATTTCCTTCATATGAAGTTAGAAGTCAAAGTCTCTATTCATTTCACGTCTGTAACTATGCAAACAAGTTTCCTCTGGTGAATGTTTGATTCGTTTGCAATAGATGTTATGCATGGGAAGGTCTTCTCTTTTATGATATTGCATTAGTTAGAAGAATGTGGAAGTCTAGTGATACAACGAAATCAATTATGTGTCAGAAATTGTTCTTAGGATTGTAAGACTATTCTCTCCCCTAAGATAAGGGATTTGTTAATGGTAGGCTGACTGATTGATTCTTAATTGATTGATTGACTATGGGACCCATTGAGCTTGTTCTGGCTCATGAAAAGTGATTTTAATCAACTGAAGACATGAGTTTTCTGCATAAAAACAAAATGTCTTAGTTGCTGAGATTAGAGGTGTTTTATCCTATTTCAGCTAATACTATCTAATCTTATTGATTGTTTTGTTCTATTCCATTTCATTCTATTTTGTGTAACTCCATTTTATTCTATTCTATTTTGTTCTACTCTTTTCTATTCTATCAGTCTAAGCTTGTTCATCTTTGGGATAATTATTATTCCGATGAAGTGGATTTTAGAGATCAATCTCCAATCATAAAAGAATTTTGCGTGGCTCTGGTCCATAGGGGTGTCATTAAAGCCCCTTAGATTATTGGCTGTATAGAGTATATGGAGTATTGTGCGGCGAGGTCCTCTTGGTTAAATAAAGTTGTCTAGAGTCGATTAGAATAGAATTCAAAGTGGAGGTCATCATTTTCAAGTAATCAATGAGAACTGTCGATTTTAGCGATGGTGAG
>NC_134777.1:99119875-99122375 GCF_046742065.1 Oratosquilla oratoria
ATTTTGTGTATTGTTCAGGTAGGACTATAGTGCAGGAGTTTGGGATTATTTGTAATGGATTGACCAAGCTACGAATATTTATGTTTTTGTTGTCTCTGTGAGAAGTATTTAACATGTATTCTAATGGTGAAAAAAATATTGGACTATTTGTTATCATATATTTGTATTGATTAATTGGTGGGATGTAATTTTATTTTATCTATTTTGTTCCATTATGATATGAAATAAATATTGCTTATATTTGTTTCGTCGAGGATTTGTGAATACATATTGGTTATACTTTTGTGGCAAATTGTCATTTCTATAAGCGATGCTGCTGTTCCTATTGATTATGGAAATCTGTGGGTTTTGTTCTTTGTTCAATGAAGTTGACTTTTGTGTTTAAAAACAATATAAGTTTGAAATTGAGGTATTTTTTATTTTGTATATGGGTTTTGATTATGGTATGTTAATAATATTTATTGTCTTTGGGTGTAAACTTTTGTTATTTTATCTAGAGGGTGTACCTTTCTTGAATTTTGTGTGATATGTTTCTGTATCTTGGTTGGGTTTGTCTGAGGTATATCATTTCAGAGTTGAGTTAGTAAGGTCAGAATAATTTGCATGTTGAGTTTAGACTAATATATTGGAGATTGTTATATTATGTTGGAAATTGAAGGAGTTAGTACAGTTTTGAGTTTGATATAATTGTGTATTATTCCTGGGTCGTCACGGTCAGAAGGAAGTAGGAAAGATTTTTATATAGATAGAATGGGTTTTTAGGAAGTGATCGTGAGTTCCTTATTATCTATTGAAACGCATGACATATTGCGTCCCTTGGGTGGAATAGTTATTGAAGTTGCATGTTTTGTGTGTCGGTTTTGTTCATTGTGGGGATTTGTTGTTGTGTATGCCTTAGTTTGTCTTATTTTTTTATGTGTTGGCTTTGGGTGACAGCTTGTGAGATTTCCTTGGGGCAGGAGCTGTGGTTGGGGGCGTGTGTAGAATATGCTGTGCTGATCATTTTGTTAGATGTGAGTTAGTCTGATTTAGTTTAAGTTTAATGTAACAATGGGTTGTTATATATGGTTAATAATTTGAGTACATGATGGCAGGGGTGATATTGTAGCTTGTATTTGAGAAGTGTATCGTCTTTGATATTATATAGAATAAGTTTAAAAAGATATCTCGTAAGTATATTGTGTCAATATACATACAATATACATACAAAAAGCTTTTGGTATATGTATGTATATTGTGTCAAAAATGCACTGGGATATGTTTGGTATGTAATTATTGATCCCTATATATCTGAGATTTGATATGTTTATATGATATTTGGTATTGTGTATA
The DNA here is from genome assembly GCF_046742065.1 of Oratosquilla oratoria. Taxonomy (NCBI): domain Eukaryota; kingdom Metazoa; phylum Arthropoda; class Malacostraca; order Stomatopoda; family Squillidae; genus Oratosquilla; species Oratosquilla oratoria. Next base: position 99,121,208 of record NC_134777.1, read on the forward strand.
GAACTATCTTTATTTTTTGTAGTATTTGTTTATTTGTATTTGTTTATTTGTACTAGCTGTCGACTGACATGTACATATATTTTGGTAGATCTGTGGATATGAGAATTTATTGTGTATTATTTACTTTACATCTTATGAATATTGGTTTTGTTGGATGCTATGTTGATTTGAAGAATTAGTAGTGAATTACTTTACGTCTTAGTATGTGTAGTCTGTTTAATGTGTATGTACTTATTGGTTTGTAACTTTCTATTGGATTAAGTGAATATACATTTTGTGAATCAAGGTAATTTCATACGTTATGTATATGTTGATAAGATGTATAGTCCTTGGATCACTGCCAGATGGTGACTGACGGAATTTGCAAGGAGTTAGTGATGGCTGGCGTCAGAATTTGCTGACTTCGGTCCGCTGATACCTCGGGTGGAGGTTGGCGGTGGCTTGTCTGGTTGAGAGAGGGTTGGTGGTCGGAGTTGTGGGTCGCAGTGGAGGAAGAGGTTGCAGTGTTGAGGTGTTTAAACGGGGGTGAGCTCAACCAACGCGAATAGTAAGGCCTATCGCCTCCTGGCCTCGCTCAACTGATGCGATGTCCCTGGTCCACGTTGGATATTAAGGAGGTTGAAAGGGGGGTGGAGGATAGACTCTCATCCGGTTCAGTATGAGATGGGCTAGATAGATTAAAGGGGATTAGTGGATGTACGTTATTTGGTACTTACGATAATTGGTGACGTTAGTTGGGGGACGGGTATGTGGAGATGCCTCTAGACAAGTCTCATCGGCCTGGGGGTTCTATGCGTCTTGACAAAAATCGTGTGGTACCGGATCGACCTTCAAGTTGGCGCGCTGGGTCCCTCACAGCTTATTGGAGTCACCTGGCTCTGTTTTAGAAGTAGAGAGGTCAATAGTTTTACTTACCGAGTGGATTGTTTGCTGAGCTTGCGATTTGCGTTGCTTGTCAGATTGTCGCCTCGGGGAGGGAAACTGTTGGTGGAGGGGTGGTGTATAGATGCGTCGTTTCGCTGGGACGTGCACGAGGAGTGAGTCAAGTCTTGCCTCGATTCCGGGGGCTTGATTAAAGATGTGGGTTAAAACTGAATGTTTTTCGATTTCACAGCCGATTCTAAGATGGCTACAACTGTAGGGCACGCCTGTGGCGATCGAAAGATGT
>NC_134777.1:99134875-99142375 GCF_046742065.1 Oratosquilla oratoria
ATTGATAGAATTGCCTGAAGGAGAGGCACTGAAACTTGTTTCATAGGTGTTTGTTTAACTCAATGTCTAGAACTTCCTATCAGGTCTACAGTTACGGACAATTTTTTTTTTTTTTCCTCCTAGAGTTTTTTGTGATACAAATTTCAAATTCCTTGTCTATTTTTTCTCTATCTATTCAAAAAACTTACCTAATTGTAAGTTAAATACTAAGAAAAAAAATCACATTGACGTTATAAGAAATGTAGAGTGAGTCAAAACTTTTGCTCACCTGAATGAAATCGCCTGGCGCAAGATAGAATTAATGCACAAGTCGTGAATAGTAATGAAACAGTGGAGGTGGATAAGGCTTGAATGGAAGTCAGCTGTGCAGTACGCTTACCACGTGAGTGCAATAATTACTGATGGTTCAGTGATAAAGGGCAAAGTGATAACATATCTGTATTGAAGATTTATTTAGTAAACATTCTATACATGTATATATATATATATATATATATATATATATATATATATACATATATATATATATACCTATATATATATATATATGTATATATGTATATATATATATATATATACATATACATATACATATACACATATACATATACATATACATATACATATACATATTGTTATGCCATGACTTCCCAAGGCACGATGATCCCCGAGTATTCTAATTGAGGGCCCCAATATGGCGTAACAAAGTCCGAATTATGAGAGAGGACTTGGGCCCTTAAGTTATGTGTAATTACCAGTCAACTGTTTCTTAAGAGCATTCCACTATATTGTTTCAAATAAAGAGCAACAAAGGAAAATAGATTTGATTATAAATGAAAGCTTAAGCATGACAGAACAATTCCAATTTAGAATAAGATGCTGCCGGCGAATGAGAATTGAAACATGGAAAAGCCGGCAGCTTTCAACAAGAGTATTTAAGAAAATAAAGATCTTTGCACAAGTATAACCATTACCATACAGACATAGACACATTCGGAATATAATCATCAAAGTTAATTTACTTACTAGAGATCTAACTGCACTAGAACTAAAAATGTTTAATCTTACTTGACACAGGGTATTCTCACCAGTTCTTACAAGCTCGGTCCCTCCAGGCAACTAACCAAAACCTATCTGGCCAATCGCCCTCGTCACATTCGGCCACCAATAAAGCAAAACTAAAGGCATCCACATTCTTTGTTACAAGATACAAGTTTTTATATCTGACTGTACATGACGATTACATATAATTATTCATGTACTAGTGCGGTTAAGCATTCATACTACACCACAATACAAGGAATACATTCATCGTACCTTCGAACAACGTATCACCTAGCAGACGACACTAGTCGTTGGAGGCGAAGGGACACTAAACTTAAATAGTACATGGTTTCATACATAATACATATTTTCATACATAGTACATAATACATACACAATACATAATTTACATAACACATAGTTTATAGAAAAAATGCACTCTTGCATAACAATATATATATATATTTATATATATACTGTATATATGTACACACACATATATATATATATATATATATATATATATATATATATATTTCTAAATAGAAATGTAGTAGCACATTTGTAGATAACACACAGGAACCCACAGTCGGAGAAAGAATAAACTTCGAATAAAGAATAATCCTATATTTCGGCTATCAACTGTAGCCCTCTTCAGGAAAGTCACTTTCCTGAAGAGGGCTACAGTTGATAGCCGAAATATAGGATTATTCTTTATTCGAAGTTTATTCTTTCTCCGACTGTGGGTTCCTGTGTGTTATATATATATATATATATGTACACACATATATATATGTATATAACACACAGACACACACACACACACACACACACACATATATATATATATATATATATATATGTACATATATATATATATATATATATATACATACACAGATATATATACATATATATATACATATATATGAATATATGTAATAATGTGTGTGTATATATAATATATATATATTATATATATATATATATATATATATATATATATATATATATATATATATATATATATGAGAAAGGAAACTTGTAGACAGTAAGTACTTTCGTATATTACATCTTCAGACAAAATGACAAGAGATACAGAGTTGGGTTTAAATATAAGTATCAGGTGGCAACCATAGGGGAGAAGGGGGGAGACAATACAATGTGAGGAGGGGGGATGACCTTACCCCTATCGACCTGACCAACACATAAGGGTCAATCTGGCGGAAAGATCTCGGTGACCATTTGGGTTATCAATTTATCACATTTAAAATGACCATAGCTTAAATTTATATTTTTGTCAAACATGCCTATGGTCATTTTAAATGTGATAAATTGATAACCCAAATGGTCACCGAGATCTTTCCGCCAGATTGACCCTTATGTGTTGGTCAGGTCGATAGGGGTAAGGTCACACCCCCTCTTCACATTGTATTGTCTCCCCCCTTCCCCCCTATGGTTACCACCTGATACTTATATCTAAACCCAACTCTGTATCTCTGTCATTCCTCGGCTGTTGGGGGAGGTACTCTCTGCGCCCTCATCGGGGGGAACCGGTGAGATGCTATAAATGCCAGAGATACAACCATCTCCAGGTACGGTGTGAACACGCCGTCAGATGCGGCGTGTGCAGCTTGCCACACCCGACGGAGGATTGCATCGCAAAGCACAAATCCAATCAGACCACCTCCGCAAAATGCCCCAACTGCGGAAATAAACATCACGCCTGGAACCCTCGGTGCCCCGAGAGGGTCCGCAGGCTCCCCAGGCTTCCCCAGAAACCCCAGCAGCAACAGCGGCAGCCCCAGGGACCACCACAACGGCAGCAACAGCGGCAGCCCCAGGGGCCTCCGCAACGGCAGCCCCAGGGGCCTCCGCAACGGCAGCAACGACGCCGTTCGAGGACATCACGTAGCCAGTCGCAGCAACAGAAGAACTTCGTCGCTGGAGCATCACGGCACCAGGACACAAAGCACCAGCACCCACCACGAAGCCAGCCTAAACCGCAGCAGCAGCGTCGGCAAGCCTTCCAGCCTGCATCACCACCAACCAGGTCAGCGTGGGGTCGGCGGCGGGCCCTCGCGGTACCCACCCCCACAGCCCAGGCCGCACCAGAGCCGGAGGAAGGGATTAGCCGACCGGCCCCCAGGGATCACACCCCCTATCGCCAACCCAGGATGCGGAGTCGGGAGCAGCGGCCGCGGGCCGCAGCCTTGGAGACTGGCGGCAGCGCCCCCTCGGCCCGGCGCAGCGCAACCAGACCTCGCCAACCAGGAGGTGGTGCACGGAACCCTCCCCCCAGCACTCCCGCGACGTCGGCGAGGAGACCCTCCATGGGCCTAACCGACCTTTCCCACGACCTGCCACGCACCATGAACGAGGAAATACGCACAGTCGTCAGCTGCATCATGACAAGGATGATGCAATTTCTGGTGAAGCTGCTCACCAACCCCAACCATGACAGCGACAAGCAGGGGACCCTGAGCGAGCTCCTGCAGGAGACTGTCTCAGTCTTCACAGAATGTGGTTTCCAGCCACCCCCCGACCTGAAGGACACGCATCTCCGCTCCCTCTACCCAGCCGACCCCAACCACCAGAATGGAGAGTCGACGAGCTGAGGCAGACGCCGATAAGGACCAGCTTGCTGGCCCTCCCAGGCTCCGAATCCTGCAGTGGAACGTGCAAGGTCTCCGACCTAAGAAGCACCAAGTACTGCAGGCTATCTTCGCGGAAAACCTTGACGTGGTGCTGCTCCAGGAGACCTTGACGCGTGCCGACTTTGAGTGGAGGGTGGCGGGTTTTTCCCTTCACTCGCTCCCTGCTACAGAGAACACCCGCGGCTGTGCGGCGCTGGTGAGGAGCACCATCCCTCACCGCAGAGTATCCGCCCCAGTCCACTGCGGGGAGGGCGTGGAGGTCCTGGGACTAGAGCTGCAGGTCGGGGGCATCCCGCTTCTGGTGTACAACATATACAGGAGCCAACGATACCATCTGGAAGCAGGCGAGCTGTTCTCCCTCGCCGCCCACACCAGCCTCCTCGTGGCGGGGCGACCTGAACGCCCACCACCCCATGCTGCAGTCACCATCTCCAACCAACGAAACGGGCCGCCACCTGGCCGTGTTACTCGAGGACATTCCCCATATCCGCCTCCTCAACACAGGGGAGGCTACCCACACCCGGGGGGGGAGGCTTGACCTCACACTCGCCTCGAGCGACCTGGCCGCCGGTGCTACATGGCAAGTACATCCTACCCTCACCAGCGACCACTTTGCCACTCTCACCACCCTCCCAGTGGCACCCCCAGCGCCCTCCCTCCCCCCTCCACGTTGGAACATCGGGAGAGCAGACTGGGCCAGCTTCCAGGCCTCCCTCGACAAATGGTGGGCCGCCTACCAGCCACCCGTGGACCTTCACCAGCGGGAGAGGGACCTGACTGCTGCTATTGAGAGGGCTGCTAACGCAGCCATCCCCAGGAAAGCCCCGAGCCGTCGTCACCGGCCAAATTGGTGGTTCTACAACGAGGAGGTGCGGGAGCATAACCACAGAGTGAACATTCACAGGAAGCTCTACAAGAGACGCCCCAACCCAACCAACTTGAGGCTACTTCAGGACGTGGTGGCCCGCGCACGGGAGGTGTCCCTAAAGGCCAGGGAGGCCAAGTGGTTGGAGTGGTGCTCCTCCTTCAGCCAACACACGTCTCTAAGCCAGCTGTGGAAAAGCGTGAAGACCGCCTCCGGCGCCGCCCCGCCTCGCCCCGCCGCCCACCCGTACCCACGCCAGGAGGCTGAGAGGCTCGTAGCCGAATTCACCACCCGCGGCTCCAGTGACCAGCTTCCGGGTAGCACGCGCCGTCTCCAGCGGCAGCTTCGGCCGCTCCGCGACACGGCCATCGAGGAGGCGACCAAAGAAGCTGATGCAACAGACCGTCCCTTCACTCCTCAGGAGCTGGAGCAGGCCAAGAAACGGAGTCGTGACACAGCAGCAGGGGCCGACGGCGTGACGTACTCCATGATCGCTCACGCCGGACCAGCTGGGGACGCCGCCCTGCTGGCCACAGTCAACGAGTCGTGGACGGCGGGATGCCTGCCTCCTTCGTGGAAGGAGGCTGACATCCAACCAATCCCCAAACCAAGGGAGCCCACTAAGCTAAGGCCTATCTCCCTCCTCAGCTGCACGGCCAAAACGGCTGAGAGAATGGTGCTTGCTCGCCTTCAGTGGCGTGTGGGGCCACTACACCCTCACATTTTCGGCTACACCCGCGGCAGGAGCACGGCGGACAGCATCCTGACACTGCTGAATCAAGTTAACCATCGCCCCGCCATCGTTGTCTTCCTCGACTTGGAAAAGGCATTCGAGCTGGCCAGCCCTCACGCCATCCTCGCCGCCCTCGTAAGGAAGGGCGTGATGGGAAGGATGCTGGCCTGGCTCCGCGACTATCTCCAGCATCGCCGCGCCAGGGTAAAATTCCAGGGCCTAAAGTCCAGCTTCCAGAGGTTGGAGAACGGGACGCCCCAGGGTGGTATCCTCAGCCTGCTGATGGAGCAGCTGGTGGCCCTGCCCTTCCACAATGGCACCGTCCTCCTCAGCTACGCCGATGACCTCGCCCTCGTGGTCACCGGGAGGGGCAACAAGCTCAGGAAGGCGCAGCAGGCGCTCGACATTATCAGCGGGAAATGCGAGGAGCTGGGACTCAAAATCTCTGCAGAGAAGTCCCGCGCCATGATGGTGAGGGCTGCCGACCCGGCAGGTCAGCTCTGCGTCCAGGGCGTCAGACTGGCTTGGGCTAACTCATACCAGTACCTCGGTGTATGGGTGGACAAGTGGCTGTCCTTTACAGCCCACGCCACCTACCTGAGGGAAAGGGCCCAGGCTAGGCTGAACGTAATGCGAGCCATGACACGACCCACAGCGGGGACTACTTTCTCCGTCCTCCGACTGTACTTCATATTTGCAGTGCGCTCCCTGGTGGACTACAGCGCCCCAGTCCTCATATCGCTCTCCCGTAGCCAACAGGAGCGGCTCGAGGTGCTGCAAAACACCGCCATGAGGACGATGCTGGGAGCTCCGAGATGGACCAGTGCGTGCGTCATGCAGAACGAGACCCGCCTGGTGCCACTCACCACCAGAGTAGAACAGATCGTAGCCTGCCGCGTGGCCAGGGTCCTGCAGCGCGACTCCGAAGGAGTAGCACAGAAAAGACTACGGCTCGCAATGACGCAAGGGAACGATGTCCTCCACCGCAACCCGTGGCTACTCCAGTCCACCCTGGCCACCCGCAGCCTCGCCCACATTAACAGCTGGCGCTGGCCACACGCCGACCTCCCGGCCCCCACCTACCGAGCCCCACCCCCGTGGGAGCCCCCCACAGCAGAGTTCTCCACCACCCGGCTACCGGCCAGCAAGGCGCTCTGCACCACCGAGGAGCTGCGGCATCACACCCTCATGGCGGTGGCGCAGGTGTCTGAGCCGGGCGGTGCCATATACTACACCGACGGCTCAGTCAACCCCGAGAGTAGCAGGACGGGCGCCGCTGCCATCACCGTTGGGACCGAACTGCTCGAGAGGACGCCGGATTACTGTTCCACCCTACAGACAGAGCTTGTGGCCATCCACCTGGCCCTGGAGCACGCCCAGAACCGCCAGGAGGCTACTGTGGTCCTACTTACAGACTCCAGAACGGCGTGGCAGGTCCTCCAGCAGCCGTGCCCCAGCGACAACGTGGGACTCGTCACCGCCATCCTGGGCAGCCTGCAGAGCCTCGCCGCACAGGGACGTCGGGTAAGGATGCACTGGATGCCCAGCCACGTTGGCGTGCGAGGCAATGAGTCCGCCGACGTTGCTGCAAAAAGAGCCGCTGGCGCTCCCCACGTGACCAGGCACGTGCCACCTAGTCTGTCGTACGTGAAGGCACGAGCCAGGCGTGCCGCAGCCCGCCGCGCCCACCAGACTCACCGGCAGTTAGAAGGAGCAAAAAGACTAGCTGCTTGGTACGGCCGCCACCACCGATTATCAGACGTTGAGCGCCTTCCATCAACAGCCCAGGGCGGACGGCGTACTGTTGCAAAGGGTTAGGCTGGGCTACTGCACCAGGGAGGAGCTGTATGACGGCTTCCAAGGGCAACAGTGCGATCACTGCGGTAGGCACAGCCGCCACCCGCTGCTGCACTACCTACTGTCCTGCCCGGCCACGGAGGCCCTCCGACCAGCGCCGCAGACCCCCGCCCACCCTGCAGAAGGCAGCCTCCTCAGCAGTCGGGCAACGAGAGCTGCCCTCCTTGTCCGCCACACGCCCATGGACGTAATGCTTGGGGTGCTCAGGGCGGCGCCCCCCCCTCGCTGACCTCCCTAAGCCCTCACCTTCCACCCACTAGGGCACAACAACTCCCCCACTGGCGGGCTGTTGCCCGCATTGTATGTCAATGTATGTAAAACTGTACATATTTATACAATAAACC
>NC_134777.1:99149875-99152375 GCF_046742065.1 Oratosquilla oratoria
AAACAACAAAATTAGAAACAATACACGAAAGACTAATAAGATTGAGCAGTAAAGCCTGGAACACAGTACTTGAACACAACACACTACCACAGCCCCCAATTAGCAACAAAAGAACCAAAGACCACAAAAATTGGCCACGCCTAAAGACCATCCTGGGCTGAGTCCCCTTACCCTTTCCGCCTAGCTAAATGTGAAGAAAAAAAACTGTTGGATACGTACGAGCATTAACGCATTAACAATAATAATTGGCACATTAGCCACACATAAACACACGTATCCATAAGGATACGTGTGTAAAACTTAATAAGTACTAGAAGTCACATGGCACATTAGCCATCTCCAAACGTACGTATCCCTCCTCATGAAAAAAAAACTATAAATATACGTATATATATATAATTCAAATGAGAGCAGGTATGACATGACTTGTTACTAATTATAACTTAAATAAAAATGAAACCCAAATAATACTTAACTAACTTTCACGGCACAAAGCCCGCACAGAGTCACACCTGCTCCCAACTCTTGTAAATTCTTTAACATGTATTATTATATGCACAATGAAGGAAGGACTTATACTAAAACATAAAAGTAACATCAGAAATAATACCTCGCTATTCAAACTTAAAGTCAATACAAAATGAATAACAAGAAATGAGTCCTTCCTTCACATCATAAATATGTTTAGCTAGATAGGGAAACTTTTGTCTAGAGCATAGATAGGATGACCGCACAGATTATTAATATACCATGCAAGTGGGTCCGCCCCACACCTTCACACTTACACTTCTTTCACTTTCTAACCTTTACCTTCACCTCTCACCCCCTCCCCCCCCCTTGCTCCCACACTTCTTACTTACCTATCTTCAATTATTATTATTATTATCATCTTTTGTCATTTCTTTAAATCTTTAATTTTGTAAGTATTGATCCCCAACGGGATATGTATCTGTGTTAGTTTACGATTTGATATACTGATGTTTAGTTTCTTGATCTATTAATGTCTATTTTCATGATTGGTGAGTTTTTGTTATTGTTAATACCCTTGTTCTTTGTTTCTGTATGTCGGTAATTTATATGTTACAGATTTTCCTGATGATGTCTCCTTACAGACGAAACGTTGAGAATATATGAATAATTTTTTTGGCAATCTGGTTTATGCCCACCCCCACATGGCCGAGTCCTTGTTAGAAAGCTTGAAAATACCCATAAGAAGATTAACAACCTCCTTAATGCTGTTGAATTTAACCACGCACACACACACACACACACACACACACACACACACACATATATATATATATATATATATATATATATATATATATGTGTGTGTGTGTGTGTGTGTGTGTGTGTGTATGTGTGTGTGTGTGTGTGTATGTGCGTGTGTATACAAATATATATATATATATATATACTTATATATGTATATATATATATATGATACAAATATATATATATATGTATATATTTATATATATGTATATATATATGCATATATATACATATATATATATATATATATATATATATATATATATATATAAATTATTTCAGACAAATAAGAGAGAAATGGGTGGGGAAGGGCAAACGAGGATGTCCTGGGGATAGAGTTTATTACCCTAACGTTGCGACCAACTTGGTCTTCTTCAGAGGTCGTGTTGCATTACAATTAGATCACAAGTCTTGTAGCGAGAGGGAACCCGGCCAGCTATGAGTGGATGTGTCAGGTCTTCCCTTTGGCTACCGATTTAATTATCAGGACACTTGCTGCCATTGTTATTTTCCCTGGTGGCGATATGTGCAGCTTCCACAGTTTTTCTCATCTTCTTTTCAAGTCCCTCGTGTAGAATTTCCACGCGGCTCCAGTCAGGTAGGTTTCCGCATTTGTCTAGATGACGAACCAGGGAGTTAGATGTTCTATGCGTCCTGAGGTCGTTTTTGTGCTCATTCAAGCGTTTCTTGATCCCTCGACCTGACTCGCCGAAGTATGATGAAGGACAGCCGCTGCATGGAATGCGGTAAACGACACTGAGGTTATTATGAACATTAGCATGCTTTTTAAATATTTTTCCTATCTTATTGGAAGACACTTTAGCTATATTTACTCCACCTTTTAACAAATAATTATCAATAGCTCCGGTGTTCGTAGAATTAGGGACAGTTATAAAATGTGACTTATCTTTTCCCGGGGCCTGGACGTTTGAGCCATCGTAGATCTTCTCGGCTTTCCTCATTATTCTGGGGATCAATCCTCCAGGATATTTCAGCTTCTTAAAGGTATTCTTGATGTATGCCAGTTTATCATCTAGGAGTCTTCTACTGCAGATACGAAAAGCTTTGAGAAAGAAACCTATTAGAACGCCAGTTTTGACACGTCTACTGTGCTGAAAAATAGTGGATAAAACCATCTATTTTTCAGAACACAGCAAACGTGTCAAAACTGGTGTTCTAATAGGTTTCAGTCCACCACCACTATATCTCCCTTTTATAGAAGCTC
>NC_134777.1:99157375-99169875 GCF_046742065.1 Oratosquilla oratoria
ACCAAATAACTACAGGCCTATAAGTTTGATTTCAATCGTAGGAAAATGATGGAAACTATCATAGGAGATGCTATCGAACATCATTTAGAAAGTAACTGTTTGATAAATGATAGCCAGCATGGTTTCAGACGGAAACGTCCTTGCCTGACTAACTTACTCGATTTTTACAACACAGTCATCTCGAATTATGACAAAAGAAACAATATAGATTTAATATATCTAGACTTTGCAAAAGCTTTTGATACCGTCCCCCACGAAAGACTACTTACTAAATTAGCTTCACACGGAGTAAGTGGTAGCCTATTAAGTTGGACTAGTAATTTGTTGAATGATCGAAAACAGAGAGTTGTTTTAAATGGAAAAACTTCTAGAAGGAAAAATGTTACGAGTGGTGTTCCTCAAGGTTCCGTTCTTGGGCCACTTCTATTCATAGTATATATAAATTATATAGACCACGGACTAAAATCTACTGTTTCCAAGTTTGCTGATGATACAAAGCTGTGCGGAATGGCAAATGATCACTTAAACCAATTAGATATTCAAGAAGATTTAGATAAATTACAGCAATGGTCTGAAAAGTGGCTACTGAAATTTAGATGAAAAACAACATTTACCTCAATGGAACCAAGCTAACATTTTACATGAAAACCTAAAGAAACCACAAAGAAAAACATTAGAAGCAATAAACATTAACACCAACGATTGCATCAACTTCAGAACAGGAGATATCAAGATTGCAAAACATGCAGCCAAATACGCCATGAGACAATTGCTCACACAAAAACAAACAAACAAATACATCCACCCGCCTCACACCTGACCCCACATGACCACCAAGCTAAGCACCATACAGAATCCCACCCCACGTCCCTCATGAACCACAGCAACTGCCCTAGAAATACCAATGATTTCATTCTCTGTAAATATTACCTCTGAATAAGACTCAAAGGCGAAGCCGGTCAGTAATAAAGTCTCTTGTTCCCAATCGTGTCTTTCCATTCTTACCATTCATACATATATATGCATGTATATATATATATATATATATTATATACACACATATATATATATATATATATATATATACATATATATATATATATATATGTGTGTGTGTGTGTGTGTGTGTGTGTGTGTGTGTGTGTGTGTGTGTGTGTGTGTGTGTGTGTGTGTGTGTGTGTGTGTGTGTGTGTGTGTGTGTGTGTGTATGTATATATATATATATATATATATATATATACATACATGTATATATATGCGTGTGTGTGTATGCATATCTAAATATATATGTATATATATTTATTCCTATATACATGTATATGTATATATATATATATATATATATATATATATATATATATATATTACAAATTTTTCAAATTTGATTTAACCCTAAAGTTCTTGTTGCACATGAAAGACCATTTTATTAGTAACAAAATACTTTTTATCTGTTTTTTTTTTTTTTATTGCTTGAAAAATAATGGAGGTACAATTTTTTTACTATTCCGAAATTTTGGCTGGACTTTACTATAAGAAAGTGTGAGAATCAAGGGTGGTAATTTGTAAACATTTTAGTAAAGAACTGGTTCAATTTAATTAAATTTTGAATGCATCGGTTTTATGGGTGAACACATCATGTGGGCATGTCAAAAACAATGTGGGATGTCTGTATCATACCAATTTTGCATTTCCATGGCAACAATTAAGTTGTCAATTTAGAGATAATCATCCTCAAAATCCAAACCGCTGGGTCTGATGACATGCAACCTGGCATGTGAAGGTTTTATGGGTCAACAAATCACCTGAGCATGCCAAAAACAATGTAGGACCTTCCTTTTATGCTATTATTACTAACATTTATCATGCTGCCATGACAACTATTGTCAATTTAGAGATAATCACCCATAAAATTCAAACCGCTAACCCAATTTACTTGCAACTTGGCATGTGAAGGTTTTATGGGTCAACACATCCCTTGAGCATGCCAAAAACAATGTAGGACCTTCCTTTTATACTATTCTTACTAACACCTCTCATGTTGCCATGGCAACTATTGTCAATTTAGAGATAATCATCCATAAAATCCAAACCGCCGGCTCAATTGACATGGTTATAGATGACATAATTAAACAAAATAACTCATTTGAAAGTAAAAATATTTTATTGATTTTTCTAATTCAGTAAATTGGTGTAAAAAATATTTCGCCCATTTCAACGTAAATCTAAGTTAGGTCACAGGATAGTTGCAGTACTGATTGGTTAGTGTACCGAGGAGTAATGGCACCTATGTATGCACATTCTAATGTGACAGTAGTTTCTTTTTTTAGCTTGTATTTTCCGGAAATAGGAGACTTCAAGATAACACGGCAGTGCATTTGCTACTGAAAAATGCATTTTGGATTGTCAGGTTTTGCTGTGAGGAAACTGATATTTCTTAGATGGCTTCAAGTAATTGAAGAGCCACAAGAAATGGTCAAGAGCTATATCAATTGGGCATAAGATTCTGCTGGTTTTCTGGAGCAGCTGAAGTCACTGAATCCAGAGCAGTTAACCAATTGAGTTGTTTATGAAGTTGTTACACGACTGAGTAACCATCGTGGACGAAAGCAGAGACAGAAGGATCCACATTTGTCATGGAAAAACATACGAGATTGTCTTAGTATCATATATCAGGATGGTTTGACTTGCATTTCTGAAACACGCGGAAGAGAATCAAAGATAGGAGGGCAATCAAATACCAACATACTTTCGGTGATTTCATGGATCAAATACATGGATATGGTCCATGACATGGAATACTAATCATATTATTAATAGTTATTTCATATACTTGCTAGCATGGCCATAGCCAGCTACGTAATAGGCATAGCATAGCCTGTCTAACATATTAAAATTCATACCATAACAATTTAAGTATTATTTGTGAACAACACCCTTTACAACTACAAGTAATATCTCCGATATATCATGTATAAACAAACAAGACTAAGTATCAGAGAATATCAATATGTCAAATAGGCATGTCTATTATTTTTCTTAATTTCTTCTTTGAAGCAGCTTATATTAATGCTAATAATAACATCAACCATAGAGAAGGTTTTATATGCTTGGCAAGAGCTACAAGTTTATTGGTAGTCGAAGAAAACAAACGGACAAATGTTCTGAGCACGACGACCTTTCCTAGGCACCCTGTGAGATGACGTGAGTGTGTATAAAATGTCTATGTTGTACTTAATTGTTAAGCTTTGTGATCAAGACCCTAAGGGTTGAAACGTTAAGACAGTAAAATTCTTCCATTATTCTTCGGATACTTCCTCGGCCTTCAGTTACATTTGTCATAGTTTAAATCAACACACACACACACACACACACACACACACACACACACACACACACACACACACACACACACACTTTGAAAAAGCATACCTGCGAAACTAGTCAGGAATAAACTCAAGACTAAGACTCCTGTGTTTCCTATTCCGCTTACATCATATATATATATATATATATATATATATATATATATATATATATATATAGTATATACATGATGATGATTTACATGACTTTGAGGGCTGTGTCGTGTAGATCAAGTGGACTCTTGCAGTAAATTTCTTTAAGATTTGAAATGTCGTAGGTGTAGTTGTGTGGACTTTTGAGATATAATGTGGATTGATTTTTGAGTAGTGTGGTTCATTTGTCATAATTCTTAATAAATTTGTCTGCGTTCTGGTTCCATATTTTTAACTTGCTATTCAGTTTTTGGCGATAATATTTTGGGTGTTCATCATATTGTAAATATTATGGTAGGAACACTAGGAACACTCAGATAACAATGTTTAGCAACGAATATCTGACATGTTGACAAATTTCAAAGTCCATATTCTTTCAAATCAAATCTGTCCCTTTGAGCACATTTGTTGTCCAGTTGAATGAAACCGGTGACGTAAATTAATGTTCTCAGTCGATGACATTCACAAATAACACCATAGATGACGACTTTAAAGAAGAGTTTGTTTTTGAGCAGTCTTTTTGAAGCTTCAGATATAGATCTTTGATCTTTTAACGCGTTCATTTTTTCCTTCCAAATGAGGGACTGTAGTAGGAGAAATATGTGACCGAACAACAAATAAAAGTCTTATTGATATACAGGCAGATATTAGTTTGTTAGGCACTACCCACTGAAATGAAGAAGGTGATTGATGGCAAGACAAAGATGGTCTCATTACCAAATTATTTAAACATCTATGTTCAGTTTTATACTCTGGTCTTGAAGTACTCTTGTATCACACAGACGTTTAATGGTTATTTCATAGAAATATTGTAAAGAGGACTTTTTAGGTACAGGACGAATTAAAAGACTTCTTCAGCCATAATGTTAAGAAGAATTCTCTGATTTATCATGCACAGCTAAGTGATCCAAAGTGGGTATTTTGTCTTGCCTACCTTGTTTATATGTTGACGTGCCCAGATATTTTCTAAAATTCTGTGTAAACTGTTATCATCACTGACTTTGTTATAATTTGAAGAGTTCCCTTATAAAACTAGAACTCTGGAAGACAAAAATAGAATTAATAATTTTTCACATATTCAAAGCACTTGCTGACAGACAGAACACCTCTGACGTAGATTAGATGGCAAATTAGCGGTGAAAATATCTTGCCTCACGTCAAAATGAATTAAAGAAACATTTTCCAGATATGCCCAAAGTAAATCTAAAATAAATTATAAACCCTTTTTGTACAAATATTGCCCCAGTGTAATCAGGACTTTCACGTCTCCGTGTATGCATAATTACCACAGGAGAAAAAACTTGAAGACAGTAAGTACTTTCATACGATTACATCGTCAGACGTTTTACGTCTGACAATGTAATTATACAGAAGTATTTACTGTCTTTCAGTTTCTTTTCCCTTGTGGTAATCTTGCACGCACACACACACACACACACACACACACACACACACACACACACACACACACACACACACACACACACACACACACACACACACACACACACACACACACACACACAGAGAGACACACACACGTGTACATATACATACATGCATATTATATATATATATAGCCTATATATAGTATATATATATATATTATATATAATATATATATATATATATATAGCCTATATATAGTATATAGTATATATATATATATATATATATATATATATATATATATACATATATGTATATCACGTTAAAAACCACTGTTTGGAGTAGAAAAGACTGGAGACGGGGAATCTATATATTTCGATTGCAAACTGCAATCCTCTTCAGTAGGGGATTGCAGTTTGCAGGTTGCAATCGAAATATATATATTCCCCATCTCCAGTCTTATCTACTCCAAACAGTGGTTTGTAACGTGATTGACAAATATGTGATTAAATTTTTCACATGTAATATACAGTATATATATATATATATTGGAATAAATAGGCAGTAAGTTCTCTTTTAAACATGTTTGGTTAAAGACCAGCGCAAATTCAGTATCAACTAACTTCTTAGTTGTTGTTTTTTATCTTCCGAATAGACTTCTTGTAATCAGAAGGGAGGTCAAAAACGAGGCTGCCGAGATCCATATTGTATTGTTAAGAAAATAGTATACAAATAAACAAGAAGCGAGCATTCAGTAAATCATTTCATCCATCTTCAGGAGAGAAAAGAATCTAATACTTAAAAGGAGGCTATATATATATATATATATAGACATGCGTAAGTAGCCACTAGGAAAAGTAAACTAACGAAGCAAAGCGCTTTCGTATAATTACATCTTCAGTGCAGATTATACGAAAGCGCTCTGCTTCGTTAGTTTACCTTTCCTAGTGGTTACTTACGCATTTGTGAACACACGCTCCTAGTGTTTTTATTGTATATGTATATATATATATATATATATATATATGTGTGTGTGTGTGTGTGTGTGTGTGTGTGTGTGTGTGTGTGTGTGTGTGTGTGTGTGTGTGTGTGTGTGTGTGTGTGTGTGTGTGTGTGTTGTCAAGTTGAGTGTTTCACAAAGATGTTATCACGGCTCAGGAACTTATTTCAACAAATTTAAATTCTTTGTCAACTATTAGATATATATTGCTATAAATTTGCTGTCCTACAGTAGTGAAAAAAACAATGTATCGCATGTAGGACATTTCGAAGGTTTTGGGTTCAGTAAGAAGTTTCATCAACATAATTTTAGATTTTTGGCTACAGAGGAGTTTCTTTCCGCAGGATGAAATAGTCTGTAGGGATTAAAGTGACCCAGTGACCCAGGTACCAAAGGTCAACAGGGTCACACAAGTGCACACAAGGTCATGTGACAGAAATTATGCAAAGAGACATTCTGGTCCTTTTCCAGTGGCCCAGGTAACAAAGGTTAAAAGGGTTACATGGAAATATTCTCTCTGTGTATCTGTCTGTCTGTCTGCCTCTCTCCCTTTCTTTCTCTCTCTTTCTTTCTCTCTCTCTCTTTCTACGTCAAGATTCGACATTTCTGTTATGTAATGTTTTGTATCTCTTCTACTCTGGTTCATCTCTTTCGGTACGAATCGATCTTCATTGATTCTTTTTCTGACTAATGCCAAGCAATTTTATTCAACTGAGGGGCTGATCGATGAAGAGAGTGAGGCCCCTACGCGACCGAAGTCGTCACTATTGCCCTGTGTCTTTACACTATTGGAGGCAGGTAGTAGTCACTGCAAGGAATTGGAATGAAATTCGGGACTCGAGCCCACAACAAGGAGGATGGAAGATCCGCATACTTCTCATTATGTTACTCATAGATTATTTTTTGTCGAAATATTCTAACAAAATTGTAATTAGTAAAGTACTAAAATTATTTCGACATAACCAGAAGATCTATAAATTTTGTCATTGGCTAGGAGATGTGGTTGAACAAAACCGATTGATGAAAACTATGACATCTATGAATGCCAGTCTTCGTCATTTATGAAAAGCCGATGTATTGGTTTTAGCCTCATAGTGGCGGAAGTGGGATGTCCTTCTATTGAGCAAATTGCGTAAGTCAGGTACTCTGGTCATTGTCGTTTAAAGGTTAGCTTCTACTGTAGAGTGGAACAGTTTGTCCTAATAAAGGTTCGCTTGCTTTAATATATATATATATATTATATATATATATATATATATATATATATATATATATATATATACATATGTACAGGTACACAACCCTTTATCAATATTTTTGAAAACCGAAAAATTATATATATATATATATATATTTTTTTTTTTTGTAGAGGGTGGAAAATGTTTGATGAGTTTCGTTTGGCGGAATAATACAGTGGTGTGCCCTAAATTATAAAAAAAAATCTAAATCTGAAGAAAATCTCAAATGTTTAGGACGTTTCTTGGGCGCGTTCATCTTTGCGTTCTTCCTCCATCCACGCACTCTGAGCACTCATTTTCGTTCTTAAAGCGTTATTGAAAGCATCTGTGATTTTAATATTATTTTCGGTTATTTTCTTGTATTTTCAGTTTTTGTCTTGGCATTTGAACGGCCTTCTAAAACGAATTATATGCGAATTCTGAGCCACCACTGTTCTGCTAACCCGACACCGACGGCTGGGTGACGTGACTATGCTTGAAGGTACGCTGTCATTTTCCGCCAAACGTGAACCCTTTTGCGCCGAAGAGCGCACGTGGTGCGGTGCGGTCAAGTGTTGCGGTCGCGTGTATGTGTACTTAAAAGTTCCGACCCATTGCCTCTTGTAACTTAATTGCAGATACGTACTTACTTTTGTGAATGTGTTAATGTTATCAACTTTATTTTAATCTATTCCGTTACATCATTTACCAATTTATTACTTTCGCATATAAATCTCTATAAAATCTAACGACATTTATAGTCTTCCATTATCCCACGTAAGTGTGAATAATCATCTGTATCGGTTTTGAATAACAGGCGTCACCGGAAAATCCTGTTCTTGTTGAAAGCATCCAGAAGATGTTTGAGTGTGAATATTTGCGACTTTATTTTCATTTATTCTGTTTTGTCATCTAACAGTTTATTAATGTAACATATAGTTAACTCTCTTTCTTTATTGTACTTACGTGTGTATATTCATATGTTTTCCTGTAGAAATATTACAATTTTGTGTATTAATAGAACTTGTGTATCTATGGCTTAAGTTATCCCCACTTTTTCATTATTCTTATTTTTGATTATCTCACTATTTCATTTATCAGTACATCACTCCATAAATAAGCTGTAACAATACCGAAGTCTTTATTTATCCTAAATGATTTGAGTAGTTACACGTTTCTGCTGCAGTAAAAATGTTCATATGTAGAATGCGGCCCAAACTTCACTGGGACAACTAGTATTTGTTCTAAAATCCAAAAAACCCCGACATCCGAAATGTAGCTCGTCCCTACGATTTTGGATAAAGGATTGTGTACACACATATATATATACATATATATATATATATAGAATATATATATATATATATATATATATACACATATACATATATATATATATATACATATATATATATGTATATATATGTATTATACTATATATATCTTATGTATATATATATATATATATATATATATATATATATACATTCATAAAGACATGCATACATGCATACATACATACATACATACAAGCATACATACATACAATCATATATATATATATATATATATATATATATATATACATATTATATACTTATATATAATATGTATATATATATGTATATATTATATGTATTATACTATATATATCTTATGTATGTATATGTATATATATATATATATATACATATACATATACATATACATATATATATAATTTATATATATATGTATATATATGTATATATATGTATTATACTATATATATATTATGTATATATATGTATATATATGTATATATATATATATATATATATACATATACATTCATAAATACATACATGCATACATACAAGCATACATACATACAAACTTACCACACATATATATATATATATATATATATATATATATATATATATTATATTTATATATATATATATATATATATATATGTATATATTATATGTATTATACTATATATATCTTATGTATGTATATGTATATATATATATATATATATATATATATATATTTACATACAAGCATACATACCTACATACATACATACAAGCATACTTAGATACATACATGCATGCATATATAATCGTACATACATACATACATATTCGTACATACATGCATACATACACACATGCACACATACATACACACATGCACACATACATACATACATACATACATGCATACATACATATGTACATACATATATAAATATATGCATACGCATACATACCTTTACGCATACATAAAACAGTGCTTCTTCTTGAGAAATCCAATCGTGGTTTTTTCTGTGCTATTATAATGTCAGAAGACGTGAAATATTGTAATTAAATTCAAAACATTGTATTTCATTGCCGATAATTCACCAGCGCTTCTATCAAAGGCACAATAGGTGACTGTTCTTACTTCACTTTCTACCGAGGGGCTTGTCACTGAGATAAATCAAATAATCAGACGGTAGACAAAATAATGTGAAAAAAGCAACCCGTTACCGGAAGTGTTAGGTCAGTGTTCCAAAATTTCGTGATGGTATTTGGACATAAAAAAAAAAAAAAGAAAAAAAAAAAAAGAGTAATTTCTATAATAGTCGTTCAATCGGAAGCTTATATCGACATTAATCTAATTTTATGTACCTACATATGGTCTAGGTTTCAGGAAACGACAATCGGTCTAAACATGAACAAACTCACAGGAAACATGAATCCGGTTGAACGGTATCCCACTTTTGACCGTATCTTGTTCTTCCCTTCCTCCTTCTTCCTATGTTCTTCCCTTTTTATTTTCTTGTCAAACGCTTGACTTACCATTATCCCACCATTGTTATCTCACTTCTCCGTACAGTGTTCTTCTCTTGTTCTTCCTTTGTTCTTCCACATAACCTTCCCGCCGTTCTTCACTGCTGTTTCCATGTTCTTGCATTGTGTCTCCATTTTCTTGGCTTGTTTTCCCATTCCAGTCTACTTCATACTTCCCTTATAGATCCCTTGTTCCTACATCGTTCTGTCCCTCCGCTTGTTCACTCCCTAAAGAACTTTTCCTCGTCCTCCCCTTGTAGTTCGCTCCCTCGTCTAAGCCCCCATACAAGCTGTCCGGGTAAGTTCGTCGTCCCCTCCAACATGTTATCTACCGAAGGAAAAACCTTTTCTCTCGTTGACACTCTCTTGACCTCTGAAGCACCCTCCTCCTCCTCCTGTTCCTCCTCCTTCTCCTATTCCTCCTCCTCCTCTTCCTCCTCCTTCTCCTATTCCTCCTCCTCCTCCTCCTCCTTCTCCTATTCCTCATCCTCCTCCCCTTCTCCTTCTCCTTTTTCTCTTCTCCTTCTTGCTTCTCTTAAGCCTTCTCCTCCTCTTCCTTGTCCTCCGCCTTCTCTTCTTCCTTGTCCTCCGCCTTCTCTTCTTTCCTCTCCTCTTCCTTGTCCTCTGCCTTCTCTTCTTTCCTCTCCTCTTTCACCATAGTCACCACCTTCAACTTCATCTCCTCTTCTCCTTCTTGCTTCTCTTAAGCCTTCTCCTCCTCTTCCTTGTCCTCCGCCTTCTCTTCTTCCTTGTCCTCCGCCTTCTCTTCTTTCCTCTCCTCTTCCTTGTCCTCTGCCTTCTCTTCTTTCCTCTCCTCTTCCACCATAGTCACCACCTTCAACTTCATCTCCTCTTCTCCTTCTTTCTTCTTCTCTTCCACCTTTTCCTCTACTTCCTCTACCTCCACCATCATCACCCCCTCCTCCTCATTTTCCATTTTCTCTTTTTTCTCCTCCACTTCCACCTCCATCTCTATCATCACATCCACCATCACCTCCTTCTATGTCTTCTTTCCCTTCCTCCCTTCTTCCTCCCCCATCTTCCTCATCGTCCTCTTCTTGCTTCTCACCCCTCTCATCCTCCTCCTGCTTCTTATTCCCTTCCTGCTTCTCTTCCTCCTTCTTCTCTTTTTCTTTCCCCTCCTCCCCTCCCCTCTTCCTTACCCTCCTCCTCCTTTTTCTTTTCCTTTTGGTCATTTTCCTCCATCTACAACCCATTTTACAGCTCCTCCTACAAGTCTTCCTCCTTTAAATTTCACTTCGACTACCCTTGCGGTTCCCCCTCCTCCTTACTCCCCCTCTCTCCTCCTCCGTCCTCTTGTCTTTTTATCTATTCATTTCTTATCTTTGGTGGGTTTCTACAGTCATGTCTGCCACTCTCTGAGTTATCCATTTTGCTTTGAATGAATTCCACTTTGTCTCCATTAGTCTCTCCCTGCTTCTTATACTCCAGCCTCTCCGAGCTCATCCGAAGTCTTATAACCTAGCTCTCTTATGTATATCTGATGAATTTTATAATAGCTCTCCACTATATTTAGTGCCTTGTAGTCAATCATTCTAACGTACATTTAACGTCTTTTTAAGCCAATCCAGTTTATTGGGACATATATGGTGATTTACAATCCAACTCCCTTGGGTACATCAGAAGCCTTATGTATGGGGTATACTAATATCCCAATTTCATTGGACACCTCTATTGTGTCATAACCTAGCTTACGAATGTGTCTTATATCAAAGCTCTCTTGGGTACATATGAGGCTTTAAATCTCACCTCTCTTGAGCTTATATGATGTTATCAAATCTCTTTTGGTTACACTCGAAAGTATGTCTCGATTTTTTTTTTTTTACGTCTTTTTCCTCCTAATCATCGTTGACATAAAGGTTCCCCCCACCCCACCACCTCAAGCCTGGAAAAAAAAATCCCTTCTCCGTGTCAAGCATATTGAAACGATAAAATCACCTTTACAATAGTAGAAACTAACTGTTGTGTACTGAATCCCCCTCTCTCTCTCTCTCTCTCTCTCTCTGTCTCTCTCTTTTTAATTTGGGTTTCAAATTCCCTGTTTTAATTATTTTCTATATTTCATTCTTTTTCCTTCTATTTTTTTTTTTTTTTAGTCTGTTCATTATTTTTATTTTCATTTTTCTATTTTTTTTTCACTGGGAGGTTCTGAAAGTCTCTTCCTCCGGAGATATTTTCTTTCCACCTGTGTAAGAAGTAGACTATCAAATCAAGAGTGTTAAGACAGTTTTCCTCTTCAGAAATGATGCCTCTGACACTCATTCTAATTTCTTGGGAATCCTTCTCATACAAATTATTCCCTTCAGTAAACTCTCTTAAGTACTTTCTGAAGGACCCTCAATATATGAATTCAAATAAATTTTTCTTTTTTATAAAACCAACCAACTCACATCTGGCTATTTTTTTCCCCGAGGGACAATTTGCATTTGTCTTTTTCCATATAAAATTCAGTCTATTATACCTCGAATCACTTAGGTTTATCCTGACGTGCCCTTAATTTAGAGTTAATAAGACACTTTGCTGAACCCCCATTTTA
>NC_134777.1:99177375-99182375 GCF_046742065.1 Oratosquilla oratoria
AGACCTGGTAGTTCCTCCTACTACTACTACTACTACTACTACTACTACTACTACTACTACTACTACTACTACTACTACTACTACTACTACTACTACTACTACTACTACTACTGCTGCTGCTTCTGCTGCTACTACTACTGCTTCTGCTGCTACTACTAGTAGTAGTAATAGTACTAGTACTGCTACTAGTACTACTACAATTACTAGGTTTTTTAAAATTATAAATAAAAATTTATATAAAAGGGTAGCCGACCACAGTCATTGGAGAGAAAGGGGCTAATGAAATGTGTCTGTGGGAGACAGATTCTGACTGCTTTTTAATTTTTACCACATGGTTCCACATGGAGGGCGTTTGTATAAAAAAAAACTAATTCTGCTACTACTACTACTACTACTACTACTACTACTACTACTACTACTACTACTACTACTACTACTACTGCTAGTACTACTACTTTTTTCACGACCTCCATCCTCGTGGAACTGTGTGGTGTAACCAATCAGAATCTGTCTCCCACAGACACAGTTCATTGGCCCCTCTCCCGCCAATGACTGTGGTTGACGACCCTTTTATTTATTTATTTTATTTTTTTACTATAGCCTAATACAGAAGTTCATTTATCCTACTGTCAACCACCGTCTGCTCAAAATCTAGGTTTTGTATATGTGCTGATTTGGGCGGTGGGGACCTCGTACCTCCCAGGCATAGGAGGGCTGATCTTAGGAGTGAGAATGACATTCTACATCTCATCCAGGAAACAATGCTGCTTTTTGGTTGTTTCTTTTCAGTCATCACCTCTGCCAGCCGAGTGTAGAATGCCTTTGCTCTAGGACCCATCCCGCCTGAAGTCGTAAAGGTTATAGGAGTGAATGAGCCCTGCTCCACATTCTGTATACGCTCTTCGTACATCCTGATTTTCTCATACTCGTTCCGGGAGTGGGATGCCTCAATGGTTAGGTTTTTGTAACAGGGGTCATCGGATCAAATATTTGCATGTCAAAGAAAACCAATTGTCCTCGTGTCCAGAAACCTCTTGCGCCGACATCCATTCTTGCTTCATCTGATGTGTTGGACGTGCGGTATCTGAAGTTCTCCCCTCCTAGTGGGAGTAATGTTGGTTCGATAGTCACATCCTTGTACACCTCCCGAAGCATTTGGGTAGTGAGATCCCTTACCTCATCATGTTGCATGCAAATGAATCCACCCTGCTTGCATGGTCAGGAGTAAACTGTACACCATAGGAACATCCGTTAGGCAGCCCTTCCAATGGTCATCCATACCTCAGGGCAATGGTATCCGTGAATTCTCTTTTGTTTAGGGTGAATCCCTTTGCCCTGATTGGTAGTGCTGTAAGCCAATTGGACGCCCCAACTTCCTGCCCTATTGTTATCTTTCTTTTTATATAATTCGATAGCCAAGCTAAGTGCTCGAAGCTCCTCCTTCTGTCTCTCTTCCCTTCTCTTTGAAATATTTCTTCTAATTTCTCTGATTTTCTCCATGTTAGTCTCCTTCCGTTGATCTTGTGACACGATATTGTTTGTCAAGGAGGACGTGAGTTTCAGAAAGTTTCGGTGTTCTATGTCGGCAAGGTTTAGTGGGTTGGAGATACCTAGCCCTCCCATTCTTGGTGGAAATTCAATAAAATTTCTTTCCTCTTCGTTTATTGTCAGTCCGTTGGTGATGGCCGGAATTAACTCGTTTCTGATGGTTTCTTCAATGGGTCTTAGTAGGTCGGTGATGTTCGGTACCGTTCTTAATATGTAGTTCCACTTATGTTTAACACCATATAATAATGCGGTATATGCCGCCTGCGGTTCGGTCTTTGCAAAGTTCTAAGTAGGATGGTGCTAAGGAGACATTTCCATCCAGACGCATCTAAGCCCGATGGCCTCGCCGCTCCCTGGGTGTGTAGAGCAAGGTTCCAGATTCTTTCTCTTGTGATGCTGTCAAAGACTACCTTCGTGGGGTAGTCGCCACTGAATTTAGAGTCCAGGTTTGCTGATCTTGCTTTTGGATGTTTTTCTTTCAGGATTTTTAGCGTTTCCTCGTTTAGGGGTAGAACTCCAGAGTCTTCATTCTCCCCTGTGAGCGACCTCATGGCAGCCGCAACCTGTCCCTGCCTCATCTTATCTGCAAAATTCCTGGCTTTGTCTTCTGGACTTTTCTTTCTGTTGGTGCCCTTGTTGAGTCTATCTTGGATAGCCTCTGCTTCCATCTATAGTTGCTCCACTTCTCCCTTTCCCCACTGTTCCATCCTCCGTTGCAATGCCTGGACATTCTCCGAGTGCTTCGATTTTCTGTGGGTCCTCTGACATGTAAGGTGTGGAAGGATAGCTAGCGTTTTGAATACCATCAGGGCGTAGGGAGATGAGTTTATATATGCTCTTAATAGATGGGTCATTTCCCCTATTAGTCCTTTGGTTGCATTGCATCTAGGTGGGGTGAAGAGGTTTCCTGGGGAGAAGGCAAGTATCCTGTTGTAGGCGTCGTCCAGCCACTCCTTAACCTTGGGCTGCTGCCACGTCTGCCAGAACCTGCCCTCCTCTCTCCCATCCTGCTACCTCTTCTGCTCCTGCTCTTGTTCCTTCTTCTTCTTCTACTACTACTACTACTACTACTACTACTACTACTACTACTACTACTACTACTACTTTTACTACTACTACTACTTTACTACTGTTACTACTTTTACTACTACTACTTTTACTACTACTACTTTTACTACTACTACTTTTACTACTACTACTACTACTACTACTACTACTACTACTACTACTACTACTACTACTACTACTACTACTACTACTACTACTACTACTACTACTACTACTACTACGAGTAATCCTTCTACCTCTTCCGCTCCTACTCCTGTTCCTCCTATATCTACATCTCTACTTCTCCTTTATGCTTCCTTCTCTCCTCCTCCTCTGTCCCCTTCTCTTATTTTTCTTTCCATTCCCACTGCTCTTCCTCCTCCTCCCTCACCTCTTCTTTCTCCTCCTCCTCCCTCACCTCTTCTTTCTCCTCCTCTTATTCTATCTCCTCCATTGCCTTCTCCTTCTCATCTTCATTCTTCTTTTCCTCCTCTTCTTCCTTCTTTTCTTTGTCTCCCCCTGGTCCTTTTTATTGTCAACTTTAGTGACATCTCTTTGGACCAAGTCATTCAGCATTCCTTTATGACCGAAGACTAATCTCCTCTCGACAAAGAATGCTAATCGCTTTTAACTTCTACTATTCCTCCGTTCTGCTTCCTTCCTAAAACCCTCCCTTTACCACCTCTCCAAACCCATCTCTTTGATATGATATTATCCCTAAGGATTGAAGCAAAATACTCATACCACGTCCTATCCCATTCCTCCCTCCTCCCCTCCCTCCTCCCCATGATTCTCTCCTCTTTATACAACTTTCCTCTCTTTTACCTTCCACCATCATCCATTCTTTTCCCCCTGCATCTCATTCTTTTCTACTCCCCATCCTTTCCTCCTTTCTCTCCATTCCCTCACTCCTTTTGGCCTCGAGCTGTCTCACCTTCATGTGGTTTGATTCTTATTCAAAAGACCTTTTATTTCTATTCCAAGGTCGGCTTTGTCTCGATCCAAAACCTTTTCGATCCACCTGCGGCCACGGCGCGCAGCGGTGCATGCGCGCCGTGGCGCATGTCAAGTCATGTCGCGACAGAATAGTGCCCTCACTATTAGGGTGTGTCATAGGAGGGGAAGTCAGCTAAAACAAATGGCCCATCACTTTTTTGGTAGATTTTAGTATATACGAGAAAAAAAAATTTGTTAGAGAGAGAAGGAAAGAGACAGAAAGATAAGCATAGATAGATAGGGAGACAGAAAGGTGGATATACATACATACACACACACAGAAACAGACAGACAGACAAAAAGAGTGAGAGATTGTGTGCGCGCGAGGGAGCGAGACAGGCAGAGACAGAGAGAGAGAGAGAGAGAGAGAGAGATGGCGAGGATTATTCTGCTACAACATTAATATCCGTAGAATACAATTGTGTCGCCACCTAATGTATTCATGAGATCATTTTGCATTGGCCAGAACAAAGAACATAATTCATGTCACTGTTAAAATAAGACACTGGGTGAACTGCATAATCATTACGTGATACATTAAGGCAGAATGCAACACGCACACGCACACACGCACGCACACACGCACGCACACACACACACACACACACACACACACATTGTATTTTTTCTATTTTTGTGATTTAATTTTTTGTATTTTTGATTTTATAATTCTATTGTTCTAATTTTCTGTTTTCTTTCATGTTTATTATTGATATTTTTCCTATTCTCCTATTTTTCATTTTAAATTTTTTCTATTCTATAATTTTTTCATCTTTTTTTCAAATTTTCTAATATTTTCTGATGTTTTTGTGTATTTTTATACTTTTCGTTTAGCATATATTTGTTTGTAATTTTTTTTCTAAATTTGCATATACATTTATTTTTGTATTTTTTTTCATTGTTGTTTTCCTTACTTTCGTGTTATTTTCTTCCTAATGTTTTATTTATTTTGTTTTTGTATACTTTTTTGTCCTTTCGTATATTTTCTATTCATTTTTTTTTCTTTTTTAGCCCATATGGCGAGTGGGGTTATAAAAAAAAAATAGTTGGGCATTTAAGGACAGCGGGAAGTGAAGAGTGCCCGTCGGCTGCTACGGGACTTAATTAAAAAAGGGTGAAGACGGGTGTACAGTGACCGCGCCAGGATGAAGT
The DNA here is from genome assembly GCF_046742065.1 of Oratosquilla oratoria. Lineage (NCBI taxonomy): Eukaryota > Metazoa > Arthropoda > Malacostraca > Stomatopoda > Squillidae > Oratosquilla > Oratosquilla oratoria. Next base: position 99,182,119 of record NC_134777.1, read on the forward strand.
GCAGCAGCCGAAGACCCGCCGGACGCCAGCCCCAATGTTCGCGAGGTTCCTCGGGAGACTTCCCGGGTCCATCGCCGCCCCAGGAGCTCCTCTTCTCGGGGCGACGAAAAGCGAAAGGACCCGGGGAATATTGAATGGAAAAAGAAATATAAACATAAACGAACGCTTTTATGAAGTTCAAAAATGGAAAAAGAAATATGAAAAATGCCTCTTTAAAACGGCCTTATGAAAAAGAAAAATGAAAAAAGAAAATTAAT
>NC_134777.1:99187375-99197375 GCF_046742065.1 Oratosquilla oratoria
TCGGCACCTTCGAGAACTTCGGCACCTTCGAGAAATTCGGCACCTTCGACAACTTTGGCGCCTTCGAGATTTTCGGCGCCTTCGAGAACTTCGGCACTTTCGAGAACTTCGGCGCCTTCGCGAACTTCGGCGCCTTCGAGAACTTTGGCACCTTCGAGAACTTCGGCACCTTCGAGAACTTCGGCACCTTCGACAATTTCGGCACTTTCGAGAACTTCGACACCTTCGAGAACTTCGGCACCTTCGAGAACTTCGGCACCTTCGAGAACTTCGGCACCTTCGAGAACTTCGACACCATGGCTTAACGATGATCGTTCTTTACTCAACGATGATCGTCCACGGCTCAACGATGATCGTCCATTGCAAAACGATGATCGTTCAGGGCTCAACGATGATTGTCCATGACTCAACGATGAGCGTCCATGGCCTAACGATGACCGTCCACGGCTCAAGGTTGAGTCGTCGAAATCGAAATTAGTCGATCGATCGAATCGAGAAAAAAGTCTGACAGACAGACAGACAGACACGAAACCGCTTTTATTTATAAGACAACAAAAATTTACGATGAAATGACTTTATTGATTCCTTGATGGAGAAATCCTTGCAAGTTTGATATAACGTTGGAAATTTAGCGGCATGTTCTCGTTTTAAAAACACAACTTGCTTTTTGTTTTTCGACAGGTGCTGTTTTGTTATTTTTTTTCGTTTCTGTAACCCATTTCCAAAAATGGCGGTTTCTTCGTTTCATTACTGCTGAAGTTTCAGGCATCTTTCACAGGTTGAATGTACACGTGCCCTTGATATCACGTCGGGCCCTGCCAAAAAAATCGAATAGACCTTTACTCTCGGACAGGGGTCAGCGTGTCCGCATTCTGCCGGGTTCTGACGGATTGGGAAAACCGATCGGGTCACAGATTTTTGTAATAGATAAACAGAAAATATTTTTGGTTTTAATGTTTTTCAACCTTTTGCTAGGCAGTATAGGAGCTCTCGTTTTCTGGCCAGGATATTTCGGAGTCCAAGACAGGAGGCAGCCACAGAGAAACAGAAGAGGAGGCCCTGGTTGAGAGAAAGAGGACCGATGACTGGACTCAAGCTGATTCAGAGTTTAATGACTTCCCCGTGGCTGATTCAAATGCTGACCCGGAGAACGATGACTTTGTCCCTAACCCAGAAAATAATGGTTCCAAAAGCCCCAGGTATATGATTCGAAATAGGAAAAATATATTGAACATAGCTTAGGCCAGCATGCGACACCACACTGGTCTCAGAGAAACTGCAGAGATACCAACAGCTGCCTGGATTGACGGTGGTTTGATAACACCTGATGACGTTCACCTGATGATAGATCATTACAAAGTAAGGAGAGCTTGGGAGAAACTTGTCAATAGTCTAGGAAAGGAGTTTGATAAGAGGATAAGAGAAAATGGAATAAATTATATGTATTTTGATGGGAGAAGGAATGACACTAAAGCATTCATGAAAATTAGTTGTTCCTAGCTATGGTGAAGGAAGAACACTCCATCTGCTGCAGTTAGCCAGGAGGAAAATATTTGTGGCATTTCACTCTAGAGAAAGACAGCAAGAAGAAATCAGCTGAGATAATGGCATATAACATTGTGAACTGTCTCAAAGAGAGGAACATAGACCAGACCCTGAAGGAAGAGGGGACAGCACCAACACAAACACAGGGTGGCAAGGTGGGGAAGGGGTGGAGTCATGCAGTGGAAGATTGGAGGAAGCTGGTCTGGATTGTTTGTGACCTCTACACCAACGAGTTGCCACTCAGATCCAGGGGCTGGATGGCAAGACTCTTTCAAACAACAGATGGTCTGGTCCTCTTGGCAAGATGCTGGACTCTGCCACTGAGTTAGAAATAAATCCGAGGTTTGAAAGAACCACAGTTGGCCCTCCACTCGTTAAGCTTGCACAGATTCTGAATGACGACCTGAGTACTGAACAGTACTATGGTTACATGACTGGCAGTGCCATCAGGACTGGGATCATCCCTGATAGACTTGCTTACCTGCAGATAGATCCAGTCTCACATACTAGGTGGCTCACAACGGCTCTCAACTTCTGCAGAATTGGGGTCGCTTATCATAAACTGGAGGAGAACCAGCTTCACAATCTGAGGCTTACTGTCCAGTTCCTCTTGAGAGTCTACTTGTCAAACCGGTTCAACACCAAGGTCAAATAATTGTTCTCTGAATGTCCAAGACATGTTCTCTTCCAGTTTGAACCCCTGAAGAGTCAGCCAAGAAAGGTTCGGATTGTGGAGCATACAATATATATATATATATATATTATATATATATACATATATATATATATATATGTGTGTGTGTGTGTGTGTGTGTGTGTGTGTGTGTGTGTGTGTGTGTGTGTGTGGCTATACATTGTTAAGGGAAAATATATATAATATATATATATATATATATATATATATATATATATATATATATATATATATATATATATGTTCATATCTGTCTCAGAAAACGCCTGGTAGAAGCAATATTCAAAGAACCGCAGAGGGAATTACAAGCCTCTCAACAGTTATTCTGTACAGGAGTCTTCCTTCAACTGAATTAAATAGTCTGTTGGCAGTCGGAAGAAAGGAGAAAGTCGTGAATAATAGTGAAAGTGTTCGCTGAGATGAATCTTCCACTGCACTTGAGGGGGATTCCCTTGCCTGAATAAAACCACTTGGCGGCAGTCCGGACAGATGTTCAAGTTGTGAAAGAGAGTTAAGAGGGCTACCTCGAAGGAATTTTGAGAACATTTCTGTATGAAGAAAGCTGCAGAAATGCGATTTGCTTTCGTCAGTGCCCCAGGGATCAGTCCTGGGTCCGTTTTCTTTAGCTCTTTCAAAATATGACTTTTTCTATAAATAAAAACATCTGTAGGTAGTAAGTGTAAGAATGAAAGTAGTTAAGTGTAGGGAAATTAAATTACCGTAATATGTTCATGATTGGTTTGATTTTTCCGTTATAGGCGGAGGTCCTCTTATATAAATAAAATTGCCTGATGGCAGCTGAAATAAAATCCCTCAGCAACGAAATCATCCATAGACGAAAGAAAACGTATCTGGAATTTTTTCGCAAGTTGCAAGAATAGATCCTACCCCTCGCAGGAGAAAGAATAAGTTTTGAAAAGATATACAAGACGCATGAAAGACACGCCGAGTGTCAGAACGCTTCGGTCTTTGAGCGTCGATTGTACCTTGTATATTACCTGAAGATTCATTACGTATTCATGGGCTGTTAGCCGAGTCATATTCTTATGCAAGCAGACCCTTCTGACCGTGAATTCTTCACCGAGGTTCAGGTGATAAACTTGACTTAAAGTTTCCATTCTTATCACAGATGCGTCATTGTTTGTGGTGTGTTCCGTGAGTAACTTGCTCTCCTCCTCTCGCTCGCCTGCATGTATCATCGCTGGGCACTCATTTACATTTATCTATTGGCTATTTCCCCCGGCGACCCGAAGACTATGACCGACGTTATCTAGCGGCCGGGAATCAGGTGTTTAGGAATCGGGAATCGCTCACTGAGATCAATAGCGATGGGGCCCAGAGTTCTCAAAGTTAGCGCCGCCGAGGGAGGGAGTTTGAACGACTTCAGATAAATCATGGAGGAACGGGGGCATGAATAAAGGGAGGGAGGAGTAGGAAGAGGAGGAGGAAGAAGAGGAGGAGGAGGAGGAGGAAGAGGAGGAGGGGAGGAGTAAGAGGGGGAAGGAGGAGGAGGAGGAGGAAGAGGAGGAGGAATAAAGAGGAGGAGGAGGTGGCGGGGGTGAAAGAGTGGTAGGTGGAGAGGCAAGTGAAGGAGGGAAGGAGAAAGAAGAAAAAAGAAGGAGCAGTAAGAAAGGAAAAAGGGAGGAGGAAGAGGAGAAGTGGTGAAGGAGGACGTGAAAAATAAAAAAGAAGGAAGAAAGAAGAAAGTAGATAGGAGGAAGAGAAGACAACGAAGAAGGGGAGGGGAAGAAAGATGAAGGGAGAAAAAGATGGAAAAACAAGAAGAGAGGATAAGGACGGGAATGAGCAGAAAAAATAGGAAAGAAGAAAGAGGAGGAGGAGGAGGAAGAAGTGGGTATGTCAGGAAGGGAAGAAAGAGGAGGCGAAAAAGAGTAGGGGAAAAAGAGGGTGGAAGAGAGGGAGGAGGAGAAAGGAAAATATTAAAGAATATGACGAAGGAAAATGAGAGAAGAGGGAAATAGAAAGAGGAAGAGGAGAGAAAAAATATAAAGAGGAGGAAGAAGAGGTGAGAGAAAAGGAGAGGAGGAGAGGAAAGAAAGAAGGAGAAAAAGAAGTAAATGAGAGGTAGCAGAAAAGAACATGGAAGAGAAGACAAGAACAAGAGGAGAATAGAAAAAGAGGAGGAGGAAGAGAAGTAGGTTAAAGAAGAGAAAGAGGAGTATGAATAGATAGAGGAAAAGAAAGAATAAAGATGATAAAAGAGGGAAGAAGGCAGAGGAAACAAGGGAATGATAAAAGTCAGGTGGAGGAGACACAGAGGAGGAAAGAGGTGGAGATAAAGTAGATGGAGGCTCGGAAGAATGATGCATATAATAGAAAGGAGTTACGGGATAGGGATGAGAAGAGGGAGGAGGAGGAGGAGGAGGAGGAGGAGGAAGAAGAAGAAGAAAGTGGAGTAGAAAATGAGTGTGGCACTAAAGTAGGTAGAAAGGAAAGGAGAAGAAAAATAAAGAAAGGAAAGGAGGAGAAGAAAGAGGGGGAGGTAGAGAAGGAGGAGGAAGAAGAGAGGGACGAGGAGGAAGAGGAGGGAAAGCTGGAGAAGGAGGAGGATAAGGAGGAGGAAGAGGAGGAGGACAAGTAGAAATAGAACAAAAAGGAGGAATATGAGGAGGAGGAAGAAGAGGAAAGGTAGAAGTACCAGAGACAAGGACTGAGGCAAAGGCAGTATATTTGGTGTTGGTAGCGTTGGTAGTGTTGGCGTTGGGTTTTGGTATTGGTATTGATGGTGGTATTGGTATTGGTGTTGGTATTGGTATTGGTATTGGTATCGATATCGGTATTGGTATTAGTATTGGTATTGATATTGGTATTGGTATTGATATTGGTAATGGTATTGGTATTGGTATTGATATAGGTATTGGTATTGATATTGGTATTTGTATTGGATTTGGTATTGGTGGTGGTGATGGCATTAATGGTGGTAATTGTAATGTTTGTGGTGGTGGTAGCGGTGGGGTGGTGGTTATAGTAGTAGCGGTGATCGTGGTAGTGGTAATGGTAGTGTTAGTAGTGACGGTGGTAATGGTTTTGGTGTAGTGTAGGGAGGTGAAAGTTAGGCAAATGGGTTGGAGAAGAAGAAGAAGGAAATGGGCGAACGAAACATTTAGGAAAGAAGTCTTGGGAGAGCAATACATTTCTAAGTTATTCAAATAGGAATAGGAAAGCCGTAGGGCCCATTCCTAAATTTACCAACATGTTACAAATCTGTACACTGTATAGAATGTTTTTGGCTTATAGCAGTAGGGCATACACGGACTATATATATATATATATATATATATATATATATATATATATATATATATATATGTGTGTGTGTGTGTGTGTGTATACATATATATGTATACATATATATATACATGTATATACATACATATATATAATATGTATATATATATATATATATATATATATATATATATAGGTATATATATATATATATATATATATATATATTATATGTATATATATATATATATATATATACATATACATATACATATCACTAGTGAGAAATGCAGTGACACATTGGTAAATCACAACTAACACCACAATCAAACGAAAAAGTTGAGTGAGCGAAACTATATATTTCGATTGCTAACTGCAATCAGAATATATAGTTTCGCTTACTCAACTCTTTCTTTCGTCCAGGTATGGTGCTAGTTGTGATATATATATATATATATATATATATATATATATATATATATATATATTTATATATATAATATGTATGTATAAGATCATTTAATGGCCGTCGCACATAGGACTCGAACCTACCGCTCTGACGCCAAGAGGCTCCTGAGACAGTGCCTTAATCCGCTCTGCCACTGATGGTTTAAACTCTCTGAACTCGGAACGCCACTGTTTCCAGTGATTCTCTGATGAAAAGGGAAATAGGGGTCACAGGCAGCGATCTTTTCTAATATGGGGAACTAGTAGCGTTTCGAGTTCAGAGAGTTTTAACTATCAATGGCTGAGCGAATTAAGGCACTGCCTTAGGAGCCTCTTGGCCTCAGATCGGTAGGTTCGAGTCCTATTCGCGACGGCCATAAAAGTTATCTGATTGATGTCGCTTGTTCTTGCGATTGAAGCCTTTCAGAATTGTCATGCAAAAGTAGCAGTTGGTAACATGATCTTTCCCTTCCCTCCACACCAATGGGACACCAAATGGCATACTCTTCCTTTTCTTGTTCCTCCAATCCCGAAAGTTCTCTACATATATTTTGCAGCAGATATGGGGAGCGAATGGCTTATCCTGGTCCCCTAGTTTGGCTCCAACGTAGGGTTTATATGCCTCCTTCACAAAATCCGTTATTGTTGCTTGATGGTCTGGAAGAACCACATGATCAGGTAGTGCAATGTAGTTCAGTTCGAAGCTTTAAGAATCAGTTAGATAAATACCTAAGTAAGATGCTGTAATGATTATAATTTATCTTATATTATTTGTTTTTGTTTTGTTATCATTTGTCTGTCTGATTTTCATTTATTATTAGTTATATGTCAATTCATTATTATTTACTATTTACCTGTTTGTTTATCATTTAACTATACCTTTGCATTTATTTATGTATTTTATTTGTTATTTACATTATTATAGTTTTTATTTATTGTTTTATTATTAATATGATTTTTTTTTCGCATCCGACCTAGATATGGATCAAAAGGTCTCCTGTCGGCATGCTCCGCCTTTGTAATCCTTTGTATGTCCGCACATGTACCAGAACCTATTAGGACGGTTTTTACACTTCCCATCCATTTTTATACATATCTAGACCTGAAAAGAGAAATAAAAATTATTATCAAAGGATGCCCAAGGCAACAAATCCCATAAACGCTTGGATAATTGCGCTATTTTGGAAAAATATTCTATATCTTAGAAACCAGACCTGACCCAGAAAAATGAACTGTGTCTTTTAATTCAGCATGCAAAAAGGGTACTAAATAAGTAAGGAAGCCTTTTACTTTTGTATAAAAAAAAAAAACGCAGGCCAATGTAATACATGAATACTTTGTTAGTTATTTTCATTGGAAATCCATAAATAAAATAAACCTTCAGCATTCGAAATAAAAAATAAAAATCTACTAAATTCTGGATACCAGAAGCACCTTTTAATAGCCCGGTGTCATTTTGAAAAGATTTTTTTATCAGAGTATTGAAGGTTTTTAAATCTAAGAGATTCTCAATCGAGACCTGTATTTCTCTTTCCAGCAGTAGGTTTCCCCTGTTGTTTGATTTATTAGAAGACCTGACCGTGTCACTCATTCCATGTGCTGATGAGCAGGTAGCAGAGCTTTCCAGTTATTCCAGCAATCCATGTTGATCACTGGACGAAAAAGAAATCTCAGGCAAAAGTGGGTTAAGCTGATGTCTCATATTTTCTAATCTTATTTTCATTACGAGGATATTTTAAAGATATATCCTCAAAGTTTATTATCATGATTCGCAGTAATTTATTTTCTATATAAGGTTTCAAATTTAACCAAAGAATCGAAAGAAAATTGTGTGTGTGTGTGTGTGTGTGTGTGTGTGTGTGTGTGTGTGTGTGTGTGTGTGTGTGTGTGTGTGTGTGTGTGTGTGTGTGTGTGTGTGTGTGTGTGTGTGTAATGCAGCCCAGCATATCACTTTGTATAAAACTAATATCTAGCTCAAGCAAAGAGAATTGGAAGCATCGGAGCTATTTGTAATCATTAATTAACCAGGATGGGGGCTTGACAGGTTGATTGGGATGAAAATGATGATCCGGGGTTGGTTTAAGAGATTCACAGCGACCGTGTCAACGTCGCATTAAAAGAATAACACCTACCTCCCTATTCTTCCTTTCCCCTTTCTATATTCCTACTCTCGTTTCTCTTTCTCTCTTCCCTTTTCTCGTAATGCTAAGGGCTCTTCAGCCCCGTCCCACCTCCTACTTCCCTGCCTCTTACCTCTCAACTGAATGAAATTGTCTTTAAGGCAGAAACACTTCTCTTTACGGTCTTTTCTGTGTGTAACTTGATATCTGCCTCTTGTGGAAATGGCTTCAAAGCGAAACCGTAAAGGCAGGAAGCCAAGAAATTGGTGTCTGCGTAGGTGGCATCAGAATAAGCATGTTCAAATACGAGCTAGTGTGCACTAAGTTTTTATTGTGGAGTTCTTGAACGAAAGGACGTCATGTAGAAGCTTCGTATTTGGAATATGATGATGGAATGATGACTACAAAGGCATTGATGGATCAGTTATATGTCAGAGAAACTTCCCATGAATTATATAAGAGGCTAAAGGTATACATATATTATTTTTCTGACGGATAGCAAAGAGAGTGCCTGTGTCACTCACAAAGATCTAGAATCTTGCCATATGGACTTCAACAAAGCAGCTCTGCGACCCAGAGAACTTAAGAAAGTTAGAAAACTGTCGGGAAGCAACACTGATTCAAGAGTGCATTGTGATCAAACAGAACACAAAAAAAAAAAATCACCGCAGCAAACACCATCACAAGGTTGTTAATTCCAGACACCTGAGTATATATTAAATAATGAATAAAAACTCAACGTAGAGAGGGTTCCTCAACACTGAATAGAACTGACGAGTTTGCCGTAACAAAAAAATAAATAAATAAATAATAATAATAATAATAAATAAATAAATAAAGGTAACATTGTGTCTTATGAGGTTAACACTTACATAACCGAGACACATCACAATAATTTTTCTCCAGCATCATCCACACCCACTTAAAAACATCTTAGAATTTATTCTAGTATGTTTTATATATTTGTTATTAACTTGATATAATCTCGTGCAGGTACTGGTAATTTCTTTTAGCAAAAATAAAGTAAAGAATTCTTGTCCATGCCGATCAGAATTACCTAGCATCGGTTAGAATTAACTGTGTAAATGATTTTCTGTTCTTGAAAATGGCAAAATTAAATTTTCAGTTATTCCTTTCGAGTCTGCAGACCACTTTGTAGGACCCAAATGAGTTTATATCTAATTATTTTAATTCAACTAAGTGTCTGACGCCAACGCTAATAAACTCACTAGATTAGGTTTAACTTTGTATAGTGTATTGGAGATAGGAAAGTTGGCAAAACATTTAACCTCGTGGAAGGTTTTCGCATATTTTGCAGGCGCTGCCCGAAGCTCAGCCGGATATTCTTTCATGCATATTTCATCTCTGGGTCTAGGCCAGATCGAGGACTTCTGAAGTCTTCGAGCTCGGACACTTTTTTTTTTTTTTTTCAACTCCAAACACAAATATTTTTTATCTCGTTAACTTTTCGGGGATGGGGGGGAGGGGTGATACACCTGTTTTTTTTTTCGGTTTTTCATACACGGATTTTTTTTTTCACATTTTGACACACCAAAGTTTCTCTAGCTGTTCGGTCACATGAAAGACATCTTTCAGTCTGGACAAAGCGAAGTATTTTTTTTTTTTTCAAGATCAGATACACTGAAGTCAGCGTCAGACTTGGACACTTCAATATTTATCTTATTCTTCGAACACACAGAAGGCATCATAAAAGCCTTGAGTCAGCCTTAACCATGTTACCACGAGGTTCTGTGTTCAGATGAATAAAATTGTCTCTGCCATTAGTCAGTAAAATTCTGCAAATGATATCCCCGTGTCCAGTGGGTTAAAGGGAAAAGAATGGAAAAATTCCGAACGTAATCTAAGTTCAGGCGAGGAATATGCAATATGGGTATTTGAAGAACGGCCCGATCAAGCCTAAGCCCCAGGATTTTCTATAAAGGCC
>NC_134777.1:99199875-99202375 GCF_046742065.1 Oratosquilla oratoria
CCCTCATGCAGAAATGGAGAAGACTGGGAGAAATCCCTTTGGGCTGCGTCAATTTATTTTTCACACATACTCCCTCACCCCCAACCCACTCTCTGTCATGCATCACGGCATCATCCATACACAACCGTTCTCCATTCACCCCTATCTTCATGTTCATACCTTCTATGCCCTCCACACCTCTTTCATTAATCTTTCTTCACTCATTCTTTCCATATGAATATATATATATATATATATATATATATATACATATATATATATATATATATATATATATTCAGTGGCAGCATAGTCTATGAGAGAGGATGTGACAGCAGAGATATTGCGGCAGAGGGCATTAGCTCGAGTGCTGTTGGCACCTTTGATGTAACGCAAGTCCGTAGTGAACTAAGAAATGAAGTCTGTGTGCCGTAACTGTCGTGGTGAGCAGGTCTTGTTATTGAGGAATGTGGTAGTGAGAGGTTTGTGGTCGGTGTAAATATGAAGTAGCGAAAATGCTTGACTGCCGTGTAGATGTTAAGTAATTCCCTGTTGTAGGTGCTAAATTTGGATTCCTTTTTTTTTTTTTTTTTTTTTTTTTTTAGAATGCGACCTGTTTTCAACCTTTGTCGACGTGCTGCTGCAGGACTGCTCAAATACCAATACCGAAATCATCTATGGTGATTAAGATGTAGGCGTCTGGTTTAGGGAAGCAGAGTGAAGAGTCGTCTCTGAGAGCCTGTTTAGCTGCGATAAACGCTTCATCAGTTTCCAGAGTTCAGACTAAGGTGACAGATTGATCCCCTTTGTAGAGTTTGATCATCGCATAGAGCGGATGAAGTAGTAGTGTTAAGGGATGAAGCGGTTGTAAAAATTCACCATTCCGAGGAACGTTTTGAGCTGATGCTGAGTGGTAGGCTTGGCGGAACTGCTGGATGAATTCGCACTTGTTTTGTACTAGAGCGATGCCGTCTGAGATGACAGTGTGGCCAAGGAAGGTGATGGGAGAAACACCAAACACAGATTTGTCCACGTTCATTTGCACTCCGTAGTTTTGCAGGCGGGATAGGACTTTCTCAAGGTGAGGAACTTATCAATGTATTAATATAATAACCCACTTTCAGAGAAGAATAGGCGAAAGTAAAAAGATCCGTATATTTCGATTACTATCTGTGATCCTCATCTGCTGAAGAGGATCACAGATAGTGATCGAAATATACGGATCTTTTTACTTTCGCCTATTCTTCTCCAAAAGTGGGCCATTAGTACAATTTTACCAATGTGCTGCGACATTAATTTGTTGTTATCAATACTGTATATGCGGAGCAGAAAGGAAGGCCTCGCAGAACTTCGTCGATGAAGCGTTGGAAGGTCTAAGCAGCGTTTCTCAATCCAAAGGGGATCCGGACATATTCAAACAATCTAAAAGGAGTGATAACGATATCCTTCGGGATGTCTGCTGGGAGGACAGGTATTTGATGGAATGCTTTCAGGAGTTAGATCCTAGAGAAGCTGCTACAGCCTAAGAGTTGAGAAGGGATGTTTGGAACTGGATGACGGTGCGAGGATTGAGAGCACGGTTATCTCCACATGGTCGTATATCGCCATTTTTTCTTAAGCACGATGGGGATGGCTGAAAATCTGTTGTTGGAACTGGGCCGTAGGATGTCTTGTCGCATGAGGGACTCGAACTCTGCCTTGTCTAGTTTTAAACGCTCGGGAGCTAAACGGCAAGGCTTGACGTGAGTTGGTAGTTGGTTTCGATGTGATGCGAGACATGGTGTTTGACTGGCGTTGTGGCTGAATCCGGCTGAGTCAACGTTGGGAACGTCTTCAGCAGGGAGGAGAACTGATGGTCAGTCGTAACGACAGCAGTGCGTGTGCTTTCGCCAGGTGTTATACGTACGTTGGTTGCAACGGAAGTGAGGGGTTGATCAATTTCTGTCCTTTGACGTCCACCTGGAAGCCAAAGTGTTCAAGTAATTCAGCACCTAGGATTGGTTGCGAGAGTCCTCCCACGTAGAAAGTCCATTCTAAGGAACAGCGAAGCGTAAGGTCGAGTTACATGGCCCATCGCTTGTATAAAAGAATTTGGTACCGCTGGCGACGTAGAGGTGCAGGACCTGAGGTAACGACAGCTGACATTTCGGGGAGGCAGGACACTGACCTCTGAACCAAAGTCTATCAGAAAATTCGTCATGGAAAGAAAGTCATAGAAGTAGAGTAACGCTGACGGGGAGTTACGAACACTATGGGGTGCTAGTGGTCGCTGCCGGTGTTTAAAGTCCTAGAGTAGGTACATAGCGCATTATACTTAATGGGGTCTTTTCCAAACTTGTGGTGGTAGTAACTTACTGCAGAAGGATACGAAGAGTTGCCCCTAGAACATGGTTGTCGCCGGAAGCGATGTCGCGAGAACGAGTGGGTATGTGACCATTCGTTGAGCTACTTCTGGATGTTATTGACTTGCAGAGAGTTTTGAGAGACGAGCTCGGTAAGTTGTTTAGTGTTACCTTGAGTA
>NC_134777.1:99207375-99222375 GCF_046742065.1 Oratosquilla oratoria
AAAAAAATATGTCATAACTCACACTATGGTGTCAGAATCCAAAGTACAACATATTTCACAATGTGACATCATACTTAGCATTATGAACCATAAATTATAGTATGACGTCATAACTCTGATGGCAACCTACAGTATGTCATAATCTATTTGTCATAACTAACATTATGGCGCCACAACTCACGATAGGACGTCATAAATCGTGATATAATACCATTACTCACAATATGAGGTCATAACCCCTAATATGACGTCATAGCCAATAGTATATCGTAAATCATAAGACATCACAAATCATAACATGACGTAATAATAGTAATGACTAATAGTAAAAGATATTAATGGCTTAATATGCTTTGTAGTACTTTTTTCTGCAGTCGAGCGATTTAATTTTGATATCAAAAGCCCTTTTGCAGTCACAATGTCAAGTTGAACGTTTGGAGACACTCAAAGCGTTTCCCTACACTATTCTTTTAATTAACAATATATTGAGCCACGACACTACTGTCTCCGCACATGTCTCTCTCTCTCTCTCTCTCTCTCTCTCTCTCTCTCTCTCTCTCTCTCTCTCTCTCTCTCTCTCTCTCTCTCTCTCTCCCTCGTTGCCTGCCCCTACATCTTTTCTTCCGCTATCTCTGTTACACCTGTGTCTTCTCATCTTCACTCCTCTTATCACATGTCCGAGGGAGATTTTTTTCTGGATAATTTAATTTATTACTCACACGCGCGCGCGCACACACGTACACAATCACAGATATCTATCTATCTGTATCTATATCTATATATACACACATATGTATATGTATATATATATGTATATGTATATATATATGTATATGTATATGTATATATATATATGTATATGTATGTATGTATGTACGTTAAAAGCAATGTCCATGCCTGTGTTTTAGAGAAAGTGAAACAGGATGCATATGATAGTTTGTGGGTAGAATTAATCCACACAAATGGTCAAATAATAAATGTAGGTGTAATATATAGTCCAAAGACATTATCGTTAGCAGACAAAAAAATCAAGAACTGCTAGTTTCTGCAACCGTGACTTATTGACAATGGGTGATTTCAATTTTACTGACATTGATTGGATGACCCTTGAACAGGGCCATATAGGTAGTCGCTTGATAGATTTTCTGGGTGACAATTACTTAGTTCAACATGTAAAAGAGCCCATAAGACATGGGAATTTACTCGATCTATTGATCACTAGCCGCGAAAGCATGGTAACCGATGTAGAAGTTTGGTGAAACTATTGCAAATAGTGATCACAACTTAGATTCAAACTGCTAAAAAAAAATTAGAATAGATACTTGTGTATCTAAAATACCCGATTTCAGTAAAGCTCAATTCATAGGACTACATTAAGAGCTTGACCTTACATACTGGGAAGCAAAATTAAGCGAAAAATCTGTAGATCACATGTGGGAAACTTTTCAAATTACGCTTACTAAGATGATTTATACCTACATCCCGTTTAAGGACAGAGGACCCCCAAATCAGGCTCACCCAAAATGGCTTGACAAAGAAACTGAAAAAAGTATTGCTAAAAAGAGACAGGCTTATAAGAAATACAAGTGCTCGGGTGCACCTAATGACTATCAAAGTTATGTAATAATACAGAGATTTAAAAAGACAATAAAAAACGAAAACGACAATACGAAATAAATATCACTGATAAACCCAAAGAGAATCCCAAAGAATTCTATAGTTACATTAGAGATAAAAAGGTTATTAGGAATCACATTGACTCAATATTATCTACTGACGGTCAACTTGAATATTCAAATGAAGGAATGTGTGATATTTTAAAGTCATTCTAGTTCTGTATTCATAAACAAAACACCTCAAAGTGAACTCCAAACTGAAACCTGTAAAAACTCAAGGGTAAACTTACTACGGTAAATATAAAATAACAAATTAAGAGATGTACATAAAAAAACTCAAAGTTAAAACACTAGGGCCTGACGGTTGGCATCCAAGAATCTTAAAGGAAATGAAAAATAAGATTGTTGTTCCTGATTGCGCGATCTTTTGACTTCAAAAGTACATCTCTCATTAACAAGCTACATAAATCGTTAGTCCATTCACATTTGGAATATGCTGTTTCCATATGGTCACCGAATCTCATTAAAGACATTGACAGATTGGAAAAAGTACAACGGCGAATCACAAAACTGATTCCAAATATCAAAAACAAACCACACGAAAATCGACTAAAACATATGAATCTGTTTTCCCTAAAAAGCGTAGACTCAGAGGTGACTTGATACAGGTCTTTACGATTCTTTAAGATTCGAGGACTGAAAAAGAAGAAAACAAAAACAGGGAGGAGACAGTAACCTCCATATATTTAACATAATTGAATGTTCTTCCCCACGACGTATATACCTTGGCAAAGATCTCAGTGTTGAAATGTTAGTAATAAACTCGGCTGTTCTATTATAAAAGCAAGTTAAGCAAGAGAAGCAGGTAAAGTTAAATAAGTAAAGAAAACAAAGAGGAAGATTTAAAAAAAGAAACATAACCTACCCCCCCCAAAAAAAAAAGAAAAAAAATAGTAAAAAAGGACAACGTTTATTTTCCTGTATAATTCTTCCCATGACCAGGATTAACATCCATGTAACCTATACCTTTATACAATCTATAGACATTTTGTTAGCAGCTATATTTCACTTGCCCTCCATGATATGAATAGCCATCTCCCTTTCGCAAAGGTGTCCGATTCAAAGTACACATCGACATCAAAGAGCCCATTTCACCAATGTCGCTATTTCAAGCACGAAGGCTCATTTCATCCTCGCAACATTGCTTGGGTTAAACGCAGTGCAGCATGGCACAGCTCCACCACAGCAGCAAAACCCATGAGCTAATACAATGAATTAAAATTATCGCGAATGGACCATGCCATGTAGTAAAACACTTGATGTAGTTTATCCAAATACTTAGCGTCGGATGATTTAATTCAGCCAGGGGATAGTGAAGTCGAGTTAAATAGGCTGTGGAGTATCAATTCTTCTGTAACAAACGGTTACGCTACGCTCGTATAAGGCGGACCGCATTCTGATCGACTAGGATCCCATCCAACATTCCCATTCAACCGCATAATAAAAATCACCTGACGCTCACCAGAATCATATGTGCAAAGTGAGTCACAGGATTGCAGAGGCCGAGACATCTTTCATTTCTCTGCCAAGGTCAGCTGATGGGAGATCGAGAACGTTAAGTGCAGTTCAAGACTGTTTTATGACGGCTCAAGTGTGTCTTTAACTGTGCAAACGTCTTTGGTGTAGCCGAGGGCGTCTTACTTTTATTTAACTTCTTCATTATGTATACATGTATTTGTTTATGTAAGCTTGCATGTATGGATGTGCGTTTGAACGTAGGTAGTTATATGTATGCATTATTTGTATGCAATGTTTACACGTATTGAATGTATGTATTCATGCATCTGTGTGTGAAGTGGAGAGAGAGAGAGAGAGAGAGAGAGAGAGAGAGAGAGAGAGAGAGAGAGAGAGAGAGAGAGAGAGAGAGAGAGGGAGAGAGAGAGAGAGAGAGAGAGAGAGAGAGAGAGAGAGAGAGAGAGAGAGAGAGATGAAGGGAGGGAGAAAGAGAGAGAGAGAGAGAGAGAGAGAGAGAGAGAGAGAGAGAGAGAGAGAGAGAGAGAGAGAGAGAGAGAGAGAAAGAGAGGAAGGGAAGGGAGAGAAAGAGAGAAAGAGGGAGAGGGAAAGGGAGGAGAGGAAGAATGAGAGGGAGGGAGAGACGGAGAGGTAGAGAAAGACGGAGATGGAGTATAAATTGGGAAGAGAGCGAATGTTGTCCTGACGTGGATGTGGCATGAGTGTTGGAAGTTGGCGCGGGCCGGGATATCGGTTTTGCATTTATTGGCACCGTTCGGGTGCCGCCGGCGGCGGCAGCGGCGCCGGACCCAGAAGATTTTGTCTTTTTTTCCGGGTTTTATCACAAGGAGGAAAGGAGGAGAAGAAGAAGGGAAAGCTCACAGTAATGGAGGGACGGGGGCGATCAATTGTCATATCTTCTTATGTGAAATGGGAGAAGAAATACATTTGAAATTGATGAAGAAGAGACCTTGAGCTCGCTCCGGGAACCGAATGTCAGTCCATGGGGCTGCAGATTCAGATGGACATGAGGTGATGACGGGTTTTGAAGACGGCAGGGAGACGAATGTCTCTGAAGTCCCGTCTTGCAAGACTGTCACTTGCTGGAACCCGTCGCTGGTCCCTAAAACAAAATTAGACGAAAAGAGATAAAAAAAAAGAAAATATGGCAGAATACAGGGATGAATAAATAGATAAAAACACAACACAATAAAAGAAAATAAAGTAAATAAAAATTAAATGAAAAAGTTAAGTAAAATTAATTCAAAGAGGAAAAAATTGATGAAATTAGATTAGACTAAAGCATATTGAAATAAAGTATGATAGAATGGAATAGACTGGAATAGATTACAAAAGAATAGAATAGGATAGAATAAAACAGAAAAGAACAGAACGGAACAGAACAGAATAAATCAAAACAAAACAAAACAAAACAAAACAAAATAACCAAAGCAAAGCAAAACAAAACAAAACAAAGCAAAGCAATGCAAAACAAAGCAAAGCAAAGCAAACAATGCAAAACAAAACAAAGCAAAGCAAAGTAAAACAAAGCAAAATAAAACAAAGCAAAGCAAAACAAAGCAAAGCAAAGTAAAGCAAAGCAAAGCAAATAAAAAACAAAAAAAAAGCAAACCAAATCAAAACAAAGGAAAATAAAACAAAGCGAAGCAAAGCACAGAGAAGCAAAGCAAAACAAAGCAAAAAAGTAAAACAAAGGAAAAAACATACAATAAAATAGAAGAGATTAGGATAGAATATGCTTTAATAGAATGGAATAGAATAGAAGAGAATGAAATAGAATAAGATAATATAGAATAAAACTAAAATGAAACAAAGCAAAATGAAACAAGACGATATGAGAAGCCAAAGCAAGATTACACAAATAAGACAAGAAAGACAAAGAAAAGAAATAAAAACAAATATAGGAGAGTGTTCTGGTGCACCTATTGACTATTAAAGTTATGTGATAATACAGAAGGAATTAAAAAAGACGATAAAAAGGGATAATACGAATTGAATATCGCTGATAAATCCATAGATTAGAGAATCCCAAAGAACTCTAGTTACATTAAAAAAAAAAAAAAAGATTGTTAGAAATGACATTAACCCACTATTATCTGATGACGGTCAACTTGAATATTCGAATAAAGGAATTTGTGATATTTCAAACAACTATTCTAGTTCAGTATCCGTAAATGAAACGCCTCAAAGTGAAGTCCTAACTGAGGACTGTGGGAAGTCTAGGGGAAAAGTAATCACTACTGTAAATATAACAAAAGAAACAAAAGAAAAGTTGTATAGAAAAACTCAAAGTTAATAAAACATCAGGGCCTGACAACTGACATTCAAGAATCTTAAAAAGAAATGAAAAACGTGATTGTTGTTCCATTAGAAATTGTTTTAGAAAAAAAAAATAGATCATATCAGCAGATGTCCCAGGAGAATGGAAGTTAGCTAATGTTACCCCCATATTCACTACTATATAAGAAAAAAATAAAAAATAAAATAAAATATGTAGAGAAAACTCAGTTAATAAAACACCAGGGTCTGACAATTGACATCCAAGAATCTTAAAAGGAAATAAAAAACGTGATTGTTGTTCCATTAGAAATTGTTTTAGAAAAAAAAAATAGATCATATCCGCAGATGTCCCAAGAGAATGGAAGTTAGCTAACGTTACCCCTATATTCAAAAAGGGCGGCAAAAAGAAACTAATGACCTACAGGCCTATAAGCTTAACCTCAATCGTAAGAAAAATTATAAAACTATCATCAGAGATCCTATCGAACACCATTTAGAAAGTAACTGTTTAATAAATGATAGCCAGCATGGATTCAGACCGAAATGTTTTTGCGTGACTATGCTATTCGAGTTTTACAACACAGTCATCCCAATTTATGACTTTGCGAAGGCTTTTGATACCGTCCCGCACGATAGACTACTTGCTGAACGAGCTTCACACGTAATAAGTGGTAGCCTATTAAGCTGGACTAGTAATTGGTTAAACTTCTATTTGGAAAAATGTTACGAGTGGAGTTCCTCAGGATTCTGTTCTTGGGCTACTTTTATTCATAGTCCGGCTCCACACGTGCAGTTTAAACTGAAAGTTACAACTGTTCAGTTATAACTGTCTGTTGAAACTGCACGTGTGTGGGTATCTCAGTATCACTGAGATACCCACACGCGTGCAGTTTCAACTGACAATTATAACTGAACAGTTGTAACTTTCAGTTTAAACTGCACGTGTGTGCCCGGCCATAGTATTTATAATTGATATAGACCACGGACTGAAATATATTGTTTCCCGATTGGCTGATAATACAAAAATGTACGAAATGGCAAATTATTACTTAAACCTTTTAGATATACAAGAAGATTTAGATAAAATATAGCAATGGTCGGAAGAGTGGCTAATCAAATTTAACACAAGTAAATGGAAGGCTATACCCATAGGTAAAAATAAAGGTAAATACGATGATAAGTTATTTTGAAATTCATTAACAAAAGTAAAGGGTGAAAAGAATATTATCGTAATTATCAGTAATGATCTCAAATTATCTAAGCGGTGTATTTCCACCTCAAAGAAAGCAAATAAGATTTTAGTACTGATTGCGAGATCTTTTGATTTCAAAAGTCTATTTGCCATAAACAAAGTATATACGAGTAAATCGTTAGTTGGTCCATATTAGGAATATGCTCTTTCCGTATGGTCATCGAATCTCATCAAACACATTGACAGAATGGAAAAAGTACAACGGCGAGTCACAAAACTGATTCCAAACATCAGAAATAAATCATACGAAAATTGACTAAAACATATGAATGTATTTTCCTTAAAAAAGGGTAGACACACATGCAATTTGATACAGGTCTATAAGACTCTCAAGGAAATTGACAACATCAAAAGTGACGAAATTTTCACACTGAATGCAAATCAGACAAGATATAATGGTCTCAAACTGTCAGGAAGTAGATTTAATTTGGAAGTAGGTAGAAACAACTTCGTCAAATTTGTAGTCAATGAATGGAATAAACCTCCTGCAGAGGCATTGTAATGTAGTTCAGTTCGAAGTTTTAAGATTCATTTAGATAAACACTTAAGCAATATGCTGTAATGCTTGCCGTTTATCATATTTTAATATTTTTATTAATTTATTATTATCATCTATTTATTCTACCTATCTATTTACTTGTTCATTCATTTATTAACTTAGTTTTTCGCATCCGATCTAGTTATAGAGCAGAAGGTCCCCTCTGTAAATCCTTTCTAGATGAATTAAGAAAGACAACAATAAACAAGAAAGACATAACTAGACACGACAAAACAAGGCAAGGCAAAGGCGAAACAAAGACAAGACAAAGGTAAGACAAAAGACAAAGAAATTACAAAAGATGACAAGACAAGACGAGACAATACAAAACAAGACAAGACAAGACATAGCAAGTCATGACATAGCAAGACAAGACATAGCAAGACGAGATAAGACATAACAAGACAAGACAAGACATGACAAGAAACTAGAGTTGATTTAATTTAGTCGAGTTCAAGCGTTTATAGGACTTCACAAGAGACTCTGAACTAGATTAAGTTTCCTAAAAAAATTTTGTTTATTTATTTATTTATCTATTTATTTATCTATTCATCTGTCTATTTAGATTTTCTATTTATTTATTTATTAATTTATTTATTTATTTATTTATTGTAAAATTTTCTCGGAGGCATTGTACTGTAGATTCGAAATAAGAATAGGTTCTTGCTGATCACTGTCGATAACTCTCTTTCTCTCTCTCTCTCTTTCTCTCTGTTTCTGTGTGTGTGTGTGTGTAAATGTGTGTGCGTGTAAATGTGTGTTTCTCTTTGTCTCTCTTCCTATATTTCCTTATTTCCCTTGTCTCTTTTTTCTACTCTCTCTCCTTGTCTCTCTCTTTCTCTTTCTTTCTATCAATCTACATTTTTTCACTCGCTATATCAATATTTAATCAATTATATGACTTATGACAATTTCTGTTATTCCTTATTTACATCACCATAGACCTTGTACTAAAAGTACCGTATTATTGAAATTGGAGATATGATTATACATAGTGATTGTGGCATCAGTTGTACAGGCAAGGATAGGAACAGGAAAACAGTTCCGGCCTTCTCTTTCTCAAGTGAAATTATCCAATATTTACGGTCAGGAAGATAACAAGAAGCGAGTTCTAGCCAATCAATTTTCCATATTCAGACGGAGGTAATGTTGAGGGTTTGGGGGTTGTTGTTGTTATGAGTTTAAAAAATGACTGATTGGGAGAAGGTTCTCTCCGACGCCCACCATAGACAAGTGCCCATTGTCGGTTCCTGATAATTTGAAGTGAGAGGATTAGTAGTCACATAACACTCCCCAATCGTTCAGTGAGAGCTCGTGAGAGGGTGTGCGAAGCAGTTACAAAACATTCTCTTATAACCCGTGAGGGACCGTCGTGAGACTCATTCATTCACTGCGAGTCAGTGAGAGCCCATAAAGCGGCGACCGTGAGATTCATAGGTTCACTGAAAGCGCGTGAGGGACAGCCATGAAACTCACTCGTTCACTAATTTTACTCCAAGCCAGTGAGAGCCTGTGAGATGCGTCTGCGAAACTCGTGAGTTCATTTAGAACGCGAGAGAGGTGGATCGTGAGAGGTGAGAGGAGGCGAGGATGCGCAAGTGACGTAAAAGTGGAGATGATGTACGCATGTAAGCCCGTTCGCAGTTTTGCACCTTGGCTCTGATGCATAGGCACCCGTTGGCACTCCCAGGAACTTTAGTCCACGACGGCGCCCTTAAAGAGAGAGAGAGAGAGAGAGAGAGAGAGAGAGAGAGAGAGAGCCGTGAAATATCCCGGAATCGCTTTTCTCTCGTCCTCCAGGGATAACTGCGAGGGGAGAGAGTGAAAGTGAGAGGGAGGATGGGAGAGAGGGAGAGGAAGGGTTGAGGTAAAAAAAAAGAC
The DNA here is from genome assembly GCF_046742065.1 of Oratosquilla oratoria. Taxonomy (NCBI): domain Eukaryota; kingdom Metazoa; phylum Arthropoda; class Malacostraca; order Stomatopoda; family Squillidae; genus Oratosquilla; species Oratosquilla oratoria. The sequence goes on from NC_134777.1 coordinate 99,216,476, forward strand.
AGAAAAGAAAAAAGTGAGAGAGAGAGAGAGAGAGAGAGAAAGAAAGGAAAGGCGAAAAGGAAAAACAGGAAAAAATATAATTACACAGAGAGAGAGAGTGAGCGAGAGAGAGAGAGAGAGAGATAGAGAGAGAGAGAGAGAGAGAGAGAGAGAGAGAGAGAGAGAGAGAGAGAGAGAGAGAGAGAGAGAGAGAGAGAGAAGGAACCTGTTCGGACATCTGAAGTGAACATGGCACTTCAGCACAAGAGGGGGAGCAAAGACCTGGCCTCCTCCATTCAAGCTAGAGACTACTTTATTTTACTTTATTTTATTTTTAATCTTTTAAATAGAATTGTTCTCCGTTAGCCAGAACAAAACCTATCAGGAGCGTTGTCGTATCAAAGGGATGGATCCTTTCAGTGTAGGGTTCTGCTTTGGCCTGAATAAAACCCTTGCTCGTTCGCCAGAATAAAATCTATCAAGTAATTTTCTTATGATAATTTTTTGTTATTCGTGTGTAAATTTCTTTTGACCGTAATCTTACGTTGACGTGTCTCAGTGATACTTATAGATTTTGTCCTAATGCCAACCTCAAACTCCATAATATCGATTGAGGTTTTTTGCAACAAAAATATATAAGGAATGTCATAACACTGAAGCAAAACTCCAGTTTCACCTGAATGGAATTCTCTGGCATTAAAACGCTACTCGGTGGCGCGGTTGGTAGAGTCCCAGACTGTCAGTACGGCGGTGCTGGCGGTACCTGGTTCGAATCCAGCCCAAGGCTGAAATTATTTCAGTATCGCTGCGCTTCGAGTCGTTACTCCAACTCTCGTGGGCGGGGAGTTTGGGGGAGGGGGTTGTACGTGTAAGGTCATAGCATTACCCATAGATCGGTCATACGAGCTCTGAGCTCTCTTCCGGGAGGGAAATAGCTGTCGATCACGAGTCCAACACGTGATCCAAAGACCAAGATGAACCAAGGTGAATCACACTGGGCTTCTACGGTCTTCACCAGCGTCGTCCGTTTGAGTAAAAACGACTTCGGTTACAAAATTCTATTTTTCAAATCTCCAAATATCAAATCCTCTTTTCGTCATATATGGCAAAGCTGAATGATGAATTAAGAAATTGTAAACCTGTATGAATGTTACGCTTACTGTTGAAATATTCTTAGAGAATTTTGAATTTCTGTAAGCAAAGTCATATTCTAGATATTCAAATGGAAGTTGGTGGTAGGATGTCGGAGGAAAAATAGCCCAGTATGGTAACCCCCTTAGCCAGAACAAAGTTGCAAGATAGTGTTTTTGTGTTCAAAGGGTTAAGATAATAAGATAAGAAAATAGTGATTGGGATTGGGACATTATTGAGATTAGTGAAGACGGATTAGGGAGCAGAGGAAAGAAGATTAGATGGAAGGGATTGGCAATGGAAATCCATAGCAATATCGACAGAAGCCTTGCTACAGCATAAATTCATCTGACGTTTGCGAGAATGGAGTTCCACTGCTTCCTCAAGTAGGTAAACAGGTAATCTGAATACACATTATGATCCTTTGCTTTATTGCTGATATGCACAGTTATGTAAGTTCTCTTCATTTTTTTTTTTTTTATCTTCGACATATTTTTTTGATAATCAACCGAAAGGGGTTTTTGTCGTCAATTTATGAATTTACTTCTTTATTCATTTATTTATCTATTTACCTATTCACTTATTCATTTACGTATTACATATTTATCTACTTATCATTTATCTAATTTATGTTTACTTATCTATATGTTGGTTAGGTTATTTATGTAGTTTTCAATCTATCAATCATTCTACCCATCTATATATATGTCTGTCTGTCTGTCTGTATGTCTGTCCATCTGTTTGTATGTATGTACGTACGTATGTACGTATGTATGTATGTAAATCGTTGGTTCGCCCACATTAGGAATATACTCTTTCCGTATGATCATCGAATCTCATTAAAGACATTGACAGGATGGAAAAAGTACAACGGCGAGCCACAAAACTGATTCCAAACATCAGAAATAAATCAAACGAAAATTGTATGTATGTACGTACGTACATATGTATATATGTATGTATGTACGTACGTACGTATGTATATATGTATGTATGTATGTGTGTATGTATGTATGTATGAATGTATGCATGTATGTGTGCATGTATTTATGTATGTATGTATGTGTGTATGTATGTATGTATGAATGTATGCATGTATGTGTGCATGTATTTATGTATGTATGTATGTATGTATGTATGTATGTATGTATGTATGTATGTATGTATGTGTGTATGCAATTATGTATGTATGTATGTGTGTCTATATACCTATCTATCTACCTATATATCCTGACCATTTCCCTAATCTATATTTGATTCAAACTACCACCCCACCACACAACCTCTTCAACACAACCAATAAACAACTTCCCCTAATATTACAGTGCCCACCCTCTCTCCAAACACAAGTAAGATGGGAAACCTCACATGGTCTCTCCTCAGACCACTTCACAATAAACATCCTAGAACTAGAAGAAAAAATAAAGTCTGTATATGAGAAAACACTCATAAAATGTAAAAACGTAAATTGGGAATACTACATTGTGGTGCCTTAAAAAAAAAAAAAAAAAAAAAAAGGGGGGGGGGACTTTGGTAAAGACCAGTTCACATCCATAGACAGAACAGTGAAAGAAGTAACAGTGATCATTCATATGTCCAGTAACAAGAGGCGACAAGAGGAGATACAAACCGCACTAAACACCAGAGATACCTAAAAACAAAAGGAGTAGAAACTAAAGTGGAGACTGGAACTCACAGAGCAAGAAAAAGAACAACAGCGACTGGACAAAGGCACCACAAAACAGATAAACAAGAGGAAGGAAAGTTGGCAACAACACAAAAGATAAATCAGAAAACCAATAACAAACAAACTTTGAAGCACTACAAAACCATTGAAAATCAAAATAGATAAACAAATAAATAGATAAATGAATATGAATGTATAAATAAATAGATACGTAAATCAATAAGTAATTAAAAAAATGAATAAATAAATGAATGAATGGATAAATGAATAAATGAATATATAGATAAATGTATGAATAAATGTGTCCAACCCCTACACAAAAGCACTTTGTGCAACCCAAAGAATAATAACATAAACAAAAAAGAAACGTAGCATCATAAACAAGTACTTCTCCTTGTCAGCGAGATAATCCGCGACTCTGTTCTTCGCGAAGGCAGTACAATGTAGTTCAGTTCGAAGCTTAAAGATTCGTTTAGATAAACATCTAAGCAAGATGTTGTAATGAATCATTTATTTTATATTATTTGTTTATTTGTTTGTTATTATTTGTCTTTATTATTTGCTTGATTTTTATTTACTGTTATTATCTGTCAATATATTATTATTTATTACTTACTATTTACCTGTTTGTTTATTATTTAACTATACCTATGCGTTTATTTATTTTATTATTATTTATATTATAATTTTTGTTTATTGAATTATTTATTTTTCTATTTATCATTATTATATATTTTTTCGCATCCGACCTAGTTATGGACCAAAAGGTCTCCTGTCGGCATATTCCCCCCCCCCCCTTTGTAAATCCACAACTCCAGAAAATAGGAAAATAATTAATGACATATGGACTAAAAATCATACATATATACACCCCACCCCCGGCTCTTCTCCAACAAAGATGGGACAGAGACAATGAAGAAATTCGAAAAAGTCCCACACCGAAGACCCAGATAAGACGTCAGGCATCCATCTAAAAGGAAAATAATCCAATTAGATACAGATGTCACCCCTTCTTTCCCCAACAAAGACGTGGCAAGGGCAATAAAGAAATTAAAAAACTTCCTCGCAGAAGGCCTAGATAAGATCTCAAACGTTCATCTAAAACATCTCGGTCATAATACAACAAAAAATTTGACTGATACTCTCAAGCACTATGGGTTGTATATAAGAATCCAACAACCAGGAAAAAAAACTATGATACCCAAATTCAAACCAAACCACCAGAATGCACGGCATCACACAGACCAATCTTATTACTAGCCACCATATCCAAGCTAATGGAAACGCTAATCGTAGAAAGAAATATATCTAATTTCCCCATATGCCCAGACCAATATGGATTCAAGTGCTCTAGATATGTAACAAGAAAATATCAGGAGAAAGAATCAGCAACGGTGGCAATGTACAAAAAAAAATGATAAAGTTCACAAGCACATTCTCGTTGCATCAAAACGGAACATAGAAAATATACAAATAGACATCCACAGCAGCGACAAGGAATGTCCAATAAACTTCCTCCAAGAGGTCAGTGCAGATTAACACAAAATAATAAAATACTTTTGACTAAGGTTCTGTACAATGGATTCTCCTTAGGAGCAGAGCTTTTACTGCATTAATCAACTGATTTACTAGTGGTCAACCCACACAAGTACCAGAGCATAACTACAAAGCGCTCACTTATGCAGATGACCTGATTATAATAACCTAGTGTAACACCTATATAGTAGCTGCTGAGGACACACAAGTATTCGTAGACAAACTAGAAATATTATTTAGATATAATAGAATGGAGGCTCAACATCAGAAATTGTCGGTGACTTTGGTCATTCCACACAACCATGAATCAAAGGAATATCCAGTAGTAGAACTGAATGGCCGGACTCTTCCATTGGAAAAGATCTCAAAAATCCTGGGCCTCACTTGTTATACGTGCACGTCATCAGCCGACACATTAACCCATTCAACTCCGATGACAAGATGTCTTGTCATTTGGTCAAATAAAACAAAAAATCATAAAACACCAAAATGTTTGATCAAACACCAGAAAAATATGACGTCAATCCTCGCTTCGCTCGCAGCGAAGCGAGGACTGACGTCATATTTTTCTGGTGTTTGATCAAACATTTTGGTGTTTTATGATTTTTTGTTTTATTTGACCAAATGACAAGACATCTTGTCATCGGAGTTGAATGGGAATCTGACAATGAAATTCAAAAAGAAATTAAACTTACTAAAATCAATATCAAGCACGGTCAGTAGAAGGAAACTCTAACCAAAATCTAGAAAGAGATCTTATGTACGACATTCGACTAAGCTTCAACAGTATGGTTCAAAACAATCAGGAAAGCATAGACACCCTGGAAACCATACACAATAAAGTACTGATAATAATAGCAGGATACATCAAAACCACCCCAAGAGAAAATCTAAAATATGAAAACCATAATACTTCCCATAGAAAGTTATATAAAAATAACAGATACGCAGTTATGTGCAAGAGCGTTCCAGCTTACTCATCCACTTCATTGCATCACTTAAGTACAATCACAACATAAAAAAAAAAAAAAAAAAAAAACTCTGGAAGAACATTACTCAAACATCTACAACATATCGCCCACATCACACAGCATACTTCAGCAGATGACTAAATAGCACTTTCAGGCCGACCACTAAACTCCCTATTGCATCATACCCTTCAAGACATTATCTCTACAAAAGATTCCCTCGCTAGGGATCCAAAAATCAGACTAGCACGACTACGTTCAGGTTATCATTCAGCACTAAGACAATACCAACGCAGAATAAAACTGGCCACGGAAACAAACTGCCTAGATTACAGTGTTTCCCAACGTGGGGCTTAAGCCCCGTAGGTGGGCAATTCGGTTTTTCAGATGGGTAACTCAGTTTTTCAGGTGGGCAATATGATTTTTAAGGGGAATTCATGGCAACTGAGGAAGTCTGGGTAAAATATTTTTATTTTTATTTTACTATTATTATTATTATTATTATTATTATTATCATTATTATTTATGCATTATTCTTTTGAAGGTTTCATGCTTTTTTAGCTTAAGGGGAGTATATTTTTTTTATATAATAAAAATTG
>NC_134777.1:99227375-99234875 GCF_046742065.1 Oratosquilla oratoria
TCAAAGAACTCTGTGAATCACGTCAGGAACTTAACATCAAAGTTGTGTGTATGGAGGTCCGAAATGTGTCACATGTTGGTCCTCGAGCAATTAAGAATTTTTCTCGAGGGCCCAATAGGGCTACGATGGGATATCCCAAGAGAACTCTATCAGGAGAAAGCAATGTAACAACTTTGAGCCCCAGAAATGATGCATGGTGAAGTCGCCAGCAATGTAAAGGGTTATTTTCTTTATTAACTTAATTCTTTGTTTATTTGTTTGTTTATTCTTATTGTTATTATTTATTTTTCGTATATATATTTATTCACCTATTCGTGCATTTAATTACTCATTTTATCTATTCATTAATTTATCATTTACATATTTTTGTTTATTTTTATTCACTTATTTATCTATTTATTTATTTACTTATTTATTTGTTTATTTATTTATTAATCTATTAACATATTCATCTATTTATTTACTTATTTCGTTCTTTATTTCTTTCTTATTTACTTATTTGTTTATCTGTTTATTTGTTCGTTTATCTATAAGATTATATATTTGTTTCTTCATCTATCTATTCATCTGATTATTTGTTTATCTATTTGTTTATTTATCTATTTATTTATCACAAGTTTACAGTGGAGGCTCTTCCCATGTATGTGTGTGTACATGACTGTATATGTGTGTGTGTGTGTGCGTGTGAATGATTACCGATCCTACGAGGGGAGAAAATACTTTTAACTAATAATGAACACCTAATGAGTAACGTAAAAGTGGGAGATAGTCTAGGCTCTAGCGATCATCAAGAAATAAGATTTTATATGATTTGGGAAGAATTAAAAAGTATAACGTCCAAATACCAGACTTCAGGAGAGCAAATTTTGACAATATAAACCTATTTGAAATTGAATATCAATGTTATACGGACTTTACGGACGTTTCGGACATTGTCGACGCGGTCAAGTCTAGGTAAATGACCAGGAGCCAGGTCATGACCAGAGCTCGGGTCACGGAGGGTAATATGCATACTTTGGGTCAGGTCACTTGGGGGCGGGGGCTCAACAGACAGGTCAGCGATTTGGATGAAATATATAGCAATCTAACTGATTTAATTATTAATGCACAAAATCTATTTATCCCCCTGAAGTCAATACGGAAAAATAACGATACTCCCAAATGGATGACGTACAGATTAAAACATAAGATCGGAATAAAAAGAGGATTTTACGTAAAAATAAAAAACGGGTAAACACACCTTAGATCAGGATGTAACGAAATAGCCAAGCTGGTTAAAAAGAATACATGTACAGCGAAACGTAATTATGAAATTAAGGTTGCCAGTCAAACAAGATCCAACCAAAGGGTTTCTTTCATCTCTATAAAACAAAAAATAAAGAAAGAATAGGACCAATTAAAAACGATGAAAATGTCATGATAGAATCGGAGGAAGAAATGAGTGAGGAGTTTAACAATTATTTTCTTTTGGTGTTTACTAATGAGAGGTTAGATAAATTACCTGACTGCGATTCGATTTTCAGAGGGGATGAAGAAAGTAGTCTATCTAATATCAGCATTAGTAAAGTAGTCAAGCAGTTTGAAAGACTTAAAGCTACAAAATCCCCGGGTCCAGACGAAAAATTTCCGTGAATGCTTAAGGAGTGTAAATTTGAAATCTGCGACCAGTTAACTGAAATATTTAATAAATCGGTAAACACTGGTGTTTTGCCTATTGCTTGGAGGCAGGCAAACGTTGTTCCCATTTTTATATGCAACTACAGGCCAATCAGTTTGACATCGGTTATAGGAAAAATGTTTGAATCAGTGATAGTAAATAGACTCAGAGAACACATCGAAAGACATAGTTTAATTCGCGATATACAACATGGTTTCTTCAAGGGTAAGTCATGTGTGACTAATCTTCTATCTTTTTACACTAAAGTATATAAGGCGTCAGATAACAATGATAATTACGATGTTATTTACCTTGATTTTAGCAAAGCGTTCGACAAGGTGCCACACCAGAGACTACTGAATGAAATCGAAGCCCATGGCATAGGAGTAAAAGTGTTAGAATGGATTAGAGCTTGGATCAGTAACAGAAAACAGCGGATCACCATAAATGGAGTAAAATCTAGGGGTAATGTTACTAGTGGGGTACCCCAGGGTTCGGTTTGGGGTCCCTTGTTGTTCATTATGCACATAAATGACTTAGACGATGGGATAAATAGTGATGTTAGTAAGTTTACGGACGACACTAAAATAGGACGCCTAATTAGGTCAGGAGACGACGCAGATATTCTGCAGGATGATCTTAACAAATTGTTCACATAGTCGGTGAAATGGCAAATGAACTTCAATATCTCTAAGTGTAACGTGTTAAACGTAGGGCTACACATCCCCGAAAACAGATGCAGCTTAGATAACACGCTTTTAGAGAAAACTGAGTGCGAGAGAGACTTGGGAGTTCTAATGAGTCCGGACCTTAAAACCAGGAAACAGTGCATTAGCGCCAGGAATAAAGCTAACAGAGCATTAGGTTTCATTGCTAGGGCAGTAACGAATAGAAGTGCAAAGGTAATTATCAAACTCTATCTAGCGATAGTTAGACCCATCCTTGACTATGCGGTACAGTTTCGGTCTCCGTCCTAAAGAATGGACATCAATTTATTAGAATCAGTACTGAGAAGAATGACCATAATGATACATGGACTCAGAAATTTGCCTTACGAAGAGAGGCTTAGGCACCTTAACTTACACTCTCTGGAATAACGCAGAGTGCGGAGTGATCTAATAGAGGTGTTCAAGTGGATCAAAGGCTTTAACAAGGGTGATGCAAACAAGGTCATCATATCAAAACAACAGGGCAGGACTCGCAGTAATGGTTTAAACTGGACAAATTTAGATTTAAGAAGGAAATAGGCAAGAATTGGTTTACTAATAGGGTGGTCGACGAATGGAATAGACTTAGTAACCATGCAGTAAGCGCTGAAACTATCAGTTGTTTTAAGAAACTATTAGACAGCTTTATGGATGGGGATGACAGGTGGTGATGGATACGGAGCTGCCTAGTGCAGGCCTTATGGTCTCTTGCAGTCTCCTTCATTCTTATGTTCTTATGTGTGTGTGATTCACCTTGGTCTTTGGATCACGTGCTGGACTTGTGATCGACAGCTATTTCCCTCCCGGAAGAGAGCTCAGACCTCGTATGACCGATCTATGGTGTGTGTGTGTGTGTGTGTGTGTGTGTGTGTGTGTGTGTGTGTGTGTGTGTGTGTGTGTGTGTGTGTGTGTGTGTGTGTACGTCCGTACGTGTATGTATGTGTGTGTGTGTGTGTGTGTGTGTGTGTGTGTGTGTGTGTGTGTGTGTGTGTGTGTGTGTGTGTGTGTGTGTGTGTGTGTGGACTTGTTTTGTGGTCTACATTGAGTTTGGAGGCGTTGAGACAAACAAAGCGGTGGTTTCTGGTCTTTAATATCTCTGACTAGACTGATCTACATATTGGAACATTCCACGAAGAAAATACTGGCGATTGCCAATGGTGATATTTACATTCACATGGTGGCTGTTGCCAAATCAAAGAGCTATATACAATTTATTCTCTACTCTCTACTACCCACTCCACTTCTACAATGTACAATACATGAACTGAGTATGGACACTCAGTATTGATGCGTAGATTATTTGTATACAAGCAATGAAAGAACATATTAGAAACAACGTTGGTCGTATGACGACTAGCAGTTGGCAATTTGTACGTAGGTGTCCTTTCGCGTTCGGCCCAAATGACCGCAGTGAGGTCAGACACAATGGGCGATCCCGCGGGAGTTTTCTGGAGACGTCGGACCTGACATCTTGCAGCTAACCCATGCGTGTACACGCTGGACTTTTAAGGGGTTGAATATATCCTTCAATCATTTTGCAACAGATGCTTGGCTCAGCTACCACTTACTGATCACAGTGAGTTTAATGCTCAAGGAAGATAAGAAGTAATACAAGAATTTGACATGAAGATAAATACACATAGTGTTTGAGCAATGGTGGTACTGAGAAATACTAGTGATTAAAATAGAAGAGATATTTTTTTTTTCAGATCACCTAGGCAAAATGTATTTTTATTAAGCTGTGGCTCGACTGTGAAGGTTGTAACGTGGGAGGAGGATAGGAGGAAGCATTGGAGAGGATTGGTGATGGTCCTCTGTTGTAGGGGTATTATGAACTAGTGAAGAAACCGTCTCTATGTCGAGGCCACGGGGAACTCTTTTGATATGATCTTTGTGCAATATGGTCTCTGTAAGATCGTGCAACCTGAGTGTTTTGACTTTGTTATTTGACTTATGTCAAATGATACGATAAGGTTAAGAGAATTTAAGGGAAAGCTTCAAAGTGGGGGTGTGGTTGAGAGTGTAAACAAAGTCTCCAAGTTCACAGATACAAGCTCTGGCTGATTTGTTATGCAAACGGACCATTTCGTCTTTAGTCAGATGAGGAGTATTATGGATTCTTTTGAAAGTATTATTGAAATTTGTTACTTTGACCTTAACATAGTCATTGAAAATGTAAATGGGAGGTAACTCTGAAGCAAGAAGGTCATATGGGAGTCTTTTGTCCGAGCCAAAGAGGACAAAATGAAATGATTCCGATATTGACCTGTCAATGGAACTATTAATGCAAGTTTGAATTATGGGGACATGTTCTTCCCAAGAAAGTTGAAGATCAGAAGCAAGATGTTGAAGAACATTGACAACCATTCTATTCTGGCGTTCAACTAAACCCTTTGAACTGAAGTGATAAGCAGTAGTGTTGCATTTTGTGATTTGAAAGTAATTACAAATGTGCGAAAAAAAACACATCATTGTTGAACTGTCCCGTTGTCAGAAATCAGAGTTTTGGGTGTAGTGAAGGGACATATGAGTTTGTCAATAAGCGTCTTTGCCACGTGTTGTACTGTTTTGTCTTGTAGAGGGGAAAGAATACAGAATCGTGAAAAATGGTCGACACAGAATAAGAGGTATTGGTTTCCACTGTGTGTAAGTGATAACTTAAGGAGATCAATAGCTACTGTGTCGAATGTTTTAAAAGGGGTAGGATAAGTTAAGATTGGAACATGACCACTGGTTAACCAGAAGTACAATCTGGCTTGTGTAACTCATTTCTCCTTGCCATGGCGTGCGGTAATGGAGTAATCGTGTAGGAGTTTCAGAATTTCCGGAATAAGGTCCGTTTGTTTGTTTGTAAGTGTTGTTTTGTGATACAGTATGTCATCGACTAACGTGTAATTGTCGAGATTGGAAAGAAATTTATTCGTATCAGTTGTGTCTGCAGATTCGAGGCAGTATACAACATGTTTTCAAAGAGGGTCTGATCTCTACGCAGCAGCTATGCGCGCTTGTGTAAGAACAACTTAAAATTGAATTTTGAGTGATGGTCACGATATAGCGACTGAGTGCATCTGCTACTAGGATCGCTTTACCATGAACAAAATGAAAGGTGGGTATAAACTCTTGTATGATGAGGAGCCAGCGGGTAAGTTTTCCTGAAAGATTGTTTCCTTTGAAGATGTGTAAGATTGGTTGATGGTCCGTGTAGATGTGCATGTCACAACCAAGAATGGTCACTTTGAAATCTTTGAGTGCATATATAACTACTAAAGATTCTATGTCTGTGACTGAGTAATTTTGTTCCTGTTTTTTGAGTGTGCGACTCACATAGGTAATTGGTCTAAGTTTTGCTCCGTGTTGTTACATGAGGACTGCGCCAAGTCCGGTGTAGGACGCATCTAGCTTATTGTGAAAGGAAGCTTGTGGTTTGAGAAAGCAAGGACTGGTGCCGTAGTTAAGGCTTTCTTTAAGTCATTAAAGGCTTTCTCTTGGTCAGGTGTCCAAATGAAGGGTGTGTGATTCTCAAGTAGCGAAGTCAAAGGTGCTGCTATACCAGCGTAACTTTGAATTTAACGGCTGTAAAATCCTGATAGACCAAGAAATGAACGTATGTGATCAACAGAAGTAGGGGGTGGAAAACCAATGATTGCCTTAACCTTGACCTGCGAGGTTAAAATTCCTTGTGAGTATTATATTCTTTCTGAAGGAGCACTCCTTAAGCTTCAGTTTGATGTCTGCTTTTGCTAGTCGTGAGAAGACAGTGTGAAGAGTGTGTAGGTGCTCGCTCACGGATTTCGAACCGATAACCGCGTCATCGAGGTACATAAACACTGAATGACCTATAAGATCTGCAAGGACTGTGTGCATAAGTTGTGTGAGCACTGAAGGAGCTGAAATGAGACCCATGGATAGTCGTTTGAAGTGATAATGACCAGCGGGGGTACTAAAGGCTGTCAGAGGCCTAGACTCTGAAGCAAGGGGACTCTGGAAATATCCCAAAATAAGACCCAATGTCATTAACACTACGTTGTTTTTACCGACGAAGTGTAAGAGGTCCTGTCATACAGGGATGGTGTGTCTGTCTGGGATCGTGAGCTTATTTATTCATCTGAAGTCTACTACAGGGTGAAAGGGACTATTTTGTTTAGGGACAACAAAGGGAGGGAAATTCCATTCACTGATCGATGGTTCAATGATGTCTTGCGTAATCATGTCTTGGATAAGGTTGTCTACGACCGTGCGTTTACTGTGTGGCATTCTATATGCGGGAATGTAACGTGGTTTATAGTTCTCACGAAGGGGTATATGATACCGAATGAGATTAGTATCCCCAAAGGGTTCAACTGAAGTGGCAATGATATGTCTGAATTTTGCAAAGTGCAGGCAACTCTGCTTGTATATAATGGAAGTCTATGGAGTTGAAATTAGATGCACCAATGAGTTTCTGCACCATGGGCACGTCCATAACTTTGATGTGTGAAGAGTATACTTCAAAATTGCAAATGCTTGTAACAGTTATGAGGTGGAGGGGTGCGCTAGTGTCATTGACAATTAAAATGCAAATGTGACCTTTCTTTGACGTAGAGCTGATATATGAAAGGAGGGAAATGCCATTGACACGGCAAGTTTCTGGCAGAGTACATTGATGTCTTGTGCTTAAAAAACGCGTATGTGTATTTTTGTACATTCACGAGGGAACAGCGTCTTTGGGCTGATAAGCTCTGAGTAAGTGTGTTTGAATGTAGATAACACCTCTGAGACTGGGGTGGATGTGGTGTTGAATTACTCTAAGAGGGGCAAAAAAGTTTCCTCAGACGGTGAAAAACCAACGGTATTTAATGGGTATTTAATCCTGAGTTTTGTTGGTTTGGACATGAAGGAGGAAGTAGTACGTCTATTACATTTAGAACCCATGTCCACAGCTGTCAGTAAGGTAGAAGGATTAGAATTCTGGGGAGGGACTGGAGTGGTTGAGCATTGGGAACTCTGTTGTATGAAGGTGGTGGAAAAAAATTGTACTAGCAGCTGGCGCATCCTCATGTGCTGAAGCGGAGTGAGTTTGAATGGAGAGAGTAAAAGCAAGTGACGCGGGGTCATGGTCTGCCTGTGCCTGCTCGGCCACGTGAATGTGATTTACGT
>NC_134777.1:99244875-99254875 GCF_046742065.1 Oratosquilla oratoria
TCCACACGAGTCCCGAGAATAGCTGCATGGAGCATTTGGTTCGTAAGTTCGAGTGGAGGAGCGTCAGTGGCCGCGGTGGCTGCTATTGCGGATTCTTGCATGTAACGTCTTCAGTTGTCACAGGGGCTTATAACAAAGGTGGGCATACCCGGTCGAAGAATCCCCATACAAGCCCTGGTTTCACCTCCTCTGTCACCACTGTCACCACCACTATCGGTCCTCGACCGTTTACACTTCTATTAGTCTCGTAATTCCACTCACAAGGCCCCTTGCCTTCGTTACGTCAGTTCCAATAACTTTCAACTTCCTCTTATTCAGTAGGCCCCATGCCTTGTATTTCTCATGTATTTCAGACCAGTCCTTACGTTAAGGAAAGTTAATTAGTTCTTTTCTTTTCTTTTCACTACAATTACATTGTCTTGGTTACACTCAGGATCTCTCTCCCTCGTCTGCTCTCGAGATCTCTATACCATACGACAAGCCACCTTCGTCTGGCATCACTAATTTTTCTAATCCAATCTCCTCTGACTTCTCAAATAAATGTCACTCCTTATGGGCGTGACTTTGAATTCATGCACCAATAACTTTTCTCCTCCTCCACCTTTTTCCTCCAATCCGGAAAGCTGTTACATTGTCACAAGCAATATCGTTTACCTCAGCATTTGTCAAACGAAAAATAGCTTTGCGCTCACAGCATGTATGTTACATCAGCAATTATTACAACAGTCACCTCCCGTCGGCCGTGTTTATACAGACAGAACGGCGCCTCCAGTCTTTGTTTATAAAACAGTTGATGCCGAGCTAACGCGAGTCTGACTAAGCTATTGTCGCTTGTCGGCGACTAAACAATCCGCGGACTCAGCATTTCAATACCCTAGTGTTTCATAACCTTATTAGCATTCGTACTCCGGTCCTCTTCATCTACTGAAGTTTCTACCTCCATCTACCGGCCTCTTACACTGGGGAGTTTCCCCTCAGCTGAATAAAATCGCCAAAGTATTTAGGTTATTTGCTTCTTCCTCTATTTGTAAGAATAGTAAACGCAAACAACATCTATCTACGGAAAGGTTAAGTAAAACTCTAAGGCACCGTTATTTTGTGTAAGATCAGGCATGCTTAGAAGCTAAGCCCTTATCTTATGATGGCCAACTATCCCAACTACCCAACTATGTATATATATATATATATATATATATATATATATATATATATATATATATATATATATATATATATATATATATTCTGTATATATATATATATTAGAGTGTTTCACAGTTATAGGGGTAAAAATTCAATTTCAACTGAGATTTATGAGCAACCTTTTATTTTGTTCCTTTTAACTAAAAAATCAAATGAGAAAATTTTGAAGAGCATCGGGCAATGGTATCTAGTCGCGCAATTCATTTCAAGTTTTTCATGGTGCAGGATTTGGTCCGACGGGGGAATTCCCTGCGGTGGGCTTCGACTACCTGAAGAAGGAACTGAAGTTGGTCTTCTGCCTTGGTCCTTCCACTCTTCGTGAATTCCTGGACCAGAGCCACCCCACGCTCCACTGCATCGTTGGTCACAACCAGCCCCTCAACTCGTTGCAGAGCAGCTTGATAGGAGGGGTTATCTTTCCAATTTGCCGGGTCCTTGTCAAAAAAACTTGTGTTGATGTTCATGAGTTCAAAGAATCTCTTGGTATTTTTAGTTGCAAAGGAGGCCACGGTCTTGTCTTTCATTCCATTAGGAAGAGTCCTAAGACGGGGAGAAGTCTCTTCGGATCCGTCAACTGCCTTCATGTTTGGGACGAATAACTCCTCCTGAAGAGACAGTTCTTCATCAAAGAGTGCCATACCAACGTTAATCTCAGACAGATACCAGAGATGGCGTGCCAGCGTCTTCGTCCCTGCCTTCCTGACGATCTCGTTGTTTTCCTCTTCCAGAGCCCTGAAAATGGTGATGTCATGACGGGGAGTACTGACGGCTCAACGTGCCAAGAACTAAGCACGAACGTAATGCTTGGCAAGAAAAATGCACAAGTTACTCAGATTCTCCAGAATGCCCGATCGTGCTACACGGGAGGACGAGGGTCTTTGTTGTCGATGCTGAGAGAACTGGGGAAGGAAGATCCACATCTTCAAGCCATATATGGCCCGCGCTATCCATCGTGCTCGATGAACAGCCCCGGGTTTTCAAAAAGTGATGCTTTGGCAGCCATGTGGCACCCCTCCAAGAAAGACAATGACCAACTCAAGGAGCTCTCTGTAGTCGTTGCGCGGATGATTAAAGTGTAGCTGATTTTGGCAGAAATTGAGGACATCACTGGCCAACGATGTACTTCGAATTGCATCTTCGGCTGCCCGATAGTCTGTTTTATCCACAGAAGGCCAAAACTCTTCGAATTGCTGAAAATTTGTGATATCAGGGCTCCGTGACACCTCTGAAGCCAATGCAGAGAAGACCGCTTCTAGTAGAGGCTCCAAAACATGATGTCGACAAGCTAGTGTCAAGAGATCACGTCCAAGGATCTGCTGCAGACGCAGGCAGACACCGCCTTTGGGACCGGTGTTAGTGGCAGTCGTGTCGAAGCAAAGCGCTGCAATCCTCTCTTGAAGGTTCCATTCCTTGATGACGTTTATAATTGTGGTGGCTGTCGGCTCAGCTTTACCATCGGTGACCGGAGCAACAAGCAGCTTGAGAACTCCTTTTCCAGAAACAAGAATAGGAAAGCGATCCACTACTTCTCCATTAGTTAGTGCGGGCATCAACTTCCCATTCCAGTGGACAGTCAGGGGAATTGTTGGAGAGAAAGACTCCTTGATTTCGGCGGCTCTTTCTTCACGATGTTTACTGCGATGTTTGTGGATTGTGCTAGCACTTAGACTGACTTCTTCCACGTTTAACCCCAGGGCGGAGGCGAAGGGGACAAGTACCGTCACTGCTCCTCGACTGCTTACCCGGCTTCGATCAAGAGCTGCGGCGACTTCTGCATTAATGACAGCTGCTTTCCTACCTCTGCAAGATTTCTTGACTGGAGATGTACATGGACTTTGATCTAGGGGACTTGATGAAGGAGACGTCGACGACTCATACTTAGTTTTCGCAAATCTTTCCTCGTATGCCTCTTTTTCTCGTTGCAATCTCTTCGTCTCTGTCATAATCCGTTTCCTTTTCCTTTCCTCTTTACCAACCCAATGTTGGTCCAATCCTAGCATCTTTCCGTCTCGTCGATGTTTCCTTTGAGCTTCAAGAAAATCGCTTTTGCCTCCATGAGTTCTGTATAGGTAGTGACTTCTGTAGCTCTGCGAGATATAGGAACACCAACTAGTCGATTACATAACATGGTGTAGTCAACAAACATGCCATTCATGATGTAAGATCTTGGGGTATTGCATTCATAACTATTATTGTATCTAATAATTGGTTCTAGGAGTGATATACTTCTATATGTATTAATAAATGTTTGAGATTTAGATAAATAATGATAAATACGTACCCTTAAAATGTTGTGTGCACTTCACAGAGATGAACAACTCACTGTTGTACAAGACAGGAGTGAACACGTTATGCCTCCATGAGTTCTGTATAGGTACTGACTTCTGTAGCTCTGCGCGACATCAAGATGTGGACTTTACAATATAAAATTTTGCTGAAATAGTTTTCTGATGAAAAGGAACGAAATGAGAGGTTGCTCATAAAAATCCAACAAGTTTCATATTTTTTAAACACCCTAATATGTATATATATATATGTATATATGTATATATATATGTGTATATATATATATATATATATACTTATAAAATTCTGATAATCTTGTTTGTCATCTTGCTTGTTTGCTTGCTTAAAACCGTCAGCCAGCCAATCAGAAAAAGAGATATTACGTCACGACTGAGAACCAGCCAATCAGAAGAAGAGATATGACATCACGACTGAGGACCAGCCAATCAGAAGAAGAGATCAGAAGAAGAGATATGATGTCACGGCTGAGGACTAGCCAATCAGAAGAGATATGACGTCACGACATCAGCTCTGTGGGTCCTGGGGAACCCCAGCTCTGAGCGCGTGACGTCGCGACTGCTAATTTTCCAATTTGCCAATTTTTTCATTTCCAATTTTCCGATTACATAGTTTCCGATCATTAATATCTAAAATTTCATATTCATTATTTAAAAGTATAGCCAACTCCTGAATTAGCATCTATGAGGCATAATGAGTATATTAGAATATTACGTGTTCCAAGCAACGACATGACGTCACAATTTTCCGATTACCTATTTTCTGACCATTAGTATCTAAATTTTTTATATTCAGTATTTAAAAGTATAGTCAACTCCTGAATTAGCATCTATAAGGCATAATGAGTTTATTAAAATATTACGAACCCAATAAGGCAAATAGACTAGTTGGGCTAATAAGAAGAACTTTCGTAACATTGAACGAGACCATATTCAAGTCATTATACACTGCACTAGTCCGACCACATTTGGAATACGCTAATCAGGTATGGTGTCCATACAAGAAAAAGGACATTGAGGCTGTGGAAGCAGTTCAAAGAAGAGCAACAATGTTGGTCCCTAGCCTGAAGGATTTGCCTTACCCTGAACGATTGAGGAAATTAGACCTTCCTACACTATCATACCGTAGATCAAGAGGGGACATGATAGAAACCTTTAAAATTGTGAACAATTTATATGATAGTGAAGTGAGCAGGGGATTATTTATTGAACTTGCCGGTTCAGTGACTCGAGGACACACCAAGAGGATCTACAAGCAGCGCCCAAGATTGGACATCAGGAAATTCACTTTCTGCAGTCGTGTTGTGAACAACTGGAATAGTCTTCTTGATCATGTTGTGAATGCAAATTCAGTTGTGAGTTTTGAAAAGAGATTGGATAGTGTATGGAAACATCAAGAACAAATATTCGATTGCACAGCTCAAATAAATAACAAACACCTAGACCACAGTGACCACTAGACCCCAGATGACCTAAGTTTTAGTCATTTAGAGCCGGAGTCACAGGCTTAATAGCCTCTTCCGGGACCCTTCTATGTCTATGTCTATGTCTATGTCGTAGTTTTCCAAGCAATGGCGACATGACGTCACAATCTTCTGCATTTCACCTCTTATAACTAATCAAGTCACTGCCTTCGTCTACTGAATAGAGGTAAGAGCTCTAATTTATACTCAATTTGATATAGAAACTTATTTTCCGTGATTTATAATATACGGTGATAGTGACATAGTATATCTATCATAAAGTTTATGTTTAAAAACGTTGCTACTCTCTCAAGTCCCATGGGACTCCCTGAATGATAATGAGTGGGAGTGAGATCAGGAGTGGGAGTGGGATTGGGAGTGGAATGACGAGACGTGACATAACATAAGCGTAATTAAGGAGGCTCTCCTTATTTAATTTCTTGAGAACACCTGTATCCAGTTTACTTTCCTTCGAGAGAGCACGAGGACCGCACGCAACTGGTAAGTCTTAAGCTAATAGTAACCTGCTTTAAAAAGAGGAGCCACTTAAGATTTTATTTGACCCAATGGGTCACGAGTGGTCTAGTATATGTATACATATATATATATATATATATATATATATATACATATATATATTTGTATATATATATATATTTGTATATATATATATGTATATTTATATATATATGTATATATATATGTATGTATATATATATATATATGTATGTATATATATATATATATATATGTATGTATATATATATATATATATATTACATATATGTATATATACATATATATATACATGTATGTATGTATATATATACAATATATATGTATATATATATGTATATATTTATATATATATACATATGTATATATACATATATATATTGAATGAAATGGCAAGCTTGTTGTGACAAAGCTTTTTGTCAATCTTCTCTGCCATGATATAGAAATAGGCAAAGTCGAAAGCCAAAACGCGTTTTCGCACCTCCTGGTGCTTCTTCAGTGGCAATTGAAGTAATTCTGAATTCTGAATACCTAGGAAAGACCACCCGCTAGCGCGGGATCGGTTTTTGTGGGAGGGGAAGAATGTCTGTAAGAAAATGAAACGATAGTAGCGTATAAAAGAGGGCTATTGCCACCGGGCGATTTGCGAGCGGTTAGGGGCTTGTTGGTGGTCGTGGCTCAGGAGAACTGGACTGGGAGCTTGGACGGCGGTGCTGACGCCGGGAGGAAGATCAGATTATATCACCAACAAAAGTTTAGAAAATGGTAGGAGGCGTAGTAGTAGAGAAAGGTGGAAAAACGGAAAAATCTTTAGTGGGAGGTAAACTGAAATGAGATGTAGTTTAAGAGAAAGTTCGAAAGGAAGCGAATTTTAGTCGAAGAAAAAGTAAGTGTAGATGTTTGTGCGTGGGTCGTGGCTCTGTTCGTGAGAGGTGTGTGTGTGTATCTTACGGGAAGTGAGTAGATTTCACTTCCCGCGTGTAGAGCGCGTTCCTGATGAGCCCCAGGTAAGGCATGAGCTTTCCTGCTTTTCCCCAGGTTGGGTTTGAAGTGTGTATGCTTGCAGCCTGTCAGTTATTGGGCTACATGCAATATTATTATTACTATTATTATTTCATCCTTATTGCTATTATTATTAGGTACGGTTATACACGTCTTATCGTGTACACCGCACGTGGGACGGGCGCAGCTGACAGATAGTCTGTACGGTGTGGTCTAGATGTGATGTGTTGTATCAGGTGTTTGTGTCTGTCGTGCAGTTTCTCTAGGTGTCTTGAGTGAAGTTTGTGTTTGTGTTGGTTGAGTGGATGGATGTTGGAAATTCGGTGTAGAGACTCAGTGGTTCTGAAGTCGCTCCATCGCGAACCCGTGATGAACTTGACAGCGGCATTCTGAACCTTCTGATGCTCGTAGTTATTAGTGGGACATGTCAGCTGGCTTAGTCCCGGGGACTGGCATAGAATCGGTCTGACGAGGGCTAGGTACAATCGACGTTTGGTGGTCAGTGTTGCAGTTTTGAAGCGTCTTAGCTTTCCCAGCACAGCCCTAGCCTTCGCTCCCTGCTTGCGGAAGTGTGGGGTCCAGGTAAGGCCACTATCAAGTGTGCTACCCACCACACGGGTATGGTCCTTCACTGGGATATTTGTGTTGTTTATTTTAAGAGGAGTGTTTGTGATTGTTCTGTTGGTTCGCTTGCAGCAGAAGTATACAGCATTGCATTTCGACGCGTTGGTCTTAATGCGCCACTGTTGCTCCCACGTGTGTGCCCCGTCTAGGAAGTTTTGCATTACGTGTAACGCTCCCTGCAGCGTTTTGTGTCTGCTGATGTGGTTAGTGTCGTCCGCATATGAAAGAGTTAGAGCCTGGTTGCGTGGATAAGCTGGCTCTGGCAGGTCAATCGTATATAGATTGTACAGATAGGGGGCAAGGACTGACCCTTGCGGTACTCCAGCCCTAGGCACAAAAGGTTGGGACAGACAGCCCCGCCACTTTATTCTTATTGTCCTGTTGTCCAGGTAGTTGCAGAGCAACCTTGTGAACGGCGGGGCAAAGTCGAAATTGTGGTACAATTTGTACTTAAGGCCTTCATGCCAGACAGTATCGAATGCCTTCTCCACATCCTTACAAACCAAAATGGCCTTACCAGGGCGACCGTCTGGCGGTCTTTGAACCCATTGAGTGATCATGGATATTACGTCTTCTGCACCACGCCCCGGCCGAAAACCAAATTGGCAATCCCTCACCACATTCTCCGTCTCTAGGTACACGGTCAGGCGGCGGCATAGGACGTGCTCAAACACCTTACCAAAGTACTCCACAAGGGAGATCGGCCGGTATGAAAGGGGGGCGGAGGCGGGTTTCTGGGGTTTAGGAATGAGGATGGTGTGGGAGGCCTTGAATAGTTGTGGGAAGTACCCAGAGGCTAGTGAGATTATGTTGTCTGGCATACGTTTGAATATGTGTGCATCGATGCCTGAGGGGCCAGGGGATTTTAGTTTTAAAGCAGAGATAACCCCCTTTACCTCCTCCAAAACGATGGGGCAGATAAGGGGATCATCTTCATCTAACTGAGAGAGATCAACAGTCTCGTCGGGAATGAGGTCATTACATCTGTTCATCAAGGAGTTAACACTGTGCAAGGTGCTAAAGCAATGTGGTCCTTGCACAGGATGGGGTTTAAAGACCTCACTCCATGCTGACGCCAGAAGGTCAGCTTGGTGTTGGGGGGAGTGTGCAGAGTGGTTAAGATGGTTGATGACCTTGGGTGGAGGCACAGAGCACTCCTCCAGCTGACGTTTGAGGGTCCTCCAGAACTTGGAAGGGTCCGTCTCACAGGCGCCGGAGAGCGAGGCCATCAGTTGCTCCTCCTCACGATGTGAATCGATGTAGAGGGACTTCCTCAGGCTACTCTGTAGCCAGTGCATGTCTCGTAGGATGGCGACACGGGCCTCTAGGGGTGCTTGTAATAGATCTGTAAATCTGTTCTGTAGTGCAATGCGTAGTCTGTTAGTGCGCATAGAAGCGGTGAACGTGGCAACCTTTCGGTGCTTTGTACTAGGAATGTGCTTTTTTACAGCGTTTTTGACAAACTTTGTAAGTGAGCGCCATTCCTGCTCTATCGCCGCATGTGGAGCGTTGTTCATGTTTGTGTTGGTGTATGTCGTGAGAGTGTTTTTGAAACCTTCCCAGTCGGCCTGACTGTATCGTAACCGAGGCTCACTGGGGATAAGGATGGGTGAGGTGGAGATGCGAAGGAGGGTATGTGGTCTGAGAAGGTGGGGGCACCGGGTGAGATAGTAGAGTTGAGGAAGAAAGCACGGCTGTTGGAGAACACCAGGTCGGGCTTACCCTGCAATGAAGTAATGAAGATTCTATGGAAATCAGGAACTTTTATATACGGAAGGTGGATGGTGATTGGCTGGATTGCTGCGGGTTACGTACGGTCTGTTCTCCCATTGGCTGAGCGGTGCGTGACGTCATCAGTATGCGCCCCAGCACCAGAACCTGTGATGAAGAAACTGCTAGAATGTTGTACCAAAGAAGCACCATTCACCTGCCCGAGGGGGAACAAGTATTGCCAGATTGATGGAGTCGCCATGGGATCTCCATTAGGAGTTCTATTTGCAAAATTTTTCATGGGCAGTATTGAAGAAGAGGTATTTGATGAGGTACAGAGACCACGAATATACTGCCGATACAATGACGACATTTTTGTTATGACCGAGAACATCCAACAGATTGAAACCTTGCAACGACGATTAAAAGAAGCCTCTGGCCTTAGTTTCACCATCGAACATAGTGATGAAGGTTCCCTCCCATTTCTTGATGTTCTGGTGAAACAGGGAGAAGAAACTTTCAACACCTCGGTTTATGTTAAATCCACCAATCAAGGACATTGCCTAAATGGAGCAAGCGAGTGCCCTTAGAGGCACAAGGATTCGACAATAGGTGCCTTTATTAGAAGAGCCCTCACACAATGCAGCAACTGGAGGGCCGTGCACTCAGAGTTGGAAAGGGCCACGCAACAACGGATTTGCCAACAAAGACATTGAAAGAATAACTACGAAGATAATGGACACGTGGTACCTAAAAAAGGAAGATGACCAAAAAACAAAAAATATCATTAATATATTTTATAAATCATTCTTCTCCACGGCTTACAAGGAAGATGAGAGAATTATGAAGCAAATAATCAGAAGGAACATCAAGCCGACTTCCGCAGACACCAAAATTATTTTTAACATATATTACCCAAATAAGAAGACATCAAGCCTACTCATCAAGAACAACAACAAGCCCATCACCGATAATCTTCAGAGATCTCATGCTATATATAGGTATACATCTAAACTTGGGGACTGCGCAACCCAACCTTCATCCTATATTGGTATGACCACCATGAAGCTGTCGCGTAGACTGTCATACCATCTGACAGCAGGTGCTCCTAAGAGTCACTCCAAATATACCACACCATCTTACGAAGGGAAACCTTGGTCAACAAATTTTAACCACACA
>NC_134777.1:99259875-99264875 GCF_046742065.1 Oratosquilla oratoria
GGTCTCCCGATGCTGATGGCTTAGAATTTAAGTGCATTGTGGTTGTTAAAATGTATATATATATATATATATATATATATATATATATATATATATATATATCTATATATATATATATATATATGATAAAAAAAATTAAGACAAATGAGAGAGTGATAGGTGGGGAAGGGTAAACGAAGATGGGCTAAGAATACATTTATTGTTCTTACGTTTCGGTTATTATAACCTTCCTCAGAGAACTTGTTACAGAACTTTTTTTTTTTTTTTTTTTTTTTTTTTTTTTTTTTTTTTTCCCGTCCCAGCGGCCCTTGCCGATTTTGGGACTGTCTTTTAATTTACCATGTAATGTGTGTTTGCCATGTAATATGTGTAATGTGTTTTTATCATGGTTACAGAACATCTTGGTCACAACATTTATACCCGTAGTGGGGGAACTTGTGAAGCTTCGAGTGTCAGGTTTTTTCTAGCGCATTTATTATTAAGAGACTGGCTGCTTTAGATAGGCATATAAATCCTTCTCTGTCGTTATTATTTTCTTGGACATTTATATGTGCAGCTTCAACTGTCTTTCTCATCTTCTTTTTTAATCCTTTGTGTAAAATTTCAACTTTACTCCATTCGGGAAGGTTGTTGCATATTTCGAGGTGGCGGACCAGGGAGTTGGACGTTCTGTGTGCTTTTAAATCATTCCTATGTTCGTTTATCCTCTTCTCGATTCCTCGACCTGACTCACCGATATAAGCCGAGGGGCAGCCACTACATGGAATGCGGTAGATCACACTGAGGTCGTTGTTGTCATTAGTGTGGTTTTTAAACATTTTACCTATTTTATTACATGATACCTTGGCGATGTTTATGCCACCTTTCAGTAAATATCTATCAATAATTTCGGTTTTATCAGAATTAGGTACAGTAATGAAATGCGGTGTGACTAGGTTTTTTGTTACTGTATGGTCATTTGATCCGGACGCTTGGTCGTTTGGTCCGCTGGTTTGGGCGTTCGATTTATCGTGGATTTTTCTAGCTTTGCCTTCTGTTTTGGTTATCAGGCCGCCTGGATATTTTAATTCTTTAAAAGTTTTTCTGATAAAAGACAACTCGTTTTCAAGGAGTTCACTGCTGCATATACGGTAGGCTCGAAGAAAGAAGCCTATAAGGACACCAGTTTTAGTGTGTTTACTGTGGGCTGAGAAAAAGTGAACAAAGTCGTCTTTATTAGTAGGCTTTCTGTACACTGAAAACCTAAGATGATTAGAGCCTTTGTGTATTAGTGTATCTAAAAAGGGGGGAGTTTGCAGTCTTTCTCTTTTTCAACTGTGAACTGGATGTCTTCATGAACTGCGTTAAGCCTTCTCATTTTGTTTTCAATGTTGGTGTCTTTTGGTGTTATTACGAGTATATCATCCACGTATCTCAGCCAAGTGGTACCTCTACCCATGATGTTAATATATTTATCATTTTCCAACACCTCCATAAACAGACAAGCAAGAATAGCCGAAAGTGGGCTTCCCATTGCGAGGCCTTTTGTTTGTTTAAACTCAGCGTTGTTAAAAACAAAATATCCATATTTAACACACATTGAAATTAATTTGAGTTAATCAGATTTTGGTACTGGGTGTTATCATCTATATCATTAGTCACCTTTTTAAGCGCTTCTAGTGCATTATAAATAGATACGTTAGTAAATAAGGTTGTTATGTCATAGCTAATTAATTTCTTGTTTATTACATTCACATTCTCAAGCCTCAAGTCAGATGAGTTTCTGAAGTGTGCCCCACTAATGGAACCCATGGTGTTAGATAAGGGTTTTGCCAAGCATTTGGCTAGTCTATGAGGAGCACTCCCGATCCCTGATGTTATGGGTCTCATAGGGATACCCATCTTGTGCACTTTGGGTAGACCATGCATTTTGTTTTTTTTTGGCGCTTCTTCTAGTAGGCCTAGAAGCTTTTTACCTCTGGGGGATTTACGTAATATTTTTCTTGCTTCCGCGTTAAACTTAGTTGCCTCTCTATCTGCGCTACCAACTGGTTGCCTTTCATATGTTGGTAGCGCAGATAGAGAGGCAACTAAATTTAACGCGGAAGCAAGAAAAGGTTGAGAATGCTGGCCCAAACGTCCGTGGGCGAAGCCACCCTTTGTGAACATCTCGCCCACGGACTGTGGTACTGCCCAGGACTTGAACTCGGTATCCTCATGACAAGTGCGACAGTGACTTTCCAACTAGGCTATCAAGAGAGATTACAAAGGATTACAAAGGCGGAGCATGCCGACAGGAGACCTTTTGATCCATATCTAGGTCGGATGCGAGAAAAAATCATATTAATAATAAAATAATAAATAAAAACTATGATAGTGTAAAAAACAAATAAAATAAATAAATGCATAGGTATAGTTAAATAATAAACAAACAGGTAAATAGTAAATAATAATAAATTGACATATAACTAATAATAAATGAAAATCAGACAGATAAATGATAACAAAACAAAAACAAATAATATAAGATAAATCATAATCATTACAGCATCTTACTTAGGTATTTATTTAAATGATTCTTAAAGCTTCGAACTGAACTACATTGCACTACCTGTGCAGGAAGTTTATTCCATTCATTAACTACACGGTTGGCAAAGTTGTTTCTACCTACTTCCAAATTGAATCTATTTCCGGACAGTTTGAGACCATTGTTTCTTGTCTGATTCTCATTCAATGTAAAAATTTGGTCACTTTTGATGTCAATTCCCTTTAGAATTTTAAAGACCTGTATCAAGTTACCTCTGAGTCTACGCTTTTTTAGGGAAAACAGATTCATATGTTTTAGTCGATTTTCGTATGATTTATTTTTGATATTTGGAATCAGTTTTGTGGCTCGCCGTTGTACTTTTTCCAGTCTGTCAATGTCTTTAATGAGATTCGGTGACCATACGGAAACAGCATATTCCAAATGTGGACGAACTAACGATTTATATAGCTTGTTAATGAGTGATGGACTTTTGAAATCAAAAGATCGCGCAATCAGTCCTAGAATCTTTTTTTGTTTTCCCAGAGGCTGAAATACACTGCTTGGATGGTTTGAGGTCGTTACTGATAATTACACCGAGATCTTTTTCACTATCCACTTTTGTTAACGAATTTCCAAATAACTTGTAATCGCACTTACTGTTATTTTTACCTATGTGCATTACCTTGCATTTACTTGTGTTAAATTTCATTAGCCACTTTTCAGACCATTGCTGTAATTGATCTAAATCTTCTTGAATATCTAATTGGTTTGAGTGATCATTTGCCACTCCGCACAGTTTTGTATCATCAGCAAATTTGGAAACAGTAGATTTTAGTCCATGGTCTATATCATTTATATATACTATGAATAGAAGTGGCCCAAGAACGGAACCCTGAGGAACTCCACTTGCAACACTTTTCCATCCAGAAGTTTTTCCATTTAAAACAACTCTCTGTTTTCGACCCTTCAACCAATTACTAGTCCAACCTAATAGGCTACCACTTATTCCATGCAAAGCTAATTTAGTAAGTAGTCTTTCGTGTGGGACGGTATCAAAAGCTTTTGCAAAGTCTAGATATACTAAATCTATATTGTTTCTTTTGTCATAATTCGAGATAACTGTGTTGTAGAATTCGAGTAAGTTAGTCAAGGCTAAGCGCATTTTTTCTTATATATTTGTATGCTCGAGTTACATACACATATATGAAATTTTGCGTTCAACCCATCTCCACTATGATAGTATAATTGGAAGTATACAAAAGCGGGAAATTATCTGTACAACACTGAATGGGTCCCAGTGATTAGAGATACAATTTAAGAACCACAATGCACTTTAATTCTAAGCCATCAAAGGCCAGCATACTGAAATTGAAATGTGGTACAGCCCAGGACTTCGTGACCGGACGTTTTGTCGCCGGACAATTCGTCACCAGACAATTCGTCGACAGATATTTCGTCAAACAGACATATCGTCGCTGGACGATTCGTCGAATGGATGTTTCGTCGAATGGATGTTTCGTCGAATAGCCTTTTCGTCGAAAGAGTGTTAAACAGGCAACCAGGTATTTATGTAAATATTTGATAATAAATTATACTATTTGCCTAAAATACTTTAAAATATATAATGACTATATTCCCACATATTGAAGGACATTTTTCAACATTCTCAAAAAGATATTTATTAATTAGACATTCTACATCTATTCTTGAGGTAATTATTTCAAGATATGAATGATAATAAGGTGATAAATGATGATATCAGTACAATTTGATATATTTAAAGCAACTGGATATCAGCTAATATTGTTCGTCTGAAGATAAAAGTTAGTCAAACTTATTTATCATTATTTAATCTAAATTCACAATACATACTAGAAATATTCCCACATCTGGAAGGAAATTTTTCAACATTGTCTAATTAATAAATATCATTTTGAGAATGTTGAAAAATGTCCTTCCAGATGTGGGAATATTTCTAGTATGTATTGTGTATTTAGATTAAAGAATGACGAACAATATTAGCTGATATCCAGTTGCTTTAAATATATCAAATTGTACTGATATCATTATTTATCACCTTATTATCATTCATATCTTGAAATAATTACCTCAAGAATATATGTAGAATGTCTAATTAATAAATATAATTTTGAGATTCTACATCAATTCTAGAGGTAATTATTTCAAGATATGAATGATAATAAGGCCATGGAGTTCACTGTTACTAAACATGGTGGAAGGAAACTACTGTACAATGGGTATGCTTATACAGTTGACAAAATGAGGGATAGCAT
The DNA here is from genome assembly GCF_046742065.1 of Oratosquilla oratoria. Lineage (NCBI taxonomy): Eukaryota > Metazoa > Arthropoda > Malacostraca > Stomatopoda > Squillidae > Oratosquilla > Oratosquilla oratoria. The sequence goes on from NC_134777.1 coordinate 99,264,676, forward strand.
TACCTATTGGAAATGCGAAGAAAGAGGGAGATGTGGAGGGGCGACTTAAGACAGTGAATGATATACTACAAGGTACTCCACTGCCACATTCTCACCGACCAGATGCCAGTAGAACTGTGATACTCAAGACGGTAGAGAAGATGAAGGAACGAGCCTATAATACTGAAGAAATTACGAGTACTATAATTCAGAACTGCATA
>NC_134777.1:99269875-99271979 GCF_046742065.1 Oratosquilla oratoria
AGAACGTCCCGACGGCATAGAAGAAAACATGACCTCAGCAGGCTACGACCTTCCAAATGGTGAGACACTCCGGACCGAGATCAGACAACTTTCAAGCCCAAAATAAAGAGTTGTCGAAAGAAATCGTCCGACTGAAAACATTGCTTCGAGAGGCTATGCCCCATGACTGCTTCCATCACCACAGATGCTCCAAAAGGACGAGTGAATGGAAAGAACCAGTGGTGGAGCAACTGATAGACCTCACAGAAGACGAGCCAGACGCTAAGACAGACCAAGGTGAAAGGTCAAAGGCTCATACAGAAAGCGATATAGAAGCCATCATAAAAAGGCAATTCGGGGACGATTTTAATAGTCTATATCAATTAGTTAAGCCCTGTAAAGAGATAGTCCCATACAGAAAAAGAAGTGGCATTCACTTAGATGAAGATGTCTAGGAAGGGGCCAACAATAACTCCGAGGAACAGGTTAGAGGCATCCTACGGCAAGATAATGAAGACAGTAATCCCCCCCATCAGGAGAAGCCCTGCAGAACGGGCATTCCCAGAAGCCCACCGCCCTATAAGCCACCAAAACCATGGACGTGTCCAGACAAAAAACTGCAAGGTCCGAGAACGAAGCCCTGAGGCATGTTTGTAGGAGCTGTCGGCACAAGTTTCCCGGAAAGTCTCCTGATAATGTCGAAAGAATCACCGTCCAAGACATACTCGACTCGGAGGACTGGAGGATATTTGCCCTAGATCAGAGAACCGTATGCCTTCCTTGTCCCGGGTTTCGAAGGACTGACTTAGGATTCACCTTTACGAACATGGGCAACGGAACAGTGGAAGATGGATATCTTGCCACCAAAACATTTATAAAAAATTACGTCGGATCAGCAAATAGCCCAAAATAGTCCAAAATAGCCCAATATAGTCCCAAATAGCCCAAAATAGTCCAAAATAGCCCAATATAGTCCCAAATAGCCCAAAATAGTCCAAAATAAGCCCAAAATAGTCCAAAATAGCCCAAAATAGTCCAAAATAGTCCCAAAATAGCCCAAAATAGCCAAAAATAGCCAGCAACATGGGCCTAAATTTTGCAGGAGATTATTTTGAAATTATATATTTGATTGCAGTTCACAGGAAGCCATCGGAGTGGACTTTCCAGAGCAGTTCCTCCTTTTACACTAAAGAACGAGCGAGAACAGCTACTGAAGTCCCGAGAATAGCTGAAACAGTGCAAGTGCTTCTAAAAAAGGTGAGCGTACCTGATTGAAGAATGCCCATACAAGCCCAGGGGAGTTTCCCCCTCAGCTGAATAAAATCCGCCAAAGTATTTCGGTTCTTTCCTTCTTCCTTTCTTTATAAGAATAATATACGCAAGTAATATTCTATCTACAGAAAGGTTAAGTAAAACTCTAAGTCAAGACCGTTTTGTATAAGTAGCAGGCATGTTTAGAACCTAGGCCCTTATGTTATGGTGGCCATCCATCCCGCAGGTGTGCAGGGTCGAGGAAACCCGTCGAAGCATATATATATATATAAATATATATATATAATATATATATATATATATATATATATATATATATATATATATATATATACTTATAAAATTCTGATAATCTTGTTTGTCATCTTGCTTGCTAGCCTGAAACCGTCACCCAGCCAATCAGAAGAAGAGATATTACGTCACTACTGAAGACCAGCTAATCGGAAGAAGAGATATGACATCACGACTGAGGACCAGCCAATCAGAAGAAAAGATATGACGTCACGGCTGAGGACTAGCCAATCAGAAGAGACATGACGTCACGACATCAGCTCTGTGGGTCCTGGGGAACCCAGCTCTGAGCGCGTGACATCACGACTGATAATTTTCCAATTTGCCAATTTTTAATATCCAATTTTCCGATTACAATATTTTCTGATCATTAATATCTAGAATTTTCATATTCATTATTCAAAAGTATAGCCAACTCCTGAATTAGCATCTATGAGGCATAATGAGTATATTAAAATATTACGTAGTGTTCCAAGCAACGAAGACATGACGTCACAATTTTACGATTACATATTTTCTGACCATTGATATCTAAATTTTTCACATTCAGTATTTAAAAGTA
>NC_134777.1:99272479-99284979 GCF_046742065.1 Oratosquilla oratoria
GATAATTGGGTTGTGGGGGGAGTGGATTGGAGTTGGTGTTGTTGTTGTATTTTTTGTGTGGGGGTGGGGAGGTGGGGGATGGGAGTGTTAATTTTTTTTAGGGGTATTTGGGGTAATATGTTGTTGGGGGAGGTTGTTTTGGGTTTGGAGTTGGGTGGTTTGTATTGGGTTTGGGAGTTTGGGGTGGGGTTGGTTAGGGGGGGGATTGGTTTGTTTTTGGTGTGGTGGGGTGTTGTGTGATGATAGATTTTGGGGGGGGGGTTGGGTTGTTAGTTGAGGGAAAGATGGTTATGGGAGGGAAATTGTTGGGTGGAGTGTGTTTGGTTGGTGTGGGGGTGGTTGGTTGGGTTTGAGTGTGTTGAGGAGGGGGCTGTGTTGTGTTTTAGTAGGTTTTGTGGGGTTTTAAGGTTGGTTGTGGGGGGGTTGATAGTATGTGGGTGAGTTGTGTTTGGTAATGTTTGGTGGTGGTAGGGTGTTGGTGGTGGATGGGTAGTCATTCAAAATTAGTGTGAGTATAATGGAATTTGGAAAAAGCAAAAACAGAATAACAGGATCATATAATTTGGGAGAAGAAGGAATAAAAAAAGTAGAAAATGAGAAGGACCTGGGAGTCATTGTTATGAATAATATGTCACCTGAGAAACATATAAATAAGATTTTTGGAGAAACTTATAATTTAATAAGAACAATCAAAGTGGCATTTACATACCTGGATGAAGAAATGGTGAGAAAAATCCTAATCACCCTGATAAGACCAAGATTAGAATATGCAGCAACGATATGGTCACCAAGTACAAAAAAATGTATAAAAAACTTGAAAGAATACAAAGAGCAATCACAAAACTGGCACCAACACTCTCAAAACTATCATATGAAGAGAGACTACAAAAACTTAAACTACAGACACTAGAGCAAAGAAGAGAGAGAGGAGATTTGATAGCTATTTACAGAATCATGAAAGGCATAGAAATTACTGATAGAGAGAATCTGATCAAATGGGATGACAGAAATACAAGAGGACACGGAAAGAAAATAAAAAAAGACAGCTATAGAAGAGATTTGAAAAAGAACAGCTTTCCTCACAGAGTAATAGACAGTTGGAACAAGTTAGATGAGAAAGTGGTGTGTGCAAAAACAATACATGAATTTAAAAATAGTTTAGATAAAATGAGATATGAAGACGGGACCCCACGAGCATAGCTCCCCTTCCCGTAAAATACAACTAGGTACAACTAGGTAAATACACACACACACTTCAGCGAATGGACGGCTTGGATGACGTTCTGAAGAAAACTGAAGTCTGTGGATCCCAACGCAAAGAGAAGTGCCTTGTGTTTTTACAGGGTGGGGGGGGAATTGCTCGTGGAGTAGTGGGAAAGTAGGGAAAGAGGAAAAGGGGAGGGATTACTGAGGGAAATGGAAGGAAATGAGGAGGGAGTAGACTTGGCCCAGACAGACAAGCGAAAGGTAAACAAAAGATTGAGTGAGGATGAAATGTCTAATAAAAATGTAAAGATTAGAAGTATAGAGAGGAGCAATACAGTAGAAAGTGACGAGAATATGTTCCAGGGATTTAAAGAGGGTGGGGGGGACACAACACCCCCCCCCCCGACTGATAAGACTAGAGGAGAGAGTTGATAAGGTGATCGAGGACTTGGAACGTAAGTTAGGTAATGTTGACTCCATTTTCCATAGAATTGAAAGGTTGGAACAACTAGAGAAGGCTAACAGAAACTTAACTGAAGAAATAGAGGACCTAAAAAGACAGTTAGGAAATGTAAAGGAGGAGAATGAGAAATTGAAGAAGAATAGTAATGAAAACAGAGAGAAAATAGCTACAGAAGCTAAAAATTGGAGAACAACCCAAGAAGGGAATAAGGTTTCATTCACTGACATAGTCAAACAGCAATTGAAAGAACATAATGAAGACTCAGTTATTAAAGTGATGAGACAGAAGGAGAATATAGTAAGAGAATTAGCTGACAAAAAGAAATGTATAATTATATTAGGAATGGAAGAGAAACATAACCCAGATAGAACCGCAAGAATCAAGGAGGAAAATGAAAGAGTAAGCAGTTTATTAAAATTAGTCCAGGAAGATGAACCAGAAATTATAAAGGAAATTGAGGAAAAATTCAGACTCGGAAAATATAGTACAGATAAGACCAGACCAATTAAGATTAAATTCAGGTCACAAACAACGGCAGAGAAAATTCTATCCAAGACAGGGAAACTAGCAACAAATGATCAATATAAAAAGGTATGGATAAAAAGAGAAATGAATAAGGAGGAAAGAGAGGCAGAAAAGCAGAAAAGACTTGAAGCTAAGGCAAAAAACGAGAACAGAACGGAGTCAGAGAAAGAGAGATTCTATTGGAGAGTAGTGAACATGAAACTAAGGAAGTTCGACATACAAAAGAAAAACATAAGGGAAACAGAGAACACAATGGAAGTGGCAGAAAACTAAGAGTGTCTTACACAAATATAGATGGATTAATAACAGGATTGAATGAGCTGAATGATTATTTGAAAGAAAAAGAACCGGACATAATGGGAATTGTAGAAACAAAATTAAAAGGCCCACTACCACCCAACAGTGTAGGACATGATGCATACAATTATTGGATTAGAAACAGAGAGAAAAAGCAAGGGGGTGGAGTTATGTTCCTGACTAAGAAGGATATAAACGTGAAAGGTGTCATATATGGAAAGAATACAGTAGATATGATTATGATAGAAGTGGAAGACAGAGATAAGAAGAGCAGAAAATTTGTGATCAATTATGTGCCTCCGAAAACAGCCTCATGGGAGGAGAGTGAATATAAAAGTATGTTAGAGGACACAAAGATAGCATTAACTAAAATAATGGAAGACGGAGGAAGAATAGTTATGATGGGCGACTTTAATTGCAAAGAAATCTGCTGGGAAGAAATGACAGTAAAGAGTGGTGATGACTCATGGGGAAATGCTCTACTTGAGATGATTACTGACCATTCAATGACACAATGGATACAAGAGAACACTAGGTATAGAAATGAAGAAGAACCATCGAGGCTAGACTTAATAATTACATCTGAACCTAGAATAGTGGACAAGATTGAATATAAAACACCAATAGGTAAAAGTGACCACATATTGATTGAACTGGAACTTAATGAAGAAAAATATATGAAAAGAAATGAACAATATAGAAAAGGAAGAATGATGTATGAAAAAACAAACTTTGATAAAATAAGAGAATTCTTCCAACAAGAAAACTGGGAAGAAATATACAAAGAAGAAACATCAGTGGAAGAGAAATGGAATATTTTGACAAAAATTTACAAAAAAGGAGTGGAAAAGTATGTCCCAAGACAAAAACAAGAAAAAGAATATGTAAAATGCTGGTACAACAAAAGTTGTAGGGAGTTAAAAGACAAAAGAGACAAAGCCTGGACCAGATGGAAAAAAGACAGAAGACCTGAAAAATGGAAAATATATACTGGTTATAGAAATGAATATGTACAAAAGTGCAGAGAGGAAAAGAGAAAATATGAAAAAGATGTTATAGAAAAGTGTAAAGATCAACCAAAACTATTCTACAGATTTGTAAACAATAAACTGAAAAACAAACAAGACTTGGAGAAATTAAGACAAGGAGGAGTTGAATACACTGAGGAAATGGAAATGGCAGAAATTATGAACAAACATTTTAAATCAGTGTTTACAAGGGAAAATATACAACCTGAAGAGATTGAGTGGAAAGAAAAAGTCCCCCCTATGGAAGAAATAGAAGTAACAAAGAATGAAATATTGACACACTTGGGTAATTTTGATGTCAGAAAATCGCATGGACCAGATGAAATAGCAAACTGGATTCTGAAAGAATGCAGGAATGAACTGGCAGACAAAATACATAGCATAATAAGCAGTTCCTTAAAAGAAGGAAAAGTTCCAGAAGATTGGAAAAAAGCAAATATAGTACCTATATATAAAGGAGGAAATAAAGAAGAACCTACCAACTATAGACCAGTCTCTCTAACAAGTACAATAGCAAAAATTTGTGAAAGAATTATCAAAAGTATATGGGTAAAATACTTGGAAAAAAACAACGTACTAAATCCAAGGCAATTTGGATTCAGACAAGGACGATCATGCGTCACCAATTTAATATGTTTCTATTCAAGGCTAATAGATATAATACAAGAAAGAGATGGATGGGCTGATTGTGCATTTCTAGACCTAAAAAAAGCTTTTGACAAAGTACCACATAAGAAGTTGCTTAAGAAATTAGAATATGAAGGAGGAATACAAGGTAAATTGCTAAATTGGATGGAAGACTTTTTGCAAGAAAGAAAAATGAGAGTAGTGATAAGAGATCAGCACTCAAAATGGAATGAAGTAATAAGCGGTGTCCCGCAGGGAACAGTTCTGGCCCCAATAATGTTTGCTATATATATTAATGATATGGATGAAGGAATTGAAAGCTATATGAGCTTCTTTGCAGATGATGTAAAACTACTGAAAAGAGTGAAAACTGAAGAAGATTGTGAATCACTACAGAGAGATCTAAATAAAGTACAAGAATGGAGTAGGAAGTGGGAGATGGAATTCAATACAAAAAAGTGTAGTATAATGGAATTTGGAAAAAGCAAAAACAGAATAACAGGATCATATAATTTGGAAGAAGAAGGAATAAAAAAAGTAGAAAATGAGAAGGACCTGGGAGTCATTGTTATGAATAATATGTCACCTGAGAAACATATAAATAAGATTTTTGGAGAAACTTATAATTTAATAAGAACAATCAAAGTGGCATTTACATACCTGGATGAAGAAATGGTGAGGAAAATCCTAATCACCCTGATAAGACCAAGATTAGAATATGCAGCAACGATATGGTCACCAAGTACAAAAAAATGTATAAAAAAACTTGAAAGAATACAAAGAGCAATCACAAAACTGGCACCAACACTCTCAAAACTATCATATGAAGAGAGACTACAAAAACTTAAACTACAGACACTAGAGCAAAGAAGAGAGAGAGGAGATTTGATAGCTATTTACAGAATCATGAAAGGCATAGAAATTACTGATAGAGAGAATCTGATAAAATGGGATGACAGAAATACAAGAGGACACGGAAAGAAAATAAAAAAAGACAGCTATAGAAGAGATTTGAAAAAGAACAGCTTTCCTCACAGAGCAATAGACAGTTGGAACAAGTTAGATGAGAAAGTGGTGTGTGCAAAAACAATACATGAATTTAAAAATAGTTTAGATAAAATGAGATATGAAGACGGGACCCCACGAGCATAGCTCCCCTTCCCGTAAAATACAACTAGGTAAATACAACTAGGTAAATACACACACACGTATACACCCACGTATACAGAGTTCCCGGCAGCTACCACGGCGGTCCGGGTGCAGATCCCGCCTAGGGCTGAAATAATTTCAGTATCGCTGCGCTGCGAGTCGTTACTGCAACTCTCGTGGGCGGGGAGTTGGGTGTGTGTATGTGCGTGTAAGGTCACAACATTACCCATAGATCGGTTATGTATGAGCTCTGAGCTCTCTTTCGGGAGGGTAATAGCTGTCGATCACGAGTCTAAGAGGTGATCCAAGACACACACACACACACACACACACACACACACACACACACACACAAGTTAGATGAGAAAGTGGTGTGTGCAAAAACAATACATGAATTTAAAAATTGTTTAGATAAAATGAGAAATGAAGACGGGACCCCACGAGCATAGCTCCCCTTCCCGTAAAATACAACTAGGTAAATACAACTAGGTAAATACACACACAAGCCAGGTCTTTTCTTCTCTTGTCATGTGAAGTGGTAAGGTTGAGCGGTGAACAAGCAAGCGCCTGTAAGGAAAAGTGACCGCTTACAGAGCTAAAGTGAGTAGGCTGCTTAGCCCAGTGGTTCCTAACATTTTTTACTCCATTCCCCCTTCATGAATTCTCAACATTCGTGTGGCTCTCCTTCATTTTCCTCTAAATCTCACCCTGCCAATAAAAGGTAATATATATATATATATATATATATATATATATATATATATATATATATATATATATATATATATATATTTATATATATATACATATATATATACATTATATATATACACACATATACACATACATATATATACATATATATAAATATATATATATACATATATATACACATATATATACATATATATATATATATGTATACATATTACATATATATATGTATATACATATATATATACATACAAACTCACTCACACACACCACACACACACACACACACACACACACATATATATATATATATATATATATATATATATATATATATATATATATATATATATATTTCTAAACAGAAATGTAGTAGCACATTTGTAAATAACACACAGGAAACCCACAGTCGGAGAAAATAAACTTCGAATAAAGAAGAATCCTATATTTCGGCTATCAACTGAAGCCCTCTTGATGATTCGCCAAAATAAGCCATTGAGCAACTATTGCACGGGATTTTGTATACGACGCTGTTTTCGGAATTGTTTCTCTTTTCGGAAGTCTTTATTAAATCACCTATCCTCTTGTTAGTTATTTCAGCTATGTTTATACCTGATTTTGTTAAATATTTGTCTATTATTGGTGACATTTCTGAGCCAGGTACTGATATAAAATTTGTATTATTTTTATAATTTCTCTCTTTCTTTCCGCGATTGTAAATATTTATTGCTTTTCTTTTTGTTCTTTTCAACATTCCCTCTGGATATCCAAGTTTGTCAAAGGTTTTCATAATGTAATCAAATTCGCCTTCTAGGTATTCATTACTACAGATTCGTAGTGCCCTGAGAAAAAATCCCGTGCAATAGTTGCTCAATGGCTTATTTTGGCGAATCGTCAAGAGGATTAGAAAAAAGAATTTATGAACATAAAAATGACATAAAAGCACATAGGACATCTAATTCTTTAGTAGTTCATGCGGAAAAATTCGATCATTTACCAAACTGGAGAGAAGCTGAAGTGCTACATAAAAGTTTTGATAAATTCACTAGAAGAATTGTTGAATCAGCATATATTTCAACTAATAATTCATCGAATCATCGAGGAGGGTTTATCAATTTAGCTAAAGAAACTAGTATTTTAATTCTAAAACACGCCAGAAAAACGACCTTTCCCAAGTGTCCGAAAAGATAATTAGATTTAGTACATAAACTTCAACTGCAGTTCTACATACACTCTCTGAAGAAGTTCTACGCGAACGAAACGTTAGAGTGTTTAGGGTTCCGAGCCTTCCCCTGTGTTTATGTTCTCCATCATCCAAATAATATATATATATATATATATATATATATATATATATATACATACATATATATATATATTAGTAAAATGTTGATGAGAAACCCGTTGCTTTATTACGTAGTTGACAATGATGATTATTTTGTATTTCTTCCGCCAGGACAGAGTGATAGATTTTTTTTTTATTTAGATTCCTCACATTATGTAGATATGTATAATCTGTAACAGCAGGCCATGGCACTCCTAAATTCTAGTCATGTCATGGCATCCTTGGGGATCATGTACCTCAGTTTGAGAACAACTTACTTCGTTCGCTCCCTAGGGAATAAATATATTCGTTTGCTGAATAAAACCGTCTGTAGGCAGCCGGAACAATAGTATGAATCGTCATCAGTTACATCATATCATAGTAAGACCTTGAAGAGCTTTGGAAAGCCCAAGAGGAGAGTTTCGGTTATTTGGAAACACTCTGTGGAAACCGACTGGGTTAGGCTGGACACGACCCTCATAAATACAGGATATGATGAGTATCCTTACGAATATACAATCTAGGATTCGGCTACGTTATTCCTAAGAAAAATCGACCCAACAGCTAAAATAAGATAATTCATTAATAGGTGTGACTGAACAAATATATTTCCAGCATATAGGGGACCTTTCCAAGGTGGATTAAACCACCATGGTGGAGCACAAAGGCTCCATCGTCGCTTGAGGGGATAGACCGGTGGTCTTGTGGTAAACCATTAGGGCTGACCTCGCAACAGGTGTGAGGTGGCAAAGGATAGGTAGAGACACGCTGCAGAGGGGATGTAATAGACACACTATCCATTCGTACAATGCAGAAGAGGAAAGACAGTTATAGAAAGGCATTTTGGTGATAAAATCAAAGAAAAAAACCCACACTTACTTTTATACTCTCCTGAGGAGCGACCCAACCATCAAAGATATATGTGCGGCAATTGAGCAAACAGGTGAACGCGTATAGAGTAAAACGCGCACTTCACTCGAGGGAAGGAAGAAAACAAAGAGGAGGAGGAGGAGGAGGAGACGAAGTAGGACGAAGACGAGGGAGGGAGTGTATACGAGGACGAGGAAGAGAATGAAGACGAGGGCATGAATGGACATTCGGAGGAGGACGAGGACAGAAATGAGGACGAGGGAAGAAATGAAGACGAGGACGAAGAGGAAGAAGAGGAGGAGGAGGAAGAAGACAAGGACGAGGATGAAATGAACACGAGGACGAAGAGGAAGAAGAGGAGGAGGACAAGGACGAGGATACCGTGGGACGAGACCTCGTTTTGTTGGCGAGCGAGAGGGCCCAAGTCGCGGAATTGCTATCTTGTCTGTCAGTGGGGGAATTAGCATAGCAATTGAAAAGTCGCACGTCCTAAGTCTGAGCTCCCTCAGCCGACCCGGACAGCCACCTCAGCCGCTGCTCTTGCCTCTTCAGCCGCCCGTCGCAGCCTTCCCTGCCCCCACCGCAGCCCCGGCTTGCATGACACCGTTGACAAAATGAGAAAGTTGCCCCCCGGCGCCCTCATCGTACTGGTATCATTTCAATTGAAATTTGAGATTTTCTTTCTTGAGGCACCAAGGCAAACAAACGCAGATGTATTACACACACACGCCCGCGCGCCCGTGTACATGCATACAAACAGACACACACACACACACACACACACACACACACACACACACACACATGTATATATATATATATATACATATATATATATATATATATACATATATATCTCAACATATACACACATATCCACACACACACACATCCACACACACACACACGCACATATCCACACACACACGCACATATCCACACACACACACACACACACACACACACACACACACACACACACACACACACGTACGCAAGCTTCCTAATAGCTAAGCCATAAGGATAGAACCGCTGGTGACCTGTCGGTTATAGTACCTTCCAATCCTAACATAGGAAACTCGAATTTAACCTAGCCTAATTTAACTTAACCTAACCTATCCTAACCCAGCCTAACCTAACGTAACTTAACCTATTCTAACCTAATCTAAACTAACCTAACCTAAGTTTTGGTTAGCAGAAAACTCGGGAATATATATATATATATATGTATATATTCATATAAATATATATATATATACATATATATATGTATATATATACATATATATGTATATATATATACATATATATGTATATATATATATGTATATATATATATATATATTTATATATATACATATGTATATATATATACATATATATATATATATATATAAAAGCATATATATATATATATATATATATATAATCAAGTAACGTACATGTCGTAACACATGAATTAAAATAAAACTTAAACCCACTCTCGGAGAAAGATAAGCTAAGATACAGAGTAAACCGTATATTTCGACCACTAGTTGAAGAGGACCACAGCTAGTGGTCGAAATATACTGTTTACTCTGTATCTCAGCTTATCTTTTTTCCGAGAGTGGATTTCAGTTTTATTATATGTATATATATATATATATATATATATATATATATATATTATATATATATGCAACACAAATCACTAAAGCGCGTGAATGTAAGATTTCGCAGAAACCACCCGGGAAATAAGACTCTATAATCCGAATGCTTTCGTCTATTCAGATATATTCAGGGAATACAGAATGACAATGGGTAGGAATGTATATACGTTCCTACCCATTGTCATACTTTATTCCTTGAAAATGTTTGAATAGACGAAAACGTTCGGATCATAGTGTCTTATTTCCCGAGTGTTTTTCTGCGATATATATATATATATATATATATATATATATATGTATATATATATATATATATATATGTATTTATATGTATGTATGTATTGAGAGAGAGAAAGAATTCTATTTTTAACTATATACTGAAAGGTCCCTTTGCCTCCCTAGTGGATGAAGAACCATCACTATTCCCTGCCCACTGCCTGAGTCAGAAGTAATGTGGCAAAATTTATATATATATATATATATATAATATATATATATATATATATAAATAAATAAATGAATAAATAAACAAATAAGTTAATAAATAAGTCAAATAGATAAATGAACAAATAACAGATAAATGAATAAATAAATAAACAAATAGATAAATAATAACTAAAAAGTAATAAATAAACAAACAACACACATATACTAAAGGCTTTTTCCCCCTTGCATGGAGGTAGCCAAAAAACAAAAGCATAGAATCCACTCCCACCCTTACCATTCCCACCACACCCCACTCCCTTCCGCCCTCTTCCTTCTCTCTTATCTTGGCACAAACAAATAGATAGATAGTTATATATAAATGAATAAATAAATAGACAAATGAATAAGAATTAATAGATAAAATAAGTAAATAAATAAATAAACATGAAAATAAAAATGAAAATATATCTCAAATCATGCCTAGAACCTCACCACCGTGGAATGGTTGCAAAGGATATCTCGCTTCCATCACCACCTCCCTGCCCCTGGCCTCCCCCTCCCCTTCCCCATCAACGGGAACTCGGAATGCCTAACGATTTTATTTTTGTTTTGAAAAAAAAAAAAGAAAATAAACTCGGTTGTGAAACATTCAATGATGTATTATTGTATTTTGCTATCGACAATTCACCGACGCCTATAACCTTTTCAAGAATACAACACCGTTACCAGCATTAAAAATGTGAACGACTCATTGCATGCGTTGTGCTCTGACTCAACGCGGGACAAAAATACGAAAAGAGGAGGTTAGAAGAGGAGGAGAAAGGGTCGGGGGCGGATCCTAATCCCACGCTCCTCTCTTCAATCGCCTTTTACGGTACGCAGGGAAACTTGGTGACGGCGTTCCTATCCTCCATCACAGGGTGACATGACAAACAATATTACATAAAGATTCGTATTGCCAGTATTAATAACATCCTATTGATAATATTGAAGAGTCTTATGGACACACAAGAGCAGCGAATCAATATATTATATTATATTATACAAATAATATTTCTAAGTCAATGTATTGTGTCAATGCTGTTCTTTGTGTAGACGCTCCTGTGAATAAGAACAGGAAAGACATTAGGATGATATGTCTGAGTATAAAGGAATTGTTTATCTATATATTAATTTAATCATTCATTTGTCTGTTTATATATTTACCTATTCACCTATTCACTCATCTATCTATCTATTTGTGTGTTTGTTTATTTATTTATTTATTCAGTCGTTCAATTTAATTATTTATTAATTTATTCATTTGTTCATTTATTCATGTATTAATTTATTCATGTATTCATTCATTTATTCATTTATTCATTTATTCATTTATTCATTTATTCATTTATTCATTTATTCATTTATTCATTTATTCATTTATTCATTTATTCATTTGTTTATTTGTTCATTTATTCATGTAATAATTTATTCATGTATTCATTATTCATTCATTTATTCATTTATTCATTTATTCATTTATTCATTTATTCATTTATTCATTTATTCATTTATTCGTTTGTTTATTTATTCATCTATTCATATATTCATTTATTCATCTATCCATTTATTCATTTATTCATTTATTCATTTATTCATTTATTCATTTATTCATTTATCTATGTAAGTATATATTCATCTGTCTATATATGTATTTGTGTATTTATTTATTTGTTCAATTATTTACTTATTTATTTATTCATTATTTACTTATCTATTTATCTATTTATTAATTTATTTATCGATTTATTTATTCATTAATTTACTTATTTATTTATTGATCTACCTATTTACTTATTTATCTATTTATTTATCTATCTATCTATTTATCTATTTGTTTATTTATTTTGTTTAAATCGAGAACAGAACCTGTATAGAATAAAACTCTTCTTTTTGTCATTCCTTGTGTGAATGAAGTTGCCTGGCAACAACCAGAATAAAGCCTATGAACGAAATATCCTAGGTAATGAAGAGATTTGTATATAAATTATCCCTTGATCTAATAAAATTGCGAGACGACAGAAAGAAAAACAACAACATACCAACAGCACGTTTCATTACTCATTATAGCTATCTAGAGCAAGACCAGCGCTTCAGCTGAACAAAATCGCCTGGCGCCAACCAGAGCCAAATCTATGCTTGGCGCCAACCAGAACCACGTCTATGCTCGGTGCCAACCAGAA
>NC_134777.1:99287479-99294979 GCF_046742065.1 Oratosquilla oratoria
CGAAGATCTCAAGGAATTTTAATGGTGTATGAAGTATACGTTCAGAATTATACGTTCCTCTCTTATAAGGTGAGGAAGCGGGTTGTGTGCTTGTATATATGTAATTCGGATTTTTACACAAACTTGATCAAGTCGCGCTGAACAGTAGAGTGCCACCGAAATAGCTTGAACACTTGGCAATTTATCAAATTGCGAGAAAGAAGCTTCAAGGTACATTCTCTTCATGGCAAGGCGATGTGATTCCCCCCTCGGGGCCTCTTAACAAACGACCAACTGTAGCCTGACCGTCCATCTCAGGTGATTAAGCGTCACTTTATTATTTCCCAGGTATTTTATTTATTTGTTTGCATGAAACGATACGTGGGGGAGGGGGAGGGGGGAGAAAAAAGAAGTGGAAATGGTGATTCAGGTGTTAGGCGAAATTTGTTGGGGGAATTGTTGGCAATTGTCCCGACGAGGCATCTGGTAGAAAGTCGTTTATGTAAATGCGTAAAGATTCCGTAGTGGAATAGAACAATGTGATTATTTCACGCATATGCACACGCGCACACATACGCACGCACATACATACACACACAAACACAAACACACACACACACAGGAGTTCAATACAAAAAAGTGTAGTATAATGGAATTTGGAAAAAGCAAAAACAGAATAACAGGAGCATATAAATTGGGAGAAGGAATAAAAAAAGTAGAAAATGAGAAGGACCTGGGAGTCATTGTTATGAAAAATATGTCACCTGAGAAACATATAAATAAGATTTTTGGAGAAACTTATAATTTAATAAGAACAATCAAAGTTGCATTTACATACCTGGATGAAGAAATGGTGAAGAAAATCCTAATCACCCTGATAAGACCAAGATTGGAATATGCAGCAACGATATGGTCACCAAGTACAATTTTTTTTATAAAAAAACTTGAAAGAATACAAAGAGCAATTACAAAACTGGCACCAACACTCTCAAAACTATCATATGAAGAGAGACTAGAAAAACTTGAACTACAGACACTAGAGCAAAGAAGAGAGAGAGGAGATTTGATAGTTATTTACAGAATCATGAAAGGCATAGAAATTACTGATAGAGAGAATCTGATAAAATGGGATGACAGAAATACAAGAGGACACGGAAAGAAAATAAAAAAAAGACAGCTATAGAAGAGACTTGAAAAAGAACAGCTTTCCTCACAGAATAATAAACAGTTGGAACAAGTTAGATGAGAAAGTGGTGTGTGCAAAAACAATACATGAATTTAAAAATAGTTTAGATAAAATGAGATATGAAAACGGGACATCACGAGCATAGCTCCCCTTCCCGTAAAATACAACTAGGTAAATACAACTAGGTAAATACACACACACACACACACACACACACACACACACACACACACACACACACACACACACACACACACACACACACACACACACACTCGTGACGCAGTGGTAAAGTTCCCGGCCTACACTACGGTGGTCCGGTTTCGAATCCCACCCAGGGCTGAAATAATTTCAGTATCGTTGCGGTGCGAGTCGTTACTCAAACTCTCGTGGGCGGGGAGTTGGGTGTGTGTGTGTGCGTGTAAGGTCACAGCATTACTCACAGATCGGTCATATATGAACTCTGAGTTCTCTTCCGGGAGGTAAATAGCTGTCGATCACGAGTCCAACAGGTGATCCAAGACCATGTTGAATCACACACACACACACACACACACACACACACACACACACACACACACACACACACACACACACACACACACACACACACACACACACACACACACACACACACACACACACACACACACACACACACACACACATTACAAAGGATTACAAAGGCGGAGCATGCGACAGGAGACCTTTTGGTCCATATCTAGGTCGGATGCGAAAAAAAAATCATATTAATAATAAAACAATAAATAAAAAATATAAAAATGTAAATAACAAATAAAATACATAAATAAATGCATAGGTATAGTTAAATAATAAACAAACAGATAAATAGTAAATAATAATAAATTGACATATAACTAATAATAAATGAAAATCAGACAGACAAATGATAACAAAACAAAAACAAATAAAATAAATCATAATCATTGCAGCATCTTACTTAGGTATTTATCTAAATGATTCTTAAAGCTTCGAACTGAACTACATTGCACTACCTGTGCAGGAAGTTTATTCCATTCATTCACTACACGGTTGGCAAAGTTGTTTCTACCTACTTCCAAATTGAATCTATTTCCGGACAGTTTGAGACCATTGTTTCTTGTCTGATTCTCATTCAATGTGAAAATTTTGTCACTTTTGATGTTGTCAATTCCCTTTAAAATCTTAAAGACCTGTATCAAGTCACCTCTGAGTCTACGCTTTTTTAGGGAAAACAGATTCATGTGTTTTAGTCGATTTTCGTATGATTTATTTTTGATATTTTGAATCAGTTTTGTGGCTCGCCGTTGTACTTTTTCCAGTCTGTCAATGTCTTTAATGAGATTCGGTAACCATACGGAAACAGCATATTCCAAATGTGGACGAACTAACGATTTATATAGCTTGTTAATGAGTGATGGACTTTTGAAATCAAAAGATCGCGCAATCAATCCCAGAATCTTATTTGCTTTCTCAGAGGCTGAAATACACTGCTTGGATGATTTGAGGTCGTTACTGATAATTACGCCGAGATCTTTTTCACTATCCACTTTTGTTAACGAATTTCCAAATAACTTGTAATCGTACTTACTGTTATTTTTACCTATGTGCATTACCTTGCATTTACTTGTGTTCAATTTCATTAGACACTTTTCAGACCATTGCTGTAATTTATCTAAATCTTCTTGAATATCTAATTGGTTTGAGTGATCATTTGCCACTCCGCACAGTTTTGTATCATCAGCAAATTTGGAAATAGTAGATTTTAGTCCATGGTCTATATCATTTATATATACTATGAATAGAAGTGGCCCAAGAACGGAACCCTGAGGAACTCCACTTGCAACACTTTTCCATCCAGAAGTTTTTCCATTTAAAACAACTCTCTGTTTTCGACCATTCAACCAATTACTAGTCCAACCTAATAGGCTACCACTTATTCCATGCAAAGCTAATTTAGTAAGTAGTCTTTCGTGTGGGACGGTATCAAAAGCTTTTGCAAAGTCTAGATACATTAAATCTATATTGTTCCTTTTGTCATAATTCGAGATAACTGTGTTGTAGAATTCGAGTAAGTTAGTCACGCAAGAACGTTTCCGTCTGAAACCATGCTGGTTATCATTTATCAAACGGTTACTTTCTAATTGATGTTCGATAGCATCTCTGATGATAGTTTCCACACATACACACACATACACACACATACACATACACACACATACACACACATACACACACATACACACACACACACACACACACACACACACACACACACACACACACACACACACACACACACACACACACACACACACACACACACACACACACACACACACACACATAAAAATATGACTGCTGTCCTCATGACGGGGGGGGGGGAGACGGAGGGAAAAACCAGAGTTAGAATATATTCTATGTGAATTTGCTGTACAAAGACAAGTTTTCAAATATTTCATTCGTGAATATGAACTTAGATGATGAAAATATGTTTCCTGACATAATGTAAAAAAAATCTGATATTAATCATACAAATGAGTAAGTGAATGAACTGATAAGTATTTTAGAAAGTTAATAAATATATACATAGATAAATAAATGAATGAATAAATACAATAATAAACAAATACATAAGTAGGAAAACAAGTAAATTAATAAATAGATAAATGAATACATAGATAAGTAAATAAATGAATTATTTAACAAATGTATTCATAAACAAATAAATAGATAAACAAATCAATGAATATATGAATAGGTAGAATGAATAAGTAGATAAATAAATAGATAGATAAATGAATAAATAGATAAATAGATAAATAATTAAATAAAGAAATAGAAAAATAAAGAAGTAGTAAAAAAAAAGCAAAAATTTAATGTTTGTAAAAGTGTGCAGATTAACCAGAACCGCAATCAAGTGACGCGTTTTAGAGAGTTCGTTTTGGTGAAGGACTTAAGGTCCCTGGCCTGAAGGACGTTTCAAACCGACCGAGACCCCCTTGAGATACGAGCCAGCCCTGCAGTTGTCTCAAATCACCCAGACCATATTTTAATGCAGATCACCACATTACAGGAATTATGTATAAAGGAATAATAGGGAGGAAATATCGTGGAGGTTTTGTCAAGACTGTTCAAAAGATGCGCCGATACACTGGGCCTGAATTCTCATTAATCCTAAGTAATTAAGAAAAAAGTCAGTTGATCGCGACAATGCGTCATCAAGATAATTAGCAGAAATCATTCGCACCGCGAAAGTTACTTCCAGCCAATAAAAAAAAAAATCTAGGAACGGGAGACATTTTAATTAGTTTAAGGAAATTTAATTTATTGGTTGGGTATGATGAAAAAAATCATGGATGTTCCTGTGGCCTCAGAATAATGATTTGGAGAGAAGGGAGGGAAGGAGAGAGGATAGGAGAGGGAAATAAGGAACAAGGTTAGGAGCGTTGGAGGTAGGGAGGATAGATTAGAAAAAAGCGGTTGGAGGGAGACTATTGTAATTTGTAGTCAATCACCAGCGTCTCTGTTTTTGATGACAATATCCCGCTGGTGAGGTGGATACTCATAGATGGTGGCAGAGATTAAAGAAGTGGAAATTAGTCTCAAAACTTTGATGACTGATTTGGTCCGGTGGGGTGTCGCTTAAGCCCTAAATGTTGAATGGGCAAAACTTGTGTAGGTATTATCTTGTATGGGGAAAATAGATAGATAGATAGGTGGAGAGAGAGAGAGAGAGAGAGAGAGAGAGAGAGAGAGAGAGAGAAAGAGAGAGGTGGGTAGAGGGAGATTACAAGTACACACACACACATACACACACAAGAACTCTGAGCTCTCTTCCGGAAGGGAAATAGCTATCGATCACGAGTCTAACATGTGATCCAAAGACCAAGGTGAATCACACGTACACACACACAGAGGGAGAAAAAAGAAAATGAAAAGGTAGATGAAATATAAGGGAGGGAAATGTTTGAGCAGAAAGAGAAGAGGGGGAAAGAGAGCCGTAGAAAAATAAAGAAGGGAATGAGGAAAAGGCGAGGAGAGAAAGCAGAAGAAGATAAAAAACAGGACGAAAGGAGAGTTAAGGGAATGGGAAGGATGAGGGGAGGAGTAGAAGAGTAAGAAGAGAAAGAAGAGGACAGGAGAAGAGGAGGCAAAGTTGGAGGGAGAAGAAAAGAGGGAAAGGGAAGAAACAAGAAAGATCTAGAAGAGAAGGGAAAAGAGGGGAAGAGAGGAAAGGGGAAGGGGAAGGGATGGAGAGGATGTGAAGAGGAGTGGATGAATAAGGAAAGAAGAGGCATAGAGAGGGGGAGAGAGAGTGGAGAGAAAAAGAGACAAGAGGGTTGGAGGAGCATAGAAGAGAGTGCTCGAGTGAAAAACAAAGAGAAAATGTAAGGAAAAAATAAAAGAGGAAAGAAGTGGTCATAGGAGATGAGTGGACGAAAAGAGAAGAGAGGGAAGGGGAGGTGAAGTGAGAGGTGGAGGTGGATATGGAGGTGGAGGTGGAGTGGTGGGAGACCAGCTTTTGTGCCAGCCGACCTCGACAGCTGGCACGAAGAAGTGTTACAGCCGAAGAGTGCGCCATCTGAGACAGTGGTGGCATGTCTTGTCGCCCGAAAAACAGACATGGCTGTTCAGAAACGAATTGTACTAACATGCGACACACTAAAACCAGACGGTTTTATCCAGTTCAAAGGAGGGACCATGCGGGGTCCCGGTCGTCTGAGGACGCCTCTTTAATGGATTAAAATCATCTATGATTAAACAAAAATATATGTGAAATACTTCCCCGTGTTAAAAAAAATAGACCGTGATACAATCCACAGATTTAGTTCTGGCAAGTGGTGGACTATTTTATCCACCTGAAGGGGGCGGACCCCGGGGTGAAATGTAACCTTGGGCGATCTAGACCCCATTGTATACTTTCTTTATTCTCTTAACTGAATAAAATCGCCTGAGGGAAAGTGGCTTGTTCCCCTTGGCACAGGAGGGGTTGACCGGGCAAGTGCTGAAACCAAGATCGAAAGGGTAGCGAGTCTGTCTATCTTGGTTGAAATAGGGGAAAGGGACGGGAGGAGTGACCTGAACACAGACAGACAGAGACAGACAAACAGACAGACAGATATATAGATAGACAAAGAGATAGACAGACAGACAGACAGACAGACAGACAGACAGAGGCAGACAGACAGAGACAGACAGACAGACAGACAGAGACAGACACAGACAGACAAACAGACATAGACAGACAGACAAAGAGACAGACAGACAAAGAGACAGACAGACAGACTGACTATGAATGGCCTGAGAAGAAGGTGCAACCACATTCGCGCCCAAACATGTGTGTGATCACATAATTACGTGCATATCATATGTACTATAACTCATTGCTGCTGTTTGTACTTGTGTCCGTTCGTCTGTACACGTGTGTACGTGTGTGATTCACCATGACCATGGTCTTGGATCCTGTGCTGAACTCGTGATCGATAAATATTGTTCTTCTGAACTGGAGTTCAGAGATCGTATAGTTCGATCAATGGGTCATGTGACCTTACACATACACACATTCGTACACACATACACACACGCACACACACACACACACACACACGCGCGAAAACACACACACGTAAACATGCACACGCACGCAGACACACACGCAGACACACACACGCACTCACACACACACACACACACACACACACACACACACACACACACACACACACACACACCCACACACACGCACGCACCCACCCACACACACACACACACACACACACACACACACACACACACACACACACACACACACACACACACACACACACACACACACACACACACACACACACACACACACACACACACACACACACACACACACACACACACACACACACATACACACACAAGGTTAACAATTTTGAAAAGAAAACCGAAGAAGAACGCTTTCGTGTATTACATCGTCAGTGCAAAAATACACAGAGGGTCTAAATATACATAATATAATAATAGGGAGAATGAACATGGGACACTCTTCTCTTTCTCCCTCTTCTTCTCATTATTTTTCTCCTTTTTCTTCTCCTTCTCCTCCTTCCCCTTTCCCTTCCCCCTCTCCTTCCCCTTTTTCTTTCTCTTCTTTTTCTTCTTCTTCTTCTTTTCCTTTTTCATCTCCTTCTAGAGTATTTTCTTTTCCTTTGTCTCCCCTTCAGCTTCTTCATTTTTATCTTCCCCTTCATTTTCATTATCTCTATTGGTTTCTTTTTCTTTTTCTTCTTCTTCTGCTTTCTTGTCCGTTGAGAGGCACTCTGTTCCTCTACGTCGTCAAGAGA
>NC_134777.1:99299979-99307479 GCF_046742065.1 Oratosquilla oratoria
AGGTCGAGTTTGGGCCCACTAACAACCTCTTGTGCACCCTTAACGACCTCTGGCTCTAACAAGCATTTGATAGACTCCTCCTTAGGCACAAGGGGGAAAGGGTGGGGGGGCTCCAAGTTGTCTATTTCGACCAAGAAGGCGCGATGAGTGGTCTTTCAAGAAACAGTTTTAGATAATCGTCTTCATCGTTGTCGTCTTCGTCGTCATCACCATCATTATCATTTGTATAAATTTGATGATGGTAGTAATTTTGATGATGATGATGGGGATGATGATGATGATGATGATAGTAATTGAAACAGTAATAATGATGATAATAGTAATAATATGTATGTATATATATATATATATATATATATATATATATATATATATATATAATGATAAGAATATTATTAATGATAAGAATAATATTAATGATAAGAATAATTTTAATGATAAGAATAATATCATTGACAGCAAGAATGATATTAATGATAAGAATATTATTAATGATAATGAGAATAATATTAATGATAAGAATGATATTAATGATAGAATAATAATTAATGATAGTAAGAATAATATTAATGATAGTACGAACAGTATTATAGTAAGAATAATATCAATGATAGTAAGAATAATATTAATGATGGTAAATTATTGGTAATAGTAATAATTGTAATAATAGTAATAATTTTAGTAATAGTAGTAATAATGGCAATGGTAATAATAATAGTAATGGTAATGATAATGGTAGTAGTAATAATAATAATGATAATAATAATAATGGGATAATAATAAAGATGATCATAATAATAATAGTAATAATAATAATAATAATAATAATAATAATAATAATAATAATAATAATAATAATAATAATAATAATAATAATAATAATAATAATAACAATAACAATAACAATAATAATAATAATAATAATGATAATAATAATGATAATTTCTCAGCTGGTGTGTAATTTATGCCAATCTTTTCGCTTCAAATATTGTGGTGTGGGTGTTATTTCTGCTGCATCAATGCGATTTTAATCAGCATTCTGAAACATCTACACACAGTGATGTATCTATTAATATTTTCGTCACTATGGCGGTAAATATAATCGTCTCACGGCATGCAGAAAGAAATGAAGATCGATTACTTTTGGAAAATATCATTTGGTGCGTTGCTGACTGAGAATCACGCATTTGTAATAATTAGTTACGGAGTTATTGGTTAAATCTGACTAATTAATTTATCGAAATAAAAATACTATCTACACATGATTATTTTATTGAAAATATTAATGCATTTTAAGTAATACTGATTGAGCTTGTTTGACGCAGATATTCCGAAAGATGTCACCACTGTCAATGATAACAACACAAACAAAAAAAGACTGTCAACGGTTTGTAGGTAACTAAAGTGTTACAAATATATATAATTGATATCTCCTTTTGCGAGGATCTCTTAATACCCATATATGATAATTTGGTTAGAAAAAAAAACAACCGATAATTTAGAAATCCCTACGATAGTTTGGTCCAGCAATCACCCGATGGTAACTTCACTTTCTGCAAAGTCGGCCCTGTGACGTACAAGGTAACGGCCACAAAGTTGCATGCCAAGACAAAATTGAGTGCGTTTTCGAAATGTCGCGTCTTCGAGTGTTTAGTGTGCTTCATCTTTTGTGCAACTTTGATTATTATTTCTTGTTGTAGATTAAAAGGGTGTAACCGATGAAGATTGTGATCAATGTGTGCAGAGGAAAGGTTTGTTTTCGTTTGTCTAGTCAACCCGTGGCAAACTACGGACATACAGAAATGACACTAAGTGATAAACCTACCTGTGGATAGAAACTGAAGGTTTTGTGTCACGGATGAAATAGACTTTTCTCAGTTGTCTTACATCATTATGGTGGGGCGGGGTTTGGAATGCACAAGTTATCTAGCAGTCCCCTCCCACGACCAAAATCCTGGGGAGATACGTTCATTCCATCCCCACCTCAATACCCCCACGGGATTTACACCTATGCCGGGTATCATAGACAAACCGTGCTAATAAGAGTGACTGAGAACAAGTGTATGTATATTAGGCATATATATATATATATATATATATATATATATATATATATATATATATATATATATATATATATATATATATATATTGGCTTAGTATGTAAATATCAGATAACACGTTTGGACGGGGAAGTGGTGCATTTGCTATATGGCAGTGCTTTGCTTGCTGGCCAGCGAACTTCAACCCAAGAAGGACCTCTTTTGCATCAAGACCACGGTAATCAGGTAAGCTGTAGATGTCTTTAGCACGTATTGCAAAATAGGTGCTACCTTCACGCACATATCAATTCTATGTCTTTTGTGCATAGCTTTATACACCATGTTGTACTGTGCTTTGAACTTCGAAAAATCGTGAAAAATAGGACGGTATTTTTCAGCGTATTGTGATTTTAAATTGGCCCGCTATTTTCTTCACATGGAGATTATATTTAGAGTAGTTTCATGGAGTGTAGTTTCCAACAGTGATGAAGGTACAGACCACGTGAATCGCACCAGAAAATTGGGGTGATGTAAAATTTTGCCGAAAGAGAAATATATACGCGCACACACACACACACACACACACACACACACACACACACACACGTGTGTATATATATTTATGTATATATATATATATATATATATATGTGTGTGTGTGTGTGTACAAGTACTGTATACATATATACTATATATACAGTACATGCATATATATTTTCCTTTCCTAACTATACTAAATTATAGATGGTATGGAAATTGTCACCAGCGATAAAGATATCAAGTATTGTCTCGATTTTATATTCACTTGAAACCCGCAGCCTTACAGTAGCCAGCAACGGTCGCAGGACTTTCCCAGAGGGATCTCTGGGAAGAAACGTTAGTGTGTAGTGTGAGTGTGTTTCTATCGCAGCAAGTAGCAGGAGGAAGAAGAGGAGGAGGAGGAGGGGCGAGTGGAATCTTGACCCGGTCCGAAGATCAAGTGCCAGACCCCTGGGGTTGCACCACCAGATGGAGGACAATGTATGACGCATTATAATAATAGATGGTGGGGAGACGATTCTCTACGACATCCGTTCCACAGGAACATCACTAGCAGGCACATATGCTCGATCCTGCACCAGTTACATTATTATTTTTTGTATTTCTAGGCTGCCTGGCCTACTGGCTTCCATAAAGCGGCCCATACACGATCAATTATATTGCGCAATTTCATTGTCAATACTCTGAATTGACAATTAAATTGACCATGTATGGGCGATATATCGCCCATACACGGTCAATTTAATTGTCAATTCAGAGTATTGACAATGAAATTGCGCAATATAATTGATCGTGTATGGGCCGCTTTAGAACGGAATCCCTCGGGGATAAGTCGTCTGCCAATCGTTTAATTATTACATAACATTCACTGGATGAGAATCATTGTTTTTAGCACGAATGTTGATTATAATTTGGTAATTAGATGTTTCTATTGATCCTAATAATTAATTTTTAGGAGCAACAACATAAACATTCAATTACGACCTGCTGCTAGGCGTTGTTAGAAGATTCCCCAAAGGTGAACAAAATTACCTGTCGAGAGCCAACACACACACACATATCACCTTACGCTCTCTCTCTCTCTCTCTCTCTCTCTCTCTCTCTCTCTCTCTCTCTCTCTCTCTCTCTCTCTCTCTCTCTCTCTCTCTCTCTCTCTCTTCCTCTCTCTCTCTCTCTCTCTCTCTCTCTCTCTCTCTCTCTCTCTCTCTCTCTCTCTCTCTCTCTCTTCCTCCCTCTCTCTCTCTTTCTCTCCCTCCTTCTCTCTCTACCTGCCCTCTCTCTCTATCTCTCCTTCCCTCTTCCACCTCACTTTCTCTCTCTGTCTTTTCTTTCCCTCTCTCTCTCCCTCCTTCTTTCTCTCCTCCGCTCTCTCTCTATCTCTCCTTCCCTCTTCCACCTCTCTCTCTTTCTCTCCCTCTCGTTCCTTCTCCCCCTCTTTCCCTCTCCATCACTACCTTTCTATTCTCCTCTTCTTCTCCCTACACGAGGTCATTGGGGACCAGATGGGGTCATTCGAGGTCGAGAAGGGGGTCGGTCCTTTGAGGGTGGGGGGTTGTGGGGGGCGTCGAGAGCTTCGTAGGGGGTTGGGGGGGGTCCGTCGTTAGGCAGAGGTCACGTAGACCCCCCCGAGGTCGCTTGGGGGTCCATAATAGGTCAAAAACGACTTGAAAGTTTTGCAACAAATGCTCTCTCGCCTTCCCTCTCTTTCCTCATCCCTTTCTCCTCCACTCTTGCTCTCTTTCTATTCCTTCTTGATTTTCCTCCTCTCAACTTTCTCTCTATTCCCCCATTTCCCTTCCACTGTTCTTTCTCCACCAACTCATATTATCTATTTTCCCCTTCTATTTCTTTCTATTCTCTTACTCTACTTCTTCCTCTTTCTTCCCTTCTTCTCTCCTCCCTTCCCATCTCCCCTTCCCCTCCCCTCCATCTCCCCTTCCCCTCCCCTCCATCTTTCCTCCTTTTCACCTCCCTCTCATCCCACTTTCACCTCCTCTCATTCCTCGTCCTCCTCTCATCCCCCTTCCTCCTCCTCCTCTTCTCATCCCTATTCTCCCATTCATCCCTCTCCTTCCTCCCTCCTCTCCTCCCCCTCCCCCCTTCTTCTCATATCCCCCTTCCTCCTTCCCCTCTCTTCCCTTTCCTCCTTCCTCTCTCATCCTGCTTCCTCCTCCTCTCATTCCCCTTCCTTCCCATCTCACCCCCCTTTCTCCTCCTCTTATGCATCTTTCCTCCTCTCGTGCCTCTTCCCTTCCCCTCATCCCCCTCCCTCCTCCTCTTCTCACCCCCTTCCCCCTCTCAGCCCCTTCACCCTGCTCTTATTCCCATTCCGGCTTCTTTCACCCTTTTTTCTCCTGTCACCCCCATTCCCACTCTTCTCACCCTCTTTCCTCCTCCTGTCATCCTCCTTTCCTCCTCCTGTCATCCTCCTTTCCTCCTCCTGTCATCCTCCTTTCCTCCTCCTGTCATCCTCCTTTCCTCCTCCTGTCATCCTCCTGTCCTCCTCCTTTCCTCCTGTCATCCTCCTTTCCTCCTCCTGTCATCCTCCTTTCCTCCTCCTGTCATCCTCCTTTCCTCCTCCTGTCATCCTCCTTTCCTCTCACTTTCCCTCCCCCTCCTCTCCTCCCCCGTCCCTCCACCATCCCACTTCCACTCTTATCTCCCTTCCTACTCTTCTCATTTCATCTTCCTTGCCTCTCCTCTCCTCCCCATCCCCCCTACTCTCATCCCCCAATCCCTTCTCTCGTCCTCATTCCTCCTCTTTTACATCCGCTCTCTCCCCATTTCCTTTTCTTATATCCTCACTCTCATCTTCCTTTACTTTCTCTTTTCTTCAAGACGTCCTTTAGGCACAAGGATCTCACTGAGCTGAATGAAATCGTCTGTCAGTGGCCAGAACAGAAACTTCAAAATGTAGTGAGTACAGTTCACCCGCCTTCAGCCACCTAAGATACAGCCAGATGCCAATGTTTGACGACAACTTTGCCTTGTAAACCTTATTTGTTCACAGATGATACCTTAGTTGCTGTAGCCTTACCGTGTTCCAGATATGTGTGATGAAAATTATGATGATTTATTTTTATCTTTCAAAATAAGGATAACTGCCATCTTCCATCAACAGATGATATCATAAGACTATCGAAGAACTTTTTAAACCAACATCAATCAATCAATCAATTAATAAGTAAGCCATTCAAGAGTCCACTACTGAACAAAGGCCTCTCGCATACCATCTCGTGAGTCGTACGACTGCGCCAACCTCTGTCACGTCACTCCTGCAAACTTCTCTATCTTGTGTCTCTCCCCTCTTTGTCTTTCCCTTTTCCACGCTTCCCATCTTGCGGCGTCCAATCAATAACACGCTTGCTCCATCGCCCATCACTCTTTTGCGCTAATTTCGCTGCCCAATTCCATTTCCTCTCTCCTACCGCCTTCACAATATATCAACTTGTATACACAATTGCTAGACCCACTGCTAACTGGCACGTCCCTGATGGCGAACGTTCTGCATAGATATATTTGGTATCATTGGTTACCCTGTAGATATAGGGCTCCATCGAATACACTGAATATGGTGGTACCAAAGATATATATCATCAGAAACTAGGTAATAGCCGTGGTTTGCACAATGTGAAAATGGGGGTTCCTGTTATATCACAGTTCCCTAAAGGTCCAACTGCATTACCTCCTGTACTTATGGGCAGTGTGACATCGAATTTCGAACAAACACTGCCCCAGCAGATTTAAGTCTTGAACATCACGCTACCTAAACAAGATGAGGGTCTACACTCAAAACGTTAGAACCCTGACAGAAGACCACAAGCTGGAGAGGTTTGATTGAAGAACTGGAGAGCATCAACTAGGACAACGTAAGAAAGTCCCAAAGGAGGAATTAAAGATGATGCAACTATGTCAGACCCCACCTGTTCTAGTTTAGATGTAAGGAGAAGGAAAAATCTAGTGGAGCATGATTTATGATAAACCGAGAAGTTAGCGATAACATAGTGAAGTGCATTAATATACCAGATAGGGTAGCTTGGATTGTGATGAGACTATGTAAAAGTTATACTCTGAAAATAAATCAGGTTTATGCACCAACTTG
The DNA here is from genome assembly GCF_046742065.1 of Oratosquilla oratoria. Lineage (NCBI taxonomy): Eukaryota > Metazoa > Arthropoda > Malacostraca > Stomatopoda > Squillidae > Oratosquilla > Oratosquilla oratoria. The sequence goes on from NC_134777.1 coordinate 99,306,664, forward strand.
TCTGAGTTCAGACAATGAAATTGTCCTGTAGTAGCTTAGGTGAAGTGATATATCAAGTACTAAAGGGGTAAGAACATGGGAGGGCAATCGAGCCTTGAGAAGATTGGAGTTGGTGAGGGAAATATATATATATATATATTTTTTTATATGGTTTGACGACACACACTCCCCCTCCTTATCGGGAGGCTAGGACGGTGCTCATCACAGAGGGCTTTGTAGCGTGGAATTTATTGAACCATACCCTTGGTTCAACTTCGCTGGTGGCAGGATTCGAACCGCCCTCACCTCGACCTTCGCCGCAAGTAACGACGCCCTAACCCACTCAGCCAGCGAGCTGAGGTAATAGTATTAATTTTTGTAGAAAAGCGTGTAGTTCGTTAATGGACCCAGAGAAGTCCAAATGAAGCAACAACTAAATAGACTTCATATTAGTACAGTAGATGAGAGCAACAACGTTAGCAATTCTTACGGTTATGTATAAAGTACATATAGTGGCCATAGAATGGTAGGTTTCATGTCTATATTCAATTTCAAAAAGGAAAACAAGAAACTAGTCTTGAAGAAAAAATAAGCCTTGCATGGTAAATGATAAAGAATTTCAGCTGGAAATTATGTTGCAAGATGATTGAAGGAAATATTCAACCTCTTAGAATATGATATACAAAGTATTTTCCAAGACTCCTTCAAATAGCATAAGTAAAATCTTAGATAAAAACCAAAATAACAGACATCAGAAGCCGATACTTGACTGTACAGGCACGATCAAAAATTTTTACCTACCCGGTGTTTTTCGTGATACAAAATCCTTATTCTTTG
>NC_134777.1:99309979-99324979 GCF_046742065.1 Oratosquilla oratoria
TTGTATTATGAAGTGTCATGACACACATGCCACAGGCTGATGACAAAAGAAAAAAAGTGCGACGAGATCGTCACCTTTGCCCTATGTATTAGGGCTTCCAAGGCAAGCAGAACCCACTGGTATCTGATCAGAACGCATATCTGTATGAACAATCGAAACGACTGATACCGAGCACATTCTTGAAGATGATAAACTAATTCCGACTGAATTAAATCATCAAGATGTGCCAATGTACTGAAGTGGTTAACTATAGTAGTTTTAACTTTTACACAGTAATCCTAATTCGTTGATGATAACCAGCGCTTCTATCTTTGGAGACAATATTGCGCCGAAGAGGAGGTGGGGTCCTAAAGGAGATGTTTAAGGAGGGAAAATGAGAAATTAAAGGTAATTAAAATTTTCCTTTAAGTGGAAATCATTTTCCAATCTTAAAGGAATACAGCGTGGGTCTGGTCCATAGGGGTGATACAAAATTCCTAAAGGTATGAATTCTGAAACCCAGTCTTCAGCTGAATAAAATTGCCAGATCCTTACTGATAAAAAAAATCTAGGTTACGGCACGGGTCGAGGCTATTTGAATCGTCTCAGAGTGTAGTTGTCCTTCACCCGAAGAGTTGCCTGGTGGTAACCAAAATAAAAGCTAATCAGCAAATATCACCATATACCCGGTGGTGTTTTGTTCAGGATAGACGATTTTAATCAGCCGAAGAATGAATACCAAATGCCCTTTCCCTTTTATGAATGGGTAGCCATCTCAAAGCACACAATTTCATTAAACACATTCAGCCATACTTTTTTTTTTTTTTTTTTTTTTTTTTTTTTTGCCAACCACTGGGGCCGTCACCGGAGGCTGGATAGTTGAGGCAGAACAAATTCTAAAATCCAGAAATTGGTCTTTAGTTGTGTCACACTGTGCTATGGACAGACCTCTACTTCTGTGGGAGAACCTATGATTAGACACTTTGTGGGGAGCGAGGATATCTCCTCTGACACCGAGACTCAGCCCGTCTTCACCCAGACACGCTTGGACGTGTCCGGATGGGTACAAAGAATTCTTTAGTGAAAGAGTAGAGGCTACATGGGGTAGGAGGGTATTAGATTGACTTTCTTTGTATATGTTTGCTGTCTGAACAAGGCATCACTGGGCACAAACATATGTAGTGATTTCGTATGAGGGTTTACTATTAGGCCCCATTGTTGTTGTCTCCTTCTGAGCCACTCGTTACTAGATGCCGCCAAGAGCTTAGGACTATCTCAACCCTTTATTTAAGGTCATGTCCTAAACAGTTTTTATTTGACTCAAGACGATTTCATTAAACCAAAGGAACGCTATCGTAACAAAGGAGTTTAAACTATCTCGATTAAGTACCTATATTGACTTAATTATTTGTTTTGGTGTTGAACTATGAATAATGTTTCGGTTAACCCCAAAATACCACTGTGCCGATCAGGTTAACCCCACCTCGAGGCAGATTGCCTCGGTTCAGTTTAAGGTTTCTGAAATAACAAACACAATTGTTTGATCTATCTAATTGGAAGATTTAAGATTGTGGTGATGCTGATACATTACATATGTTTTCCTATAGAATCAATACACCTGTGCACTGCTATCCAGCACCAGCTGTCCGTCCATTGTGGTATTAAATGTCGGAAGGGATAGAGGTACCGAGAAAGGGATATATATATATATTATATATATTATATATATATATATATATGTATATATATATATATATATATATATATGTGTGTGTGTGTGTGTGTGTGTGTGTGTGTGTGTGTGTAGAGAAAAAAAGAAAGAGAAAGAGGGAGAAGGAGAGAGAGGGAAAAGGAGAGGGAGAGGGAGGGGAGGGTAAACAGGTGGTGAGGAACTCAATCTAAAAAGCCTGTAACTGAAGTAGGAAGCTGATGCCCTATGTGCTCGGACATCCAAGGCAAGAAGCAGCCACCTGCAGTCATATGAGATCAAACTCAGGTCTGCTTGGTTCCAAAATGAGTTCGAAGCTGAATGCGTAAAAAAAAAGTAAAATATATAGTATACAATTTCTAAATCACTCTTTGTATATTTCTCAGATATACGTTGCCCTAAGTCACCTTGAATCTTTACTCTATTTCCGTTTCTATACCAGAAACTGCCGTAGAGGCAGGTTGATTTCAATCACTCTTTACACTACCCTGGTTCAGAGCCAATAACTTACGTCGGCTGCGATATGCAAAGGTTTCGAACATGAGAAAACTTTCAAGTTGACTGTCTGATGAAGATCTCGATACAAGGTTGAGGTCAAAGTTACTGCCCTATGGGATCGTGAACGATGGAGCCCTTGAGAACGAAGTGGCAGGAAGGGCACACTTCGCGATGTGTTCCCTCGATGGGGTCGAAGTAGAGCGACTCCGTGTTGTACTCAACCGTACCTTCGCAGCGTCCTCCGCAGTTGCTGCACCCCATGGCGAAGTAGTCCCCGAACTTACCCAGGACGAACTGGCAGTGCTCACAGAGGGGTACGTGGCAAATGTCCTCGCGGGTCATCCCCTGACAGAGGGAACAGGATAAGAGGCGCTTCAGAGGCTTCTGATTAAGGGAATGTCTGTGGCAAGGGAAGCAAACGTCGCGCCTGAGTGCCGGCCAAACGGCGACACGCCCGTGGCATACTTCGCAGATCTGGACGAGGACCAGGGCGGCCAGGTTGTCGTAGAGGTTCCGGCAGGAGAAGCAGAAGTTGTAAAGATCGGTGACAAGAGAGCCGTGACACAGATGACACACACGCTGGATACTGCCACGCCTATGTGTGTCTTCTCCCCGGCCTATGCGGATAGGACTTCGACTTCTACTCCTGCGTCTTGCAGTGCCTTCTTCAGTAGCACCTGAGGCCTCTTTGAAAATACTTCCTCTTCTACTCACTGTGCCAATCTTCTCACCATCTGTCTCCTTCCCCTTGAGCCTAATGGATCTTAATTTCTCTTTCAGAAGCCGCAAAAGAACGAGCAAGGTCGAATAGTAAGTGTCTATGTCCCTTGCGTCCTCCTCCATAACAATACGAAGAGGACCCTCCTGACGAAGGCTGTAGCAAGTCACCACAAGTGGCTCAAGGGCGTAGGGGCAGATGCCTTTGTAGGGGGATAGGGCGGAACGGAAGGAAACTGGAGGGTGGCGACGTGGCTTCCAGGTGACTTTGTGATAGTGGGCCAACCTCCGAGTCGTATAAACACTCATAGGTTGATACGAGTAGCCAAGGCTTGGGGGTCTCACTCCAGGTTTCACCAACAGGAACTTTATTTTGATGTTTGGCTCCATCTTCAAAATTATCTCTCGTTTCTTGGAAGAGGAGGAAGAAGCGTTTGTCTTGTTGGATTCCTGTGTTGTTCCTGTTGTTGATGTTGAGGCGTGAGGATGTGCGTCTTTAGCAGCCAGAGTCTTCAGTCCTGTGATTTGGTCTGACATATTCCGTTCTGCTTTGCCTTGTACTGGTTCATCACCGGTCGGTGCATGGGTACTATATTGTCCTGAAGTATCTTGACCTGGGATTTGGTTGTAGTCTGCACTAAACGTAAAATCGCCTTTATGAGCGGAGTCACTGTTGGAATCAAGGTTAGACACCTTGGAAAATCCTGAACCAGGCACGGCTTGCTGCTCTGTGAAAGGTAGAGCCATTGATTGTTGATAGCGAAGGTAATCTTCTGGATATTGTCGCAGTTGTTGCTGGTTCTGACCCAAGAGCTGTTCCTGGTAGAGCTGATGTAATGCCTGATGTCCCTCTTGTTCCTGTTCATGTTGGCGACTCACGTCCTGGTATTGTCCTAGAGAGAAGTAATGTGATGGTACTTGGTATGGGTGCTGGTGGGTCTGTAGATAAGTGTCATCATGTAGAATACGTTGCTGTCGTTGTAGTTCCAGATGGTACTTCTCTTGGAGTTGTTGGGAAGTCTTGTGTTGCTCTTCTATTTCCAGGTCGATTTTTTTATCTTCCTTTTTAAAGACAACAGGCTCTTGTTGGTACTGTGGTTGAAGTTGTCGTTCAGCTTCATGGGATTGCTGGTCGAATTCTTCAAAGAAATGCTGTTGGAACTGCTGCTGTAACACGTATTCTTGTTCAAGCTGGTTATAAAGATCCGGATTTTGGGATTGAAGCTGAGAGTAATATTGATGATAGGTTTGGGACATGTGTAATTGAAGTTGATGTTCTAGAGGGATGCTTTGTAGTTGTGGTGCATATGGATGATTTGTCTCCTCTTTCTGTTTTTGTTGTTGTTGAAGATGTTGGACAGGCTGTACTTGGTGTAGTTCTTCGCTCTGGAGACCATGCTGTCCCTGTTCAAGGTGATGATGATGTCGGAGATGTTGTTGGCGTGTGTCTTCGCACTCCGAACTGTGTTGACCCTGCTCTTGCAAATGTTGTTGTTCTTCACCAAAAGGATGAAGCTTCTCTTTGTTTTCTACATGCTGCTGATGCTCAGCGTCCTTTAAGACTGAGGACGCGTCCATTACCAGTAGAAGAAAACCAAGAACCTGAAAAGTTTATAGCCTTGCGTCAAGAAGAGGATTATTATGCAGTAATATAGGAGAATGAGCCTCCGCAGGGGTTTTATTTATCGATAAGAATATATATATATATATATGTATATATATATATATATATATATATATAGAGAGAGAGAGAGAGACAGACAGACAGACGGACAGGAAAACAGATAGCCAGACAGACAGACGGACACGCAGACGCATATACACGCACGTACACACACACGCGCGCGCGCGCACGCAAGACACACATAAATACTCACATACACGCACGCGCGCGCACACACACACAAACACACATACACACGGCTCAACTGTGCTGTGGCATCACCCTCGACCACTAATCCAGTGGTACGAATTCGAGCCCCGACCAGAGATGAAAAATCCAGCATCACTGCACTGCGAGCCGGCACTGCAACTCTGGTGGGCAATGAAATGTGTGTGTGTGTGTGTGTGTATCCGTGCGTGCGTGCGCGTGCGTATATGTGTGTGTGTATCCGTGCGTGCGCGCGCGCGCACATGTGTATGTATGTATGCGTGTGCATGTCTATGGATGTGTGCGTGAGAGAGTGTGTGTGTATGTCTGTGTATGCGCGTGTGTGTATGTGTGTGTGTGTGTGTGTGTGTCTGTGTCTGTTTGTTTATATATATATATATATATATATATATATATATATATGTGTGTGTGTGTGTGTGTGTGTGTGTGTAATGTCACAGCATTACCCATGGATCTAAGGGCTTATCCGGAAGGGTATAAACTGTCGATCATACGTCCAACAAATGATCCAAGACCGTGGTGAATCGCACACACATTAACGCGCGTACACACAAACACACACACATACACGCGCGCAAGTACTGATCAAGGGAAGAAAATACCCTGACAATCATCAGTATAGGTTGTTATATACAGTACAACTGATATATACAAACATCGTTAGTGGTACTTTCAAGTAAGTTTTATAGTTTGAAATGATATATTCAGGAGATTACCAATATTATGTTCTGAAGCAATATGGAGTAGAGATTCTTCTTGAAGGATTTGATTTTGGGGCTCCAAACCTTCGTTAAAAATACGAGCCTGTGTCTCATTAAAGAAATTATGAGCATTGATGAAGTGACAGAACGATGACGTTAAAGATTAATGTCGTCATAGAAAAATGACGACAGTGATTGATGATGTCATATAATGATGATGTCACAGATACATTGTTAGTTACACTTACCTTCAAGGGGCTCACAGATTAAGTGCTGAAACTTAATCTCCCAAAGGTGGAAAGCACAACGTACTTCCTGGATTTGCTTTAGGAGTTTGACTTGATCCTTTACTTCTCGGTGGTTCTTGTTACCAAAAAAAGTAGAAAGTAAGTTTGTCGTTAACCTGTATGAAATCGTCAAACGAGTTTAATTCATCCTTTTAGGCAGCAAAGATTACAGTCTTGTACTGTTCCATGAAACTGCCTCAGCAGGAAGCATTCTTGGAAAGTTGTTTCTATATGTCATATAGGTAAATACACACGCACACACACACACACACACACACACACACACACACACACACACACACACACACACATACAAAGCAAGGGGCTTGAGGTTGAGTAGTTCAAGCCCTTCGCTTTGGTTAGGCACTTTTTCCTTTCAAGCTAAAGCCCCAGTCACAATGAACATGAGTCTTTAAAGATTTTATTCTTGCCCAACACCAGACGTTTTTATTCCGCTAAGGAGCATCATTCTACTGAAGTGGTTTATTGTCCTGACGATGTCTTCCGTCCCTTTCCACACCCTCCTCCTCCCCTCCAACTCCTCGCCCGTACCCTCTCTTCCCTCATCTCCATTCTTCCACCACTTCCTCCTCCCTCCCCTCCTCCCTTCCCCTCCTCCCTGCCACCTTCCTCCCTCCCACTCCTCCTCGTCTTCCCTCCTTCATCTCTGTTTACCTCTCCTCCCCTTATCTACGTCACGGAAGATTTTGCAATGCTGCTTTGGGAGTCCGAAGAGGGGAGGGGGGCAGGCGGCAGTGGAGAGAAGAGTTGGGGACCGGGAAGGTGGAGTAGGAAGAATTAGAGACGAAGAGGGGAAAAGGAGAGGAGGGAAAAAAGAAGTGGAAGGGGGAAAGGAGGAAGAGGAAGAGGCAGAAAAGGAAGATGAAGTAGAGAGTGACAGAAGAAGAAGAAGAGCAGGAGGAGAAAGAGGGAGGAGGAGGAAGAGGGAGGAAGTGGAGGAGAAGGAGGAAGGGTAGGAGGAAGGAAGAGACGAGGATGAGTAGCAGGTATAGGAGGTGGCATGGAACTAAGAGGAAGATGAATAGGGAGAAAAGGACACGAAAGAAAGAGGGAGAATGGGAGGAAGAGGAGGGGAAGGAGTAGGGGAGAAGAGGAGGAGAGGGAGAAGGAGGTGGGATCTGAAGATATATGGGAATTGGGATCATTCTTTGAGGAGAAAATCAAGACATCGAAGAGTAAGTCAAAGCATGAAAGCTGCTCCTGATGATAGCAGTGTATGTGTTTGTGTGTGTGTTTTGTGTGTATATGTTTTTGTGTGTTTGTGGTGTGTGTGTGTTTTGTGTGTATGTGTTTTTGTGTGTGTATATATGTGTGTGCGTGTATGTGCGTATGTGTGTGTGTGTTTGTGCGTGTGCGTGCGTGTATGTGTATGTGTGCGTTTGCATGTGTGTGTGTGTGCGTGTACATGTGTATATGTGTGTGTGTGTGTGTGTGCGTGTATGTATGTGTGTGTGTACTTGTATGTATGAGTGTGTGCGTGCATGTGTGTGTGTGTGTGTGATTCACCTTGGTCTTTGGATCACGTGTTGGACTCGTGATCGACAGCTATTTCCCTCTCGGAAGAGAGCTCAGAGCTCGTATGACCGATCTATGGGTAATGGTTTGACCTTACACGCGCACACACACCCAGCTCCCCACCCACGAGAGTTGGAGTAACGATTCGAAGCGCAACGATACTGAAATTATTTTCAGCCCTGGGCAGGATTCGAACCCGGACCGCCGAAGTGACAGTCTGGGAATCTTCCAACCGCGCCTCCGAGTGTGTGTGTGTGTATGTGTGCGTGAGTGCGTATGTGTATGTGTGTGTGTGCGCGCGCGTGTGTGTATGTATGTATGTATGTATGTATGTGCGTGCGTGCGTGTATATGCGTATTTACGTAATCTTATCTACCTAACCGTAGTACATAGGCCAGGAGCAACGTTCGTGGGATCCTGTCTTTTACTCTTTAATTATCATTCCTGGATACAAACATAGATGGTTTCAACTTGGGCTACATTTCCTTATTCTCCAATTATCATGCTCAAGCATGCGTGCGTGCAGGCGTCTGTTTTTGTCTGTTTTTTGCCTGTCTGGCTGTCTGCTTTCTACTTTTCTGTCTGTCTGAGAGAGGAAGAGGGACAGACAGACAGACAGACAAACAGACACAGACAGACAGAGCGAGAGTGAGACAGGGTGAGGCAGAGGGAGAGAGAGAGAGAGATAGAAACAGAGAAAGTGAGAGCAAGAATGAGACACAGACAGAGAGACAGGTAGACAGACAAACGAGTAGACAGATAGACAGACAGACGGACAGACAAACAGTTATAGAAAGATATCTTGTGTTTACGCAAATGCGGGGAGACACACAACTCATAAAAATGCCATTTGTTGTGCTGCATACGTTGCTTGCATATTTCTCACTGTCTTTCTTTCCAGCTTCAGCGGTGTACCCTCTGACACACTGCGTACACGCGCATACACGCACATTCCGCCCACATATCTCTGTCATAGATATTGTGGTTGATGATTTATGGTCGGTTTCACATGATCCTATCCTTCCCGAAGCTTCACTCGACAAACGAACACCGATATGACAAGAGGAATGTAGTTACGAGTACAATGTAATTTGTAGTTCATGCATTCAAGGTATTTTTTTTCTCTGGCTAGATATCCTTTTTTCACTGAATTGTATTTCGTGAAAAATGTAGGTGAGACCAGTTAAGGCTACTAAATACTCACTGGAATATTGCCACGGTAGGCTAGCATAATTATAATATGTCGTCTGTACTTTTACTTCTATAGAAATAGTTCATGTGGGTTTCTTATATATGTAATTAGTGAGAGAATACTTTCATGTTTCTATCGAATTTAATCTGAGACAATCCGTTTAATTGATGAGAGAAAGTATTTCGTTACAGATAAAACATAAATTCATCCAACATACCTGCGAATAACGTCTGCGGCCTTTGTCTCACTTTCCACCGACATGACGTCATCAAGCTCTCTGGATATCGATACCAAAATGTGCATTCAATCATTTTTCACCAAGACTGTGTTCTTCATGTGTAGTTTTAGATTGTATTGCAATTTAATTTATCTTTTATTGTAAATATATGAGGGTATTCTGAAAGCTTTTACTTGTATAGGTTTTTGCGTGTTTTATTTAGTTGAAAGACTAAACGCTAATGCGTGGTAACTGTTCAGTCATGTTACAATACACACATTATTTATTAAAATTCGCGTTAGTTTTTACACCGTGCCTTTACAGAACTATTTTGGTAGTAAAAAATTATATCAATTTTTAACATGTCGAGTGATATACAGTATGTATATAAATTTTTACTTTATTTGTTTTATGCTAAAGAAATATTTTTTGTAAGAATTATGAACACAAACTTCCAACGAAAATAGTCCGGTCACAATTTGTTTCTTTTATGCAATTCGTCACATATATTTTTGTAAATATCATGATAATGATATTCATATTGGTAAATCCTCTAACATATGGAACCACAACTTGTCATAATGATCGTTGCTACTGACTTTGATGTAATTTGTAATCTATGGAACTAGAATTGCTCAAGTAGCCTGTGCAAGTGGCAGTTACCGTTAGTCATTGGGGAGCAAGATCGAAGTGTACTTGTCAGTGGTAGACAATAGGTATTCATGTTTTACTGAATATTATAAATGAATAAAGAAATAGATAAAATATATACCATATGAACGCTATGTTGCCCATGAAACAGAATCGAACTAGAGAACTGTGAAATTCCACGTGGAACTGTGGCCGACTCGTTGTCACACAAATAACCCCAACTCCTAACTCCAATCCTCAACCTCCAACCCCAACCCAATCCCACCCCTAACCCCATCCCCAACTTCAATTCCAACCTCAACCCAACCCCAGTCCTAACCGCACCCGAACCCCAACCCTAAGTCCAACCCATCCCCAACCTAAGCTCCAACCTCAACCCAACCCCACCTCTAACTCCACCTTAACCTCAACCTCAACCTCAACCTCGACCTCAGCCTCAACTCCAATCCCAACCCTATCTCCAGCCCCAACCCCAACCACCAAACCCTAACCCCCAACCCCCAGCAACACCCCCAACCCCCAGCAACCCCCATCCCCACCCCTTACCTCAACTCCAGCTCCAACCTTCAACCCCAACCTCAATCTCCAGCCCCAACCCTTAACCCTAACCCCCAACCTCCAACCCTGAAACCCCCAATCCCAAACCCCCAACCGCAATAATGCATAAAGGACTTTATCGTACAAGAGGAAAATGAATGATTAAATAGCTTGGTGTTAGCTAGAACAGGATATATTTGTTAATATTGACTTTGAAAAGTGAGTGTAAAATATCTAGTTCGATATGTAACAGTTTCTACCGCTTACTAAGTATGGGAGAAGAAGAGGGAGGAAGGGGAAAAGGAAGGGAAGAATGAGTTGGTTTAAATATTCAGGGAGAGAGGAGGGGAGAGTGAAGGAGTGAGGGAGGGAGGTTAAGAAGGAAAGAGCTTGGGAAGGTAGAACAGAGGGAGAACGTGGAAGAGGAGGAAGGGTAAGAGGAAGGGAAGAAGGGAATGGAGAGGAAAGATAAGAGAGACGGAGGGTAGTGGAGAAGAGGACGGAAGAAGAAGGGGAGGACAGGCGGGGGGAAGGAAATAAGGAAAAAGGAACGAGAGAAGAAAGGAAGGAAAAAGGGGGAGAAGAAAAGGAAAGAGATAAAGGAAGGAAGGAAAGAGGGTAAGAAGAAATGAGGGAAGGGAAGGGGAGAGGGAAAGAAAGGAGAAGGAAGACTGAGGAAAAATGAAGAGAGGGGGAAAGGAAAGAAAGGCGAAGGAAAGAGGAGGGGAGGAGAGAACGTTAGTATCGAACGACTTATCTTCGAGGATCCCGTACGTTCAGCTTAGCGAACTGGTAAACGAGGAGACTCCCGCCGCCGCCGCCGTCGCCTCATCTGAGGGGAGAACCTCCAGTTCGCTCGCTTTCCTGCCGGTGCCACCACCCCCTCGGCAGGGGAGACGGGATGGGTTTTGTCGCCGTTCCTCCTTTGACGTGCCTCAAGAGAAATGTACCGGGATAGCATCATTAAAGATACTTCCAGGAGCATAGAAATGCTCTGTATAATGTGAAATACATATTTACGTGTATACGTATACACACACACACACACACACACACACACACACACACACACACACACACACACACACACACACATATATATATATATATATATATATATTTATATTTATATATATATGTGTGTGTGTGCGTGAGTGTGTGTGTGTGTATGTATATTTGTTCTTTGTTGTTCCCTTTGGACTTCTCCAGGTCCATTTACGACCTACAAACTTTTGGAAGAAAGTGTTCATTATCCTCATGTTGTTCTCTGCAAAGCTGACTAACGTCTCGTCTTTGTCATTTCTTTCGCCTACTCCAAACTCCCCAATGCACAACCCATCTCCCATCTTCTTCTCCACTTTAGCATTAAAGTCGCCTATTACCAACGTGTACTTCTCTTGATTCATTACCTGACTTGAATCATCATAGAACTCAATTTCATCGTCTGAACTCCGTGAAGTTGGTGCATAAATATGAACTATTTTCAGAGTCTACCTTTTACACAGCCTAAACAAAGAACGAAGTAGACTTCATAATAGGAGGCGAGAGCAAGAGCGTTAACAATGTTACGGTCATAAATATAGTCAACGTAGGGAGTGACCATAGAATTGTAGGTTGCACAGCTAAATTCAGTCTCAGAACCGAGAGAAATGAACTATTTTTAACAAATAAAATAAGCCTTGCGAAGGTTAAGGATAATACTTAGAAATTTCAGTTAGAATTTAAAAATAGATTCGAGGCTCTAAGAACTAGCGAGGACACCGTCGAAGATATGACTTTTGTTCTAGGAAAGCGGCACAAGAAATAAAATATTCAATTCACAAATGTTTTTCCAATAACAAAATGTGTGTATGGAACAACGCACGTGGATTTTTGACCAACGCCAAAACAAGACTGCTTACTCCGTGGGTTAGGTCCGACGCGTGTTTACATTCTTTCTAGCGCAAATACGCTGGGTGCTTACATAAATATATGCACATTTATATGTACATTCCAATTATTAATTATATATACACATACTCCCATAACAATACTCAGTCACCACCTCTCGGTGTCCTCACGAGGGAATAACATGCGTGGCAGGGAGTAGATAACGCAAGGGCACGGAGCATGATATACAAAGACATTAACACACACTCGCACATAGTACATAAGCGACATGGACATATATTGAAGTAAAATACACCAAAAACACAAATACATACTGGCGCCAGTAAAAGAAAATTATGACAGATTGCCAGACGTCCGGGACATGAAACAAATACAACATACATATGAAATACACAATAGACATATGACAATGGGAAAACACAATAAATATACCTTTGGGCGGACAAAAATAGTAGAGTTTGTGAATATAACCAAAGATTACATCCCCTCAGTTATGCCAAGCACAACTGAGGCCGCACATAGGAATTTACATAATTTACAATAGTAAGAGATAGGGGATAAAGAAAAAAAAATACACGGTAGCACAAATGTATATAAAATGCTCACTCGACCATCAAAGCATTGTACTGTTGGAACGTACATGGGTAACACATTGGGAACATTGAGCTTTGGGGGAGGCAGGTATGGGCACCTGAGTCTTCTTAAACCTATCAGAATGCAGACCCACATTAAGTCTCTGAGATGGATAAAAAACCACGAACTTATTGGGATGAAGCCTCTGCGTCACTAGAAAAGGACCAGTGAATTTGTTGTGCAATTTAGATTGCCGCTCAGGCATTTGTTTAAACACATGATCACCGACTCGGATGGAAACAGGTGTATCCTTACTTTGTTGTTTCTGTATCATGATGGATCAAGACTCCTGAAGGTTCCTTCTAATAGAATCATAAATGGTATCCAGTGGATGACACTGAAGGTGACTGTAATCTTCAAAGTTGTAGAGAGGACGAAGAGGGCTATCGAAAGGATCAAACCGAAACCTCTTCTAAGAACCATAAATGATATAATGAGGTGTCTGTCCCGTTGCTACATTGATAGTGCTGTTAATGCAGGCACTGGCATGGGGTAGCCAGTCTTCCCAAGTTTCCTGAAGATCACTAGCAACATCCCTTAAGATGTCATGTATTTTCCTATTCGTCCACTCCACTAGACCGTTAGAGGTGTAGTAAGAGGTTATAAAAGCCTGGGTGACGTTGTATTGTTTGCAAATGTTAGCTATGACCTCATCCTTAAACTCAGTCCCATTGTCGCTAAGCAACACTGAAAGAGTAGTGTAAGGACAGAAAACATGGGAGACTAGAGCATGAGCAACTACTGGAGCAGATTTGTTTCGCAAGGGAGCCATCATCACAAAACGGCTAAAGTGATCAACACATACAAGAACGTACATCGATCCTTGAATGCGATGAGGCAATTGCAAGAGCTCTATGGCGATAGTGTGGAAGGGGCGAGAAGGAGTAGGATGCTCTAGAATAGGAACAGTGTGAATAGAACCTTTGTTCTGAGCACAAGACTTGCATTGGTCTACGTGAGTGGCAATGTTTAAACGCATTCTAGGCTAATAATATTTCTTGCGAGATATAGCCTGAGTTTTGTCACGACCTGGGTGACCAGCTTGAGGGGAATCATGAGCAAGAGATAAACAACAGGGACTAAAGACTCAGGGATCACTGATTGTACTACATCTTGCCCAAACACTTTCACGTTACGAGTAAGAATACTGTTTTTCAAGGAGAATTGAGACAGAGGTACAGGCAATTTTGGCAAGGTAGAATCATCGCCGGATTCTAAGGCGTAAATGACAGCAGACCAAACAGGGAGAAGGTTTGAATCACAGCAATAGCAGCTGTGGATACATTACGTGAAAATGCACCAGCAACATTGTACGTCCCGGAATATGCATAAGGACTGGATTGAACTTCTCAATAGTAAGAAACGATCTTGCTAGAAGGCCTGAAAGATTTTTGCCTTTGAAAAGTTGTGTAACAGCACTGTGGTCTGTGTAAACTGTGATGGGATATCCAAAAATGATGTCACGTAAATACTTTAAAGCCCACACCACTGCTAAGGTTTTCAGATGTGTTACAGAGTAGCGAGACTCGGCATGATTGAGTTTGCGGCTAGCATATACAATGACATGTGAACAACGATTATCTTCTTGCTGCATTGGGAGAGCTCCATTACCTAGACCAGAAGCATCAGTGCAAATGGTAAAAGGAATAGTATAATCTGGGAATGCTTACACAGGCGCCTGAGTAAGTGCCTGCTTCAAGGTGTCAAAATTTTTCTGATAAACATCATGCCATTGGAAGGATTTTTTTTTTTTTTTTTTTTTTTTTTTTTTTTTTCCTCCTCGAGGAGACGAATAAGGTAATGCTATGGAGGCATTTTTTTTTTTTTTTTTTTTTTTTTTACAAAAGCACGATAGTATCCTGCCAATCCTAGGAAAGAACGTACTTGGTCAATATTCTTAGGTGTAGGAAAGTTTCTAACAGCTTTGATCTTGTCATCTATAGTATGAATGCCATCTTTGTCTACTACATGACCTAAGAATTGGATGTTGGATTCAAATGAACATTTGGGTAAATCGAGCTTCAACCCAGCTTCAGCAATACTTATGGAAGTGACTTTCCACATCCTTGGAAACTAGAATAAAGTCATCTAGACACACAAAAAAGTCTATTACCCACTATTTCATGAAAAATTGAGTTAATAAGACGCTGACATGTTAAAGGAGTATTCCGCAAATCTATGGGGCATCGAAGCCAATCATAATGAGCTGAGGGAGTCGAGAAAGTCGTGATCTTACGAGCCTTTTCCTCCAACGGAATCTGCAAAAATCCAGCCTTCAAGTCCAAGGTGGTGAACACTGTGTTACTTGATCCTATGGACTGAAGAACACTCAACACAGGCAGAGGGTAATTATGACCCTTGAACATGGCCATATAGGTAGTCGCTTGATTGATTTTCTTGGTGACAATTACTTAATTCAGCATGTAAAAGAGCCCACAAGATATGGAAACTTACTCGATTTATTGATCACTAGCCGCGAAAGCATGGTAACTGATGTAGAAGTCGGTGAATCTGTTGCAAATAGCGATCACAACTTAGTCAGATTCAAACTCCTAAACAATTT
>NC_134777.1:99329979-99347479 GCF_046742065.1 Oratosquilla oratoria
CAGGCGGCTTGCGGTGGCTGCAGGGGGGCGGTGCGAGGGGGCTGAGTCGGCTTTGGGCGGCTTCAGCTGTCCGCAAGCGGTTTAGTCGGATTTAGTCTTCTTCAGGGGATTAAAGTTACCGCGAGGAAGCGGCTTCAGGTGGCTTCAGGCAGTTTCAAGCCGTTTTCAGGTGACTTCAGGTGAGTATAGATGGATCAAGGTGATCTTCAGGGAGCTCCAAACGGATTCAGGCAATTCCATGCCATTGCTGGCGCCTGTAGGCGTCTTCTGGCTCTTTATGTGGCTTCAGACGGCTTCAGGTGGCTTTAGTTGCTCCTCGGTAAAATCATATCTCTTTATTAGAACTGATCTTGGTCTTGTGGTATGATAAAACCTGCCTCCAGTTTAACCACGAATGTACAATCCGTTTTAAGGCTCAAAGTGCGTCAGCTGTCTGATGCAGTTAACTGATGTTGTTTATAGCAGGTTATCTTTAATGAGATTATTTTTTCAATTGATGATATCTTTTAACTTAGTTTTTTCTTCTAATTGGGGTTGTTTCTCTGAGGTTATATTTTAAACGAAGCTATTTATAACTAAGGTTATTTTCTAATTGAGTTTATTTAATCGAGATTATTTAACGGAAGTTATTTTTTCAGATGAAATTGTTTTAACTGAGGTTATCATCATTAGATTATTCTTAACTCAGGTATTTCTTAACTGAGGTTATTTTCTAACTAAAATTATTTTCCCAATTGATACCACCATTGAGATTATCTTAACTGAGCTTGTTCTAATTGAGGTTAACTTAATACCTGAGCTTAAAACAATTGTTTGGTATTAGACTGAATGACCGTGTTGAAGGGGGTCAACTATCAACATCCTCTCCTTCATTCCTTTGTGTCCACTTCCCCGCCTCCACTACCCTCGCCTCCACTTTCTCTCCTCTATTCACCTCTTCTTCACTCCTCCACCTCCAGTCACTCTTCTCCACTCCTGTACTCCTACTTCCTCGTCTCCACCTATCACTTCTGTCAGGATTGTAGGGGATGTGGGCCTGGCTGAAGGCAAATTCTGAAATAGTTTAAATTGTATTTAAGTTGGGCGCCTAAGAATGGAAAAATGCTCACTTCTGGCCGCGAGAGGAGCAGGGGTTGGGGGGAGAAGACGACGGAGATGGCGGGCGATGTGCGTCTGTTTGGTTCTCCGAGGCTGTCTGTCCTAGACGGGTGAATTCCCGGTGGGTGATGCACGGCCTGGGTTCTCGACGTGTGAATTCCCGGTGGGTGATGCACGGCCTGGGTCCTCGACGGGTAGAGCAGGAGGTGGCGAATGTCACGGCGTGGGAGGTGGCGCGAGATTGCTCCCTCTGTTCCTGAGGCCGTCTGTGTCTTTTTTTTTTTTTTTTTTTTGCTTGCTTGTATTGAGACCTTGCTGCCTCCAACAACTTTGGTCTGTGGTACAAATTTGCCCACGTCCGCTAGGAGTAGTGTCAGTAAGAGAGGGGACACGACTGAGCCTTGGGAGACACCCATGTCGACCTGCGCCCTGCTACTTGGGACACCCTCTCTCCTAACAGCGATGAACCAGTTGGAGAGGAAGGATCGAATGAAGTTGTGGGAGGTGGTGCGAGATTACTCCCTCGGTTCCTGAGGCCGTCATGCCAGACTGTTGTGAAGGTTAGGAAGGCCCTGTATACGTCCCAATCCGATCTTTCCAGGTTGAACCTGCCTTGGGGAGAAGTGAAAGGTGATGGCTATTGGAAGTGGTCTGAGGACATGGGTCATCGAGGGTAGTCCAGTCCGCCATTCCAGTGATGTTGTAAGAGATGAGGGAGAGGTCAATGGTCGACTTACTGTGCCCTACAGTGTCCGAGATGCTGGTGTGGCATCCGTCATTAAGTAGGATCATATCGGCATAGACAATCTGGGAGGTGATGGTGGAGGAGGTGTGGGTGTAGTCTTCGTCCCAGAGAGCGTCCCGAAGGTTGAGGTCTCCAACCACTATGCAGTTGTCGGGAAGGTCTCCAAGCCAAATGAAATGCCGGGTCTTCACGTGTTTGTAGATGTTGAGGATGTATAAGGTCAGGTCACCCTCTACAGATATGACTCTTGAGCAGCTAGACCTACGGAAATGTATGTGGCCACACGCGCCTCACCTGCTTCGTCCGTTTTGTAGAATGGGGGTAATGATATCCAGGTAGGGATGGAAGTTTGCCTAGCCTCTTATGGGTGCATTTAAGTGCAACGCCTTCGTAGGGATGCTTGTTTTGGTGCTGCACCACGGGGTCCCAGGCGGTGGTAATTGCCCGGCAATCCCATTACATTAGTCTAAACACAGCAATGATGGGTGAATTCGGCAGTGGAATGCAGGATCGCGAAGATCCCTTCTAGTAGGCGTGCCGCCTGAGGGTTCGAGCGGCCCAAGTCCTCTTGCAGAACCTTAATTATCTCGGATATATATTCAATTGAATTGTGAAGGGTCTGTTGAGTTGTTGGTGGTGGGAGTGGGGTGGTGGCATCTAGGGGGGGGGCGACTGCTATGTACAGTGGCTTCTTCCTCCTCGAGTTGTTCCATGGCTGGAGGGGATTCCATGGTTTCAGTGGTAGGGTTGGTCCGAAGTCCCTTCTTCTTTCTGCGTTTTCTATTGTGTTCTTCCTCGTCGGCTATGGGTTGCTGTGGGAGGGTTGTTGATGCGCTGATGGATGGTGTTTCTCCGGCATCGTGATCCGGTTCTCAGGTAGAATCATGAGTAGGTGGGGGTTTAGGTACGGTCTCGCTGGGGACTACTTTACTGGGCATGGTGTTCTTTCCCCTGGGGTCTTGCAGGTCCTTGTGAGGGTCTCGAAATATTTGTCTCTGAGTGTTTCCTTTTTGAGGTAGATGTTCCACCGTTCCCTGGCAGTAGACAGGACCTTTGAGAAGGGGTGATTTTTTTTTTTTTTTTTTTTATTCCCACTACATGCGCCACTCTTCTTATGGCGAACTTGGGGCATTCGGGGTATGCGACGGAATGGCTCCCTCAGCAGTTGATGCAGAAAAGCCTCTGCTCCTCTCAGTCCTGGGTGAGGTGGTTTTTCCGTATTGGGCGCATCGTGGGGGGGGGGGGATCTTACGTCGGCATTTTCCTTTTGAATGCCCCAATAGCTGGCATTTTGTGCATATTTTTAACTGGGGCGATGTAGGGAGCCATTGGTGAAATGTGTATCCTAATTTGACCACTCGAAGGAGGAAAGCCCGGATTGTTAATCTTTTGATTGAATCAACTCGGAGGTTCTTAGGCCTCCAGGTCGGTTTTGAGAAACTGCTCGGCGTTCTCCTCGAAGAGGGCTCCCTTAATCATTCTCTTCACAATGCATGACGTTAGAGAACACAATATTTCAAAATGATATCTGGTATCCTCTCCTTTAACAGAGCAGTCAAGCCAGACCTATACCCTATCATGGCTGGGGCACCATTTGTGTAGACCGAGCCTGCCTTCAACAACTTGATCTAATGCTTCTCAAAAGACTCGT
The DNA here is from genome assembly GCF_046742065.1 of Oratosquilla oratoria. Lineage (NCBI taxonomy): Eukaryota > Metazoa > Arthropoda > Malacostraca > Stomatopoda > Squillidae > Oratosquilla > Oratosquilla oratoria. The sequence goes on from NC_134777.1 coordinate 99,333,474, forward strand.
CCACGAGGCGGAACATATCTGCTGCTTTCGTCGTCGTTTGCAAAGCCTCGTAAAAGAAGAATTCATCTTTAATTTCACCATCCTTGATGTACTGGGTATACACAATCAGCTGACTTATGTTAGAAACATCAGAGGAGTCATTCAAACGCAGACTAATGCGGACGGGACTGTCCTTAATCTCCTGTACAGTCTGGTCCAAGATGTCGCAGCTCATCTCTGCAACTCTCCCTGCAATGACATCATTAGACAGAGGCACGTCCTTCAACTTCTTGGCTGCCTCTGTTCCCAGGACCAGTTCTACCATCCGAATGGCGCATGGTTTAATCAGGTTTTTCGGGGCCGAATACGAAGCCTTTATCCTGATACACTGGTATGCCACCTTATAGGAAGCTTGTAGAAGTGGTTTGTACACTGGCTTGAAAACAAATCGGGATAGTGTACCTTTCTGGTCATATTTAGCCCTCTTAGCCTGCAGAGCCTCGAGAGTCTGTTCATGCTCTGCAGCTGGATGCTTCACCAGGTGTTCTCGGAGCCTAGCAGGTTTCAAATTGGAGTTGCAAATAATGAAATGGCAGGTCATGCATTGTGTCCTGTCTGGTCCTCTACGATCATCCAGGAGTGCAGCGAAGTCATACGTGACATACTCTTCACTCCATTTGCGTGTCTTCGGCGTTGCAGAATCACACAAACCTGTGGAAAAAACAAAGAGGTTGGTGGAAAAACAAAACACTAATATATGTCAGTCTGTATAGGGCACTGTCTCTATGCGTATATATGTGCAGGGGCACAGAAAAAAAACACAGAAAAGGCTCAGTAACTCACAAAGGCGACGGAGAGTTAGCAGGGAACTACACTCCAGCCAGGCGACATACTTCTCCCCACTGTCCTCTTGACTCACTGATGCGCCCACTGCCTGTACGAGACGCGTCCGTTCGCTTCTCCGTTTTCTCTCTCACACCCATACTGTACTATCACCATTTCGCACACAGACATATACGCGTACACATACACATTTATAACAATATAAAAGCCTTTATTCTCAGACCTCTATCACCCACTCGTATTATCCATAGGTTGGGAAATCCTCTTTAAGAGCAAATGAGTAAAATATACCTTCCAATGGTCTTACGGGCGGCTGGTTTGTGAAGATACGTTACGTATAACGGATAAGTGCTTAAGAACCAGCTCACTTCTAGAAGCCACTGTAGGACTGAACTATCTGGTCAGGGCCTAGATAATTCGTAAGACTAGAAGTAAAGGTAACAAAGAAGATTCCAGGAAAGGAATATTAAACTAGCGATAAAACTAGTAAACGAAATTATTAATGGAAAATATTTACAGGCAATCAACACAAAAGAGAATGGGCAGTAGGGTCAATGGGACCGTTACATGATTATAAGAATATGGAAATTATCGTTCAAATAAGAAACACAAGATAAGTATACAATATGGTATCTAAGTACAAAGAGATCAGGAACATGCATCAGAATAAGTAATAAGTACAAATATAAGTAAAGTAATGCAATGTATATCAGACGTAATGTAGGCAAAAAGGGTGATCACTTCACACCAATCGTCTCATGAGTCCAAACTTGTATTTTTATCAAGAGATCAATAGAGCGAGAAATGACAAGGAGTCAGCGATTTCCACCGCTTATATACCATTGGACCGGAAGCGGGATACTTCCGGTTAAGGGTGCGGGTGAGGAGGAGGGTAAGTTAACACACGTCAACATGGGTAGTTTTAGGACCCTCGACTCGCTTGAACAATCTATTTATTTAGTAACTGTCAAATCTGTGCGCTCCGAACTATTCAGGATTTCGCTTGTCTGTTTGTTCTACAAGAGTGCGCACCTCTCCGCACGTAGGCAAGATTACATATAGTGGACGGGCGTTACTGCTTAACATTGTTACAATACATACATAGACAAGAAATATGAACATAGTTATGTAATACAAAGGAACACAATTCTATAACATAATTACACATATGACGTAATATCTAATATTACGTTACACCACCGTTTGGGAAAGCTTTTCACTTTCTGTTGAAAAGCTATGTTCTAGAAAGGACGTCGGCTAAAACATTAAAGACGCCTTTTATATGATGAATTGTTAGATTAAAGGGTTGGAGAAATAAACTCCAACGTGTAAGTCTCGGATTCTTGTTTTTCATAGTCTGTAGGAACTTTAAGGGGTTGTGATCCGAATATACTTGGATGGTAGTTGAGGAACCCAGGTAGACTTCGAAGTGGATAAGGGCCTGGACCAAAGCGAGCGTCTCCTTCTCAATTGTTGAGTAGTTCTTCTGCGCAGGGGACAGCTTCTTGCTGTAGTAGGCGATAGCGTGAAGAACTTCATTGTGTTCTTGCAAGAGGGCGGCACCGATACCGGTGTCGCTGGCGTCGACTTGCAGAAGAAAGGGTCGTTGGAAATCGGGTGCCCTTAGAACTGGTGCGTTAGTGAGAAGGGACTTCAGGTTTTTGAAGGCCGTCTCACAGGTAGGTGTCCACACGAAGTCGTGGTCTTTTCTCAACAAGTCAGTCAATGGTTCTGCTACATCTGAAAAATTTGGACAAAAACGGCGATAATAGCCACTCATTCCGAGGAATCGACGTACCTCTCTACGATTAGTGGGTGTTGGTACATCATTGATGGCTTTTATCTTGGCGTCTATTGGAAACACTTGGGAATTTCCAACTTTAAATCCCAAATAGGGGACCTGTGTATGTCCGAAATCACATTTGGACAAATTGATGGTAAGGTTTGCTTGGTCTGCTCTATAAAAGAAATTATTTAGGTGTTCAATGTGTTCTGTCCAAGACTGACTAAATATTATCACATCATCTAGATAAGTTTTTACTCCTGGCAATCCTGCAACAAGATTACTTATCATTCTTTGGTAAGTGGCAGGGGCATTTTTAAGCCCAAATGGCATTGCTCTGAATTGGAACAATCCCTCTTCCGTAATGAAAGCGGTAACTTCTCTTGAGCGAGGGTGTACAGGGATTTGATAGTATCCCCTTAACATATCCAACTTGGATACGTACTTGGCAGTTCCTAGACTGTCTATGATATCATCTATCCTAGGGATAGGAAAAGCATCGGCCTTAGTATGGGCATTGATTTTCCTGTAGTCAATGCACAGGCGATAAGAATTGTCAGATTTAGGGACAAGAATGCAAGGAGATGCCCAAGGACTACTGGAGGGTTCAATTATTCCCTGTTGAAGCAGAGTGTTTATTTCTGCTTTTATGAACTCCTTCTTTTTTGGATTGACTCTATAAGGGGCTTGTTTGATAGCCCTTGGCGAGTCTAGAATTATTTCGTGTTCTATCAAAGAAGTGAATCTTGGGGAATCTAGAAATAATTTTGGAAAACTTCTTAAGAGAGAAAGAATGTCTCTACCTTGTTTCTCAGATAAGTGTCCTACTTTTATCTGAAGATTTTGTAGTATCTGAGAGTTTTCCAAGGGAATCTCAGGAGGATTAGGCAGGTTATCAGGAGGCTCTTCGGATTCTATTGTGGTAGAGCTGCAAGCTGGAATTGGATCTCGGGAATGATTGGAGTTTTGATTATGTAGTTGAGATCACTGGCTCTGGACAAGACTTCATAGGGTCCTTTGTATTTAGCCTGCAATGGATCTCCTGGTATGGGAAGATAAAGTAACACTTGATCTCCTGGAGAGAAAGTTCTAAGTTTAGAATTTTTATCATACCGACCTTTCATTTCTCGTTGAGCATTCGCCAAGTTCTCTCTTGCCAACTTCCAAGCTTCTAACAACTTCTCGGTGACCTGGGACACGTATTTCAAAGAAGGAACTGGTGGTTCTTCTTTCATCCATTGTTCATGAAGTATCTTTAGGGGACCACGGACTTCATGACCGAAGACTAATTCTGGCGGGCTGAATCCAAGGCTTTCTTGAATTGTTGTTCGGGTGGCGAACAACAAAAAGGGGAGTCCGTCTTCCCAATTTCGAGTGTTCTCAGCACAGAAGATTCTTAACATTGTCTTGAGCGTTTGGTGAAAGCGCTCTAGAGCACCTTGTGATTGAGGATGATAGGCGGAGGAAGTTACATGATTTATACCTAGTGTTACAAGAGTTTCTCTAAACTTGTTGGAAAGAAAATTACTTCCTTGATCACTTTGAATGTTCTTAGGAAATCCTACCATAGTGAAATATTTCAACATTTCTCTGATTATGTTTTGAGCTTTAATATTTTTCAAAGGAATGGCTTCTGGAAAACGAGTGCTCATACACATGATTGTGAGAATGTACTGATTTCCTTTACTTGAAGGAGGTAAAGGTCCTACACAGTCAATAAGAACTTTTTTAAATGGCTCTTCCATTACAGGAATGGGATGGAGTGGAGCTTCTACAATTTTCTGGTTGGGCTTACCTACAAGTTGACATGTATGACATGTTTTACAATATTGGGCAACATCTTTGACAACCGTGGGCCAATGGAAATGTTGGGTTATGTTGAACAAGGTCTTTCTTACCCCTAAGTGACCTGCTAAGGGAGTATCATGAGCCAATCTTAGAACATTATTCCTGAAAACAAGAGGGAGGACTATTTGATTCCTTACTTGCCATGGCTGGTCAGCGGTTGCGGTGGATGCTCTCCATTTTCGCATTAGGACTCCGTTTTCTATATAGAAACCTCGTGACATATTTTCAACTTCTCCTGGAGATGAAACAATCTCGTACAAATTTTTAAGAGAAGGATCTGACTTCTGTTCTTTGATTAATTCTGCTCTAGATAGAGAAACTGGTGAAGAAGAAGATGGGTCAGTTTGGGAGAATAGGGATTCTAAATTATAGGTCTCCTCTTCAGATTTCTTGTACTGAGATCTGGTTACAGCACAAGCGGGAAACAACTGTAAGTTATCTGAAGGTTCTACTGAGGTCTTAGGGTTATTTGTTATTAAGGGAGAAATGACTTTGCTTCCAGCGATGTCATTGGCCAACAATAAGGATATTCCTACTATGGGAAGAGAGTCTACTACTGCTACTTTAACCATTCCGGTTGTTAAATCAGACCGCAAGAAAACATTATGTAATGGACATTTTACAATTCCTCCAACTCCTTCTATCAATATATCATAACCTGTATACGACTCACCCAGATTCTGCAAGACAGAATTTAAAATCAGACTTTGCTTTGCTCCTGTGTCTCGGAGTATGGAAATAGGATATTGTTGTGAACTACTACTATGAGATATAGTTCCTGAAGATACAAATGGTTTGAAACAAGGATCATGATCTGATGAGGGGGGTTCTACATTACTTGACAATACCGGCTTCTTTGGTAGTGTATCCTGAATAGAGGATTTTGAATCATCTGATTTTATATTACTTACAAGAGTTGGTGTCTTATTGGAGAATGAGGGTGTCAGTCTCTTTCTGCAATTAGAAATGTGATGGCCAACCTGTTTACAATATGAACAAGTTACAGGGGGATTAGCCTTAAACCTTTCCATTCTTTGCCAAGGTTGGTTTGGAGGATATTGATTGAAATCAGACCTGTAACTGAAATGTGATGGGCTAGACTGATTTTCAAAGTGTTTCTTTGGGGACCAAGGATCAGAGTATTTTGTTGAATCTGGAATATATGATTTTGACTTTTGGGATTCCATTTGTCTTGACTTAGGTTTATGATTTAGTGTGAACTCATCAGCCAATACAGCAGCTTTAGTTAAAGTTTCGGGAACATGATCATCTATAAAAATCCTAAGATCTGTCTCTAAGGTATTCTTAAACTGCTCCAATAAAATCAACTGTTTAAGTCTATCTAAGGTGTCCGTTTCACTAGCCAAACACCACCTATTGAATAACCTCTCTTGTTGAGCCGCATATTCTACGTATGTTAACTGAGGTGTCTTCCTATAATTACGGAATTTCTGTCTATAGGCCTCTGGTATTAGTTCATAAGCTTTTAAAATACAAGCTTTCATATTATCATACTCGCTTTCTGCTTCTGAAAGAGAAGTATAAATTTGCTGAGCCTTACCCTTAAATTGTGTTTGAATGATTAATGGCCAATTTTTTTTAGGGATTTGTAACTGTTGCGCCAATTTTTCCCACTGAAGAAAGAAAATTTCTGGCTCTCCTTCTGAAAATTTGGGTAAAAGTTTTACATACTTGGAAATATCTATATGACCTTCCTGAACTACGGGTTGTCTATCAACAATCCTAGCTTCTACTTCTGTCTTCTTTAATTCTAACTCTACTTGTTTCACTTTAGCTTCCTCTTCTCTAGCTTTAAATTCTGCCAATTTGATTTTAGTTTCGTCCTCTCTTTCTATTTGTTTCACTTTAGCTTCCTCTTCTCTAGCTCTAAATTCTGCCTCAATTTGCATTTGTTTCAGTTTAGTTTCCTCTTTAGCTTTAAATTCTGCCTCAATTTGCATTTGTTTCAGTTTAGCTTCCTCCTCAATTTCTACTCTCCTGACCTTTAATTCAATCTCCTTAATCTTAAGTTCGGTTAGTCGTGCCTCTATTTCTAACCTATTTGAAGGAATTTGTATAGCTGTAATCTCTTCTGGAGATAAGATCTCATCTTCGATCAGATTTTCAACGAGTTCCTGAAGTATTTTTTTCTTTCGCAAACTTGTATCAATGTCTACTCCAAAGTGCTTGCCTATTTCTATCAAAGTGTCTTTAGTTTGTTTCTTTAAGAAACTTACCTTGGGATTTTGAACGAATTCTTGAATTATATCATCCATCTCTATAAAAATGTGTTAAATACCTGATCCAATATCCTTGGCAAGGGTCGCCACTTTGTTACGGGCGGCTGGTTTGTGAAGATACGTTACGTATAACGGATAAGTGCTTAAGAACCAGCTCACTTCTAGAAGCCACTGTAGGACTGAACTATCTGGTCAGGGCCTAGATAATTCGTAAGACTAGAAGTAAAGGTAACAAAGAAGATTCCAGGAAAGGAATATTAAACTAGCGATAAAACTAGTAAACGAAATTATTAATGGAAAATATTTACAGGCAATCAACACAAAAGAGAATGGGCAGTAGGGTCAATGGGACCGTTACATGATTATAAGAATATGGAAATTATCGTTCAAATAAGAAACACAAGATAAGTATACAATATGGTACTAAGTACAAAGAGATCAGGAACATGCATCAGAATAAGTAATAAGTACAAATATAAGTAAAGTAATGCAATGTATATCAGACACGTAATGTAGGCAAAAAGGGTGATCACTTCACACCAATCGTCTCATGAGTCCAAACTTGTATTTTTATCAAGAGATCAATAGAGCGAGAAATGACAAGGAGTCAGCGATTTCCACCGCTTATATACCATTGGACCGGAAGCGGGATACTTCCGGTTAAGGGTGCGGGTGAGGAGGAGGGTAAGTTAACACACGTCAACATGGGTAGTTTTAGGACCCTCGACTCGCTTGAACAATCTATTTATTTAGTAACTGTCAAATCTGTGCGCTCCGAACTATTCAGGATTTCGCTTGTCTGTTTGTTCTACAAGAGTGCGCACCTCTCCGCACGTAGGCAAGATTACATATAGTGGACGGGCGTTACTGCTTAACATTGTTACAATACATACATAGACAAGAAATATGAACATAGTTATGTAATACAAAGGAACACAATTCTATAACATAATTACACATATGACGTAATATCTAATATTACGTTACAATGGTCTTACGGACAAATATTACTAAAACATGAAATTAAGGCGTAACTCGAAGATACAACACCATACTACAGTACTGCTACTATGCATCCACTTCCGGAAGCAGCACGGTTTTACCGTCTCACGTCAGACATCAGTACACAAGTACCAATTGTGTACCACAACGCTTTGTGACGCAGACTTTCTACGAAAGTGTGGAGGGTTCGTACAAATTCCTGTACTTTTTATCACCATGTAAAAAGCTTTAACATAGTAGGAAAATCAGGGTAAAGTTGATGAATATATATATATACATATATATATGAATACATATATATGTATATATATATATATATGTAAATATATATATATATATGAATACATATACACACACACACACACACACACACACACACACACACACACACACACACACACACACACATATATATATATATATATATATATATATATATATATATATATATATAGATGCACATTCACATGCCCATGCTTATGCGCATTCACATACACATAAACATACACACAACAACCTACACTCACAAACACACACACACACACGCGCGCGCGCGCGCGTGCACAGGTGAAATCCTTAACCATTAATCATGACGTTTTCACTACAATTTACTCCTTTTGTATCCATTTTGGCTGCCGCCAGTTAATTTGATTAATCCCACGTAGATCACTTGCGCATTGAAAAGGAACCCTAAATAAGCCTATCTTCACAAACCCTTCCTTGCTACTGACTAGTTGTTCATTTGTTTTGTCTGCCGCCATATAATTTTATTTGGCAACAAAATTAAACTCTCGATAATGCTAGCAGTTTCATATTCAAAATTTTGCTGTGTCTGATGCCAGATAATTCTATTCATTTTATTTAGATCTCCGGTCGTAAATGAATCGTTGCACCTAATCATCCTTCAAGGATTTTATTTTGTCTAGCTCCAGACGATTTCATTCAGCTTTGAGGTACGTGTGAGTTTTAACTAATGAACTAATCAAACCACTATAAATAATCCTTTTCATTTGATTTTTTCTTTCTTTCTCTATCGGATAACGTAAATTGGTCATGTCTTAGCATCTTTTCACATGACGATAATAGTCACTCATTCCCAGGAAACAACGTATCTCTCTACGATTGGTGGGTGTTGGTACATCACTGATGGTCTTTGTCTTGGCATGTAGTGGAAACACTTGGGAATTTCCAACTTGAAACCCTAAGTAGGGGACTTGGGTATGACTGAATTCACTTTTTTCATAGGTTGGTGGTGAGGTTTGTCGGGTCAACTCTATAAAAGCAGTTAGGTGTTCTGTCCTAGTTTGAGTATCATCACGTCGTCTAGATAGGTTTTCACTCCTGACAATCCTGCAACAAGACTACTTATCACAATTTTCAAACCCAAAGTTTCATAATTGATTTTTATATTATGTCTAAATAGATTAAATTTGTTCTCCCGTCGTCCTGGAGTTTTACTACATTTTTACCGGCATTTTTATTTCACCTAAACGAGTTGTCTACTATGAAAGTTGTGAATAGTGGTCGCCATCTTGATGACGTATATCGGTGTATCTAATCACAAAACTGCCATTGTTTTTGTGCATAGGACTTGCAGAACTGTGCTGTGAATTGTAATTTGATCAATTTCCCTCCGTTTACACTATGTCCAAACGGTCGATAAAAGAAGGGAAAAACCGATGTGCTGCTTGGAATTGTAGCAAATGAAAACCAAAGGACAGTGTTGGTGTTTTTGAGTTCCCGAAGCCAGACAAGTCGCCGGAGAGACACAAGTTCTGTTGCTTTGTCATTTCTCGCATCCGGGCGAATTTTGTGAACAATCGGGGTGCCTCACGACATTATGCCGATCAATTTGCTGAATCTTCTATATTAAACATTGGCTACATTCGGCATTTACAAGCCACTAACAAAGGGACATCCAAAAAGATAGAGTGAAGGCTAGTTGAACATGTTCGCTCAAATCCAGACCCGATGCCTAAAAGGCAGATACACGGGGCAATTTGTACCACCCCCATGAGCCAAGTTGTTACTGCCACTAGCATGTATACTCAGGGCGATAAGCGAGATGCAGGGATGACCCTTCATCCGTGAGGAGATAATATGAAAGGGTGGTGGTGGGGGGGGGTTGGACTTTTTTTTTCTTTTTTTTCTTTTTTTTTCTCGAAATTTGGGAGTGAAGTATCACTCCCACGGGCTTTGTTTGAGCCCGTGCGGTGGTGTTTATGTAAGACACACCTTGTGGAGAGGAGGTGGAATAGTGTAGCTAGTTAGAGGGTGATAGGGGGCAGTAGAAAAGAGAGGCTGCAGCTGTTAGAGCGGCGGCGGACGCTCTAGCAGCTGACGGAGCTCATAGGGGCTTTGGAGGCGGCAGAGGCGGCTCACAAGACCTTCAGGGGGAGCCGGTGGTCCCCGTCTGAGGAAAGAGGTGGCGGGGCAATCGCTCAGGTAGTGGTGGAGGTCGGCATTTTCTTCACGGCAGTGGTTGCACCGGCGGTCTTCCATGGTGCTCTGGGGATTAAGTTGCCAGAAGCAACGGTCTTCAAGACGCAACCTGAAGAGCAGCTTTTCTATCCTGGGAGTGGAGCGGGAGAGGACTAGAGGTTCATATGCTGTCACCTTTTTGTACCAACCCGCTCGTTGGGAGATCTGCGCCTCCTGCCTGTGTTGGAGGTGCCACTGCGTGCATGCTAATGCCCCGGTTCTAAGTTGGAGCTGGCTGTTGCTGGGAGGGACCTGGACGTCGACACTGGGACTTTTGCGGGTTGTGGCAGCAGCTGCGTCTGCAAGGTCGTTTCCATGCACACCGACGTGGCTTGGCACCCAGTTGATGATGATATTCCGTCCTTCACGGTGTAATTTGTGCAGGAGCGCAATTATGTTGGTGAGGAGGTGGACATTATCTTCGGGCTCTGCCTGTTGCAAGCAGCTTAGGTTCAGAGTCAGTGTGGATGACCACGGAATTGGAGTGGGATACAAGGGCATGTTTTAGGGCCCCCTGCATCGCCACGGCCTCGGCTTGAAGAGAGGACGCGGAGTCGCTGACTCTCCTGCCGAAGATGTGTCCATCAGTGACGAAGGCAGCTCCAGCCGTGTTTGGGCTGCGTTATTCGAAGGACCCGTCTGTAAAATATACGGCATGACCAGGTCGCGTCAGTGCCCGGATGCCGTTATTTGCTAATACACGCGCTTTGTCCGGGTGGTATGCGCCCTTTTTCCCCGAGAGTGACGTAAATTTAAAGGTCATGGGAGCCGGTGCCCACGGCGGCGGGCATTTGAAGTCCGGGTGGGATTTTGGAATGCCCCTCTCGAGGAGAAGTTGCCGCAGTTGGAAGGAATCCAGGAGCTTGGCCGCGTGTGAAAGCCATGTGTTGGGGCGTTGCAATGTGTCTGCGCGTGCGGAACCACATCTCTTATATACGTGCATACGGCAAAGTGGTCACTGTGACAACGGGGTGGACCTCCCATCTTGCGCGGGAGGAGAGAGTGGCAGTCACAAGGGTTAAGTCAAGCCTGCCTCCCCGTACATTCAGCAAGGCGATGTGGGATGAGGAAGTCAGTGTATGGTGTAGGTGATTCCCTGCAGGATTGGGGCCCTGTGTGGATGACAGAGATGGGTGGTGAGCATTAAAATTCCCTCCGAGGATAAGGAGTCTGTCCCCAGCAAGGGTGCTCACTTCCCCAAGATCCAGGACCTCGTGACGGCCCCTGTAACAGTTGTAGATAGTGAAAGTCTCATGGCCTCGTTGTACGAGAACCGCATGAGCCTCCACGCCATCGCCACAGTATATGGGGTTGGTGTCTTCGCTGCAGGGTAGGCTGTCCTTGACGAGGACCATGCAGCCTTTCGTGGTGTCGCTGCGCAGTAAGGAGAAGGTGCTGTATCCCGGGAATCGCACTTCCTCCCTTAGTAGTGTTTCCTGTGGTACACGAATGACGTCGAAATCGTATTGCTGAGCGATAGCCAGTAGATATGATCTTATGCGAAGGAACCCGTTAATGTTCCACTGAAGGACGCTCAGCTCAGTGGCATTATCGGTAACCTCTGTGTCCAAGTCTGAGTCACTCTCATCGGAGGGTTTATTCTGAGAGTGGCCCAGGTACCTGAAAGTTTCCCCGAACCATCTTAACATAATGGTTCTATACTTTCTTTCTCTTGTTGGAATTTCGACCTCGAGCCCTTGTTCCCTTCAGGGTCTGGTGCGTCTTCTGAGAGGTCGATGAGCTATTTCACGGTCGGTTCTGTCCATTGTGCCGCCCTATTGTGACATATTTGGCAATGGACTCCTTCGCGGCCCTTGGCTTTCTATAGCTGCCCTGGCAGCTGGGCCAACTAGCGGGAGAGCTCATCGTTCTCAGCTCTCAGGCGCTTCACGACCTCGCGAAGGTTCTCGTTCGTTGTGGACCCTGGGTGAAGCCTGCTTTCATTGAAGTCGAGGTCTTCTCTCTCAGCTGCCTGTCTCTCCTTCGAGGTCCAATCCTGAAGCCATACGTGCTCTTTTCATCACCCACTAGATCCTGGGGGAGGCCGAAGGGGATCTATGGGAGGAAGAGGAACCACCGAGGGCTCAGATGGGTGAGGAGGCGCAGGTGGTGCTAGGAGGTGGGTGAGTAGGCTGAGCAACCTCTTCGCCCTTTCTAACGCCATGGCTCTGCTTCTCTCTCCTGCCAACTAAGTACGTTTGTCAAAAAAGATAAACAACAAACAAACCAACCAACCAACGGCAGGGGTAAACTTCGAGGGCGAATAGTCATGTGAAAAGGCCTGACCAATTTACCTTATCCGATAGAGACAGAAAGAAAAAATAAAATGAAAGAGATTATTTATAGTGGCTTGATTAGTTCATCAGTTAACACTCACAGGTACCTCAAAGCTGAATGAAATCGTCTAGAGTTAGACAGAATAAAATCCTTGAAGGATGATTGGGTGCAATGATTAATTAACGACCGGAGATCTAAATAAAATAAATACAATTGTCTGGCATCAGACACAGCAAAATCTTGAATATGAAACTGTGCTAGGATTATATAGAGTTTAATTTTGTCGCCAAGTAAAATTAGATGGCGGCAGACAAAACAAATAAACAACTAGTCAGTATCAGGGAAGGGTTTGTCCAGATAGGCTTATTTAGGGTTCCTTTTCAATGCGCAAGTGATCTACGTGGGATTAATCAAATTACCTGTCGGCAGCCAAAATGGATGCAAAAGGAGTAAATTGTAGTGAAAAGGTCATGATTAATGGTTAAGGATCTCACCTGTGCGTGCGCGTGTTTGTTTGTGTGTAGGTGTGTGTGTGCGTATGAATATATTTATGTGTGTGTATGTGTGTATGTTTATATGTTTGTGTGTGTGTGTGTGTATGAATATATTTATGTGTGTGTATGTGTGTATGTTTCTGTATGTGTGTGTGTGTGTGTGTGTGATTCACCATTGTCTTGGATCAAGTGTTGGACTCGTGATCAACAGCTATTTCCCTCGCAGAAGAGAGCTCATAGCTTCTATATGACCGATCTCTGTGTAATGCTGTGACCTTACACGCACACACACACCCAACTCCCCGTTCACGAGAGTTGGAGTAATAACTCCCAGCGCAGCGATACTGAATTTATTTCAGCCCCTGGGCGGGATTCGAACCCGGACCACCGTGGTGGCAGCCGGGAACTGTAACCACTGCGCTACAATGTGTGTATGTGTGTGTGTTTGTTTGTATATTTGTTTGTGTGTATGTGTGTGTGTTTGTATATTTGTATGTGTGTGTGTGTGTGGGTTGATGTGTATGAGTATGTTTATGTGTATGTGAATGTACATAAGGATGGGCATGTGAATATGAATGTGCATGTGTGTATTTACGTAGTTGTATTTTACGGGACGAGAGCTATGCTCGTAGTAACCCGCTTCTGTATCTCTCCGCATCCATTTTTTTTTTTTTCTTAAAATCTTGTATAGTTTTGGCACTCACTGTTTCCCCATTTAGTTTGTTCCAGACATCAATTACTCTGTGTGGGAATCTATTCTTTTTCAAATCTCCTCTGTAACTGTCCTTCCTTAGGTTCTTCTCGTCTCCTCTTGTTTCTCTTCTGTCCCATTTTGATAAGTCATCTCTATGAAGAACTTCCATCCCTTTCATAATTCTGTAAATAGTCAGCAACTCGCCTCTTTTTCTTCTCTGTTCCAGTGTTGATAGATGTAATTTATAAAAAAAAAAAAATCCTATGTCAAATTTGAGAGTGCAGGTGCCATGTATGTCGTTGCTCTTTGATTTTTTTTTTTTTCGTACTAGATGTCCATAGTGTCGCAGCATACTCCAATTTACG
>NC_134777.1:99349979-99357479 GCF_046742065.1 Oratosquilla oratoria
TTTTACCGCCGTGTATTTAGCATTTTCCAGCACCCCCTAATATCTATTTCAGCATCCCTGGGGGTACTAGCATCCTAAGTTAAGAAACACTGACATATGATAAGATATTGATCATAAAAATGAGACCCTAATTCGGTCCAACCTAACCAGAGATAGATTTCGTCAAAAGAGTGAGTTCGTTGGATATGACGACAGTGGAGGGAACGTGTGTGCTTATATAGTAGTCAAACGGAAGTGGTATACGTGACAACAAGGAGGGAGGGAGCAACTAAACTGCTCAGTTCCAGAAAGCCGGCTCTGACGTCAGATAGTCAATAGGCCGTACCCTTGCTCGAAATCGCTTGTGAGTGGACCGGAAGTATTTTGAGAAGGCACTTAGGACTAACTGCTCTGGAAGAAGCCGGCTCCGACGTCACATACTCAATTGTCCGTTTTGTCTTGGTGGAATGCGTTTGCGGTTCAACTGATGTGTACAAGACTTGTGATAGGTATTTTTATAATTTTGATAACATACATAAGATTGCATATATCAATGGTGCAGTTTGCACTCACATACGAACATACAAATAGGACTACAAAAAATATTGTACATAATACATTATACATACATACATACATATACCAAAGGCTTTTTCCCCCTACATGGGGGGTAGCCAATAATACATTATGGCCAATATATGATATATAAGCATTTGCATACATGGGTAAAAATGGAGAAAAAGGAAAACATTCATTCAGATAATAACATAGAAGTGATATTATGTTACACTTCCAGCGTTTGAAAAACTTTTCATATTCTATTTGAGAAGCGAAGTTCAAGAAAGAGCGTCCGCTAACATCGTAGATGTCTTTTATATGGTGGATCGTTATATCGAAAGGTTGGAGAAATAGGCTCCAACGTCTGAGTCTTGGATTCTTGTTCTTCATGGTCTTCAAAAAAAAAAAAAAAAAAAAAAAGTCAAGGGATTGTGGTCAGAATATACTTGAGGTGTGGTTTTGAATAAATCTAAGTAGACTTCAAAATGGATAGGGGCCTGGATCAATTTGAGCTTCTACTTCTCAATGGCAGAGTAGTTCCTCTGTGTAGGTGACAGTTTTGTACTGGTAGGCGATGGAATGAAGATACCGAATTCGCAGGCATCGACTTGTAGACGAAAATATTGTTGGAAGTCGGGGGGGGGGGGGTCTTACAACTGCAGAGTTAGTGAGAAGTGACATTAGGTTTCTGAAGGCCATTTCACAGGCAGGAGTCCACTCGAAGTTGCAGCCTTTCTTCAAGAAGTCAGTCAAGGGTTCTGGTACATCTTAAAAATTAGGACAGGAATGACGATAATAGCCACTCATTCCCAGGAAACGACATATCTCTCTATGATTGGTGGGTGTACATCACTGATGGTCTTTGTCTTGGCATGTAGTGGAAACACTTGGAAATTTCCAACTTGAAATCCTAAGTAGGGGACTTTGGATGACCCTTCATCCGTGAGGAGATAATATGAAAGGGAGGAAAGGGTGGTGTGTGGGAAGGGTTGGATTTTTTTTCCGAAATTTGGGAGTGAAGTATCACTCCCACGGGCTTTGTTTGAGCCCGTGCGGTGGTGTTTATGTAAGACACACCTTGTGGAGAGGAGGTGGAATAGTGTAGCTAGTTAGAGGGTGATAGGGGGCAGTAGAAAGGAGAGGCTGCAGTTGTTAGAGCGGCGGCGGACGTTCTAGCAGCTGACGGAGCTCATAGGGGGTTTGGAGGCGGCAGAAGCGGCTCACAAGACCTTCAGGGGGAGCCGGTGGTCCCCGTCTGAGGAAAGAGGTGGCGGGGCAATAGCTCAGGTAGTGTTGGAGGTCGGCATTTTCTTCACGGCAGTGGTTGCACCGGCGGTCTTCCATGGTGCTCAGGGGATTAAGTTATCAGAAGCAACGGTCTTCAAGACGCAACCTGAAGAGCAGCTTTTCTATCCTGGGAGTGGAGCGGGGGAGGACTAGAGGTTCATATACTGTCACCTTTTTGTACCAACCCGCTCGTTGGGAGATCTGCGCTTCTTGCCTCTGTTGGAGGTGCCACTGCGTGCGTGCTAATGCCCTGGTTCTAATTTGGAGCTGGCTCATGCTGGGAGGGACCTGGACGTCGACACTGGCACTTTTGCGGGTTGTGGCAGCAGCTGCGTCTGCAAGGTCGTTTTCATGCACACCGACGTGGCTTGGCACCCAGTTGATGATGATATTCCGTCCTTCACGGTGTAATTTGTGCAGGAGCGCGATTATGTTGGTGAGGAGGTGGACATTATCTTCGGGCTCTGTCTGTTGCAAGCAGCTTATCAGGTTCAGAGTCAGTGTGGATGACCACGGAATTGGAGTGGGTTACAAGGGCATGTTCTAGGGCCCTCTGCATCGCCACGGCCTCGGCTTGAAGAGAGGACGCGGAGTCGCTGACTCTCCTGCCGAAGATGTGTCCATCAGTGACGAAGGCAGCTCCAGCCGTGTTTGGGCTGCGTTGTTCGACGGACCAGTCTGTAAAATATACGATATGGCCAGGTCGCGTCAGTGCCCGGATGCCGTTATTTGCTAATACACGCGCTTTGTCCGGGTGGCATGCGCCCTTTTTCCCCGGGAGTGACGTAAATTTAAAGGTCATGGGAGCCGGTGTCCACGGCGGCGGGCATTTGAAGTCCGGGTGGGATTTTGGAATACCCCCTCTCGAGGACAGGTTGCCGCAGTTGGAAGGAATCCAGGAGCTTGGCCGCGTGTGAGAGTCATGTGTTGGGGCGTTGCAGTGTGTCTGCGCGTGCAAGTGAGGAGTAGATGCCCCGACTTAGACCTGTCTCGTCGCGGGGGTGGAGTGCGCGGGCAACAAAGTCCGCCCCGAGCATTCTGATCCTGAGTTGGAGAGGAGGGAGCGAGGCTTCCCGCTGGAGGTTGAGAATTTTGTACCACCGTTGTGCTCCCAGGATAACTCTAGCCGGTTCATTCTGGCATGTCTGAAGCCTTTGGAGTTTGTCCGCGTCCACAGTAAGGAGAGCCGGGGCTGCGTAGTCGGCGATAGAACGCACCGCTTGTACGTAGTACGTGCGTAGGACTTGATGTGTGGCACCAAGTGCTCTTCCGCACATGGCCCTCATGACTGTGGTTCTGGCCGTCATTCTCTTTTTGAGGTAGGATATTTCACTGTTGAAGGTGAGGCCCTTGTCGAGCCATACGCCCAGGTACTGGAATCGTGTGACCCAGTCCAGCGCGAATCCCTGAATAACGAGGGGTTCCTTTCCCCGTCCGAGACCGAATGCCATGGCTTTGGACTTGCGAGGGGATATTTTGAGCCCGATCCTGACGCATTCCGCTGCGACGGCGTCGAGGCAGCGCTGTGCCCTGTCGTGGCATCGTTACTTCCCAGCAATGATGAGAGTGGCATCGTTACTTCCCAGCAATGATGAGAGATCATCGGCGTAGGAAATGATTTTGCACTCGTGGGGGAGGGGGAGCTTCAGTACATTGGAGATCAGCACGTTGAAAAGGGTCGGGCTGAGGACCCCTCCCTGTGGAGTAGCATTCTCTAGCACCGTGGGCTCCGACATGTGGCCTTGGAAGCGCACGCGCCCAGATCTGCGAGACAGGTAGTCGTCGATCCAGGTGAGAAGTCTTCCTCTCACACCTTTGCATGCGAGGGTGTCTTGGATAGCCAGAGGGGCTAGCTCAGAAGCCTTTTCCAGATCGAGAAAAATTGCGATGGAGGGCTCGCTGCTCACTGCTGCGAGAAGGGTGGCAATGCTGTGGGCCGTACCAGTGCCCTTGCGATAAGCATAGATATGGCCATGCAACGGATCTAGTTTCCATAGCAATCTGTTGAGTACCATCCTTTCTGCTGTTTTTCCCATACGGCTGACCAGGCTGATGGGGCGGTAGGCACCGGGTTCCTTGGGCCTGGGGATCGGTACTATTGTGGCCGTCTTCCAGGCTGTGGGCAGTCTCCCAGTTCTCGAGGACGCATTGATCACGCGGAGGAAGGCCTCATCTCCTGCAGGTCGGAGGTGTGCCAGCATGGAGTAGGTGACTCCGTCCTCGCCGGAAGCTGTGTCCTTGTCAGGTCTGGGGGCGGCCATGAGCTCTCCGATAGTGAATTCCTCGTCGGTCTCGTCCGTGTGGGCCATCATGTCCCCGACGTGGTGAATCCTTTCTTCCCGCAGCTGTTGTTGGGCGAGACCTGTTCGTGGCTACATGAAGTTTGCGCCAGAGCTCGGAGAGGGAGGTGTGGGCGTTGAAGCTCTCGCACCACTCGTGAAATTTGTTGACCCTGACACGCGTAGCCGTGGCATGCGCTTCACAAACGGCTGCTCGGAGGTTGGCAAGATTGACCTGCGTCCTGTTCCGTCTGAAGGCGCGGCGGAACATGTACACCCTGTGGTTAGCCTCTCTCATTTCCTCGTTGTAGTACCAGTGGTTCTTGTGCCTCCGGGTGGGCTGTCCCTGCAGTGGAATCGTATCTCTCGCGGCAGCGTGGAGGGCGGTTGAGAGGTCCGCCTCCAAGCTGTCAACGTCCCAAGTTGATGGGTTGTACTCAGTTGCCCAGGACGCCAGGGCGTTGGAGAAGAGAGGCCAGTTGGCCTTGGATGTGTTCCACCGCGTAATGTGTGGCACCACCGGTGGCGGAGCCACATCTCTTATATACGTGCATACGGCAAAGTGGTCACTGGTGACAACGGGGTGGACCTCCCATCTTGCGCGGGAGGAGAGAGTGGCAGCCACAAGGGTTAAGTCAAGCTTGCCTCCCCGTACATGGGTCGGGGAGCCGTCGTTCAGCAAGGCGATGTGGGAGGAGGAAGTCAGTGTATGGTGTAGGTGATTCCCTGCAGCATTGGAGCCCTGTGTGGATGACAGAGATGGGTGGTTAGCATTAAAATCCCCTCCGAGGATAAGGAGTCTGTCCCCAGCAAGGGTGCTCACTTCCCCAAGGTCCAGGACCGCGTGACGGCCCCTGTACAAGTTGTAGATGGTGAAGGTCTCATGGCCTCGTTGTACGAGAACCGCATGAGCCTCCACGCCATCACCACAGTATATGGGGTTGGTGTCTTCGCTGCAGGGTAGGCTGTCCTTGACGAGGACCATGCAGCCTCTCGTGGTGTCGCTGCGCAGTAAGGAGAAGGTGCGGTATCCCGGGAATCGCACTTCTTCCCTTAGTAGTGTTTCCTGTGGTACACGAATGATGTCGAAATCGTATTGCTGAGCGATAGCCAGTAGATATGATCTTTTGCGAAGGAACCCGTTAATGTTCCACTGAAGGACGCTCAGCTCAGTGTTATTGAAGAGAGGCATTATCGGTAACCTCTGTGTCCATGTCTGAGTCACTCTCATCGGAGGGTTTATTCTGAGAGTGGCCCAGGTGCCTGAAAGTTTCCCCGAACCATTTTACCATAATGGTTCTATACTTTCTTTCTCTTGTTGGAATTTCGACCTCGAGCCCTTGTTCCCTTCAGGGTCTGGTGCGTCTTCTGAGAGGTCGATGAGCTATTTCACGGTCGGTTCTGTCCATTGTGCCGCCCTATTGTGACATATTTGGCAATGGACTCCTTCGCGGCCCTTGGCTTTCTATAGCTGCCCTGGCAGCTGGGCCAACTAGCGGGAGAGCTCATCGTTCTCAGCTCTCAGGCGCTTCACGACCTCGCGAAGGTTCTCGTTCGTTGTGGACCCTGGGTGAAGCCTGCTTTCATTGAAGTCGAGGTCTTCTCTCTCAGCTGCCTGTCTCTCCTTCGAGGTCCAATGCGGAAGCCATACGTGCTCTTTTCATCACCCACTAGATCCTGGGGGAGGCCGAAGGGGATCTATGGGAGGAAGAGGAACCACCGTGGGCTCAGATGGGTGAGGAGGCGCAGGTGGTGCTAGGAGGTGGGTGAGTAGGCTGAGCAACCTCTTCGCCCTTTCTAACGCCATGGCTCTGCTTCTCTCTCCTGCCAACTAAGTACGTTTGTCAAAAAAGATAAACAACAAACAAACCAACCAACCAACGGCAGGGGTAAACTTCGAGGGCGAATAGTCATGTGAAAAGGCCTGACCAATTTACCTTATCCGATAGAGACAGAAAGAAAAAATAAAATGAAAGAGATTATTTATAGTGGCTTGATTAATTCATCAGTTAACACTCACAGGTACCTCAAAGCTGAATGAAATCGTCTAGAGTTAGACAGAATAAAATCCTTGAAGGATGATTGGGTGCAATGATTAATTAACGACCGGAGATCTAAATAAAATAAATACAATTGTCTGGCATCAGACACAGCAAAATCTTGAATATGAAACTGTGCTAGGATTATATAGAGTTTAATTTTGTCGCCAAGTAAAATTGGATGGCGGCAGACAAAACAAATGAACAAATGAACAACTAGTCAGTATCAGGGAAGGGTTTGTCCAGATAGGCTTATTTAGGGTTCCTTTTCAATGCGCAAGTGATCTACGTGGGATTAATCAAATTACCTGGCGGCAGCCAAAATGGATGCAAAAGGAGTAAATTGTAGTGAAAAGGTCATGATTAATGGTTAAGGATCTCACCTGTGCGTGCGCGTGTTTGTTTGTGTGTAGGTGTGTGTGTGTGTGTATGAATATATCTATGTGTGTGTATGTTTCTGTGTTTGTGTGTGTGTGTGTGTGTGTGTGTGTGTGTATGAATATATTTATGTGTGTGTATGTGTGTATGTTTCTGTATGTGTGTGTGTGTGTGTGTGTGATTCACCATTGTCTTGGATCAAGTGTTGGACTCGTGATCAACAGCTATTTCCCTCGCAGAAGAGAGCTCATAGCTTATATATGACCGATCTCTGTGTAATGCTGTGACCTTACACGCACACACACACCCAACTCCCCGTTCACGAGAGTTGGAGTAATGACTCCCAGCGCAGCGATACTGAATTTATTTCAGCCCCTGGGCGGGATTCGAACCCGGACCACCGTGGTGGCAGCCGGGAACTGTAACCACTGCGCTACAATGTCTGTATGTGTGTGTGTTTGTTTGTATATTTGTTTCTGTGTATGTGTGTTTTTGTATATTTGTATGTGTGTGTGTGTGTGTGTGTGTGTGGGTTGATGTGTATGAGTATGTTTATGTGTATGTGAATGTACATAAGGATGGGCATGTGAATATGAATGTGCATGTGTGTATTTACCTAGTTGTATTTTACGGGACGAGAGCTATGCTCGTAGTAACCCGCTTCTGTATCTCTCCGCATCCATTTTTTTTTTCTTCTTAAAATCTTGTATAGTTTTGGCACTCACTGTTTCCCCATTTAGTTTGTTCCAGACATCAATTACTCTGTGTGGGAATCTATTCTTTTTCAAATCTCCTCTGTAACTGTCCTTACTTAGGTTCTTCTCGTCTCCTCTTGTCTCTCTTCTGTCCCATTTTGATAAGTCATCTCTATGAAGAACTTCCATCCCTTTCATAATTCTGTAAATAGTCAGCAAATCGCCTCTTTTTCTTCTCTGTTCCAGTGTTGATAGATGTAATTTATATAAAAAAAAAAAAAAATC
>NC_134777.1:99359979-99414979 GCF_046742065.1 Oratosquilla oratoria
ATCTGAAACATAAATCTAGGTAAATATAACATATTAGGTAAATTTGAATAACATCAAGCATTAAATAAGAGCAGAAATGCATTTTTCGTGGTGTGTATTCAATTCTGTCATGTCTGTGTACATACATACATACATACATACATACACACACACACACACACACACACACACACACACACACACACACACACACACACAATACATTTGTCAAAAAAGTATCTCTTCAGTGCTGGTCACTCCGTGCTAGGAATATTAGTATTTTACCGCCGTGTATTTAGCATTTTCCAGCACCCCCTAAAATCTATTTCAGCATCCCTGGGGGTACTAGCATCCTAAGTTAAGAAACACTGACATATGATAAGATATTGATAATAAAAATGAGACCCTAATTCGGTCCAACCTAACCAGAGATAGGTTTCGTCAAAAGAGTGAGTTCGTTGGATATGACGACAATGGAGGGAACGTGTGTGCTTATATGGTAGTCAAACGGAAGTGGTATACGTGACAACAAGGGGGGAGGGAGCAACTAAACTGCTCAGTTCCAGAAAGCCGGCTCTGACGTCAGATAGTCAATAGGCCGTACCCTTGCTCGAAATCGCTTGTGAGTGGACCGGAAGTATTTTGAGAAGGCACTTAGGACTAACTGCTCTGGAAGAAGCCGGCTCCGACATCACATACTCAATTGTCCGTTTTGTCTTGGTGGAATGCGTTTGCGGTTCAACTGATGTGTACGTGACTTGTGATAGGTATTTTTATAATTTTGATAACTTACATAAGATAGCATATATCAATGGTGCAATTTGTAATTACATATGAACATACAAATAGGAATACAAAATATTGTACATAATACATTATACATACATACATACATACATATACCAAAGGCTTTTTCCCCCTACATGGGGGGGTAGCCAATAATACATTATGGCCAATATATGATATATAAGCATTTGCATACATGGGTAAAAATGGAGAAAAAGGAAAACATTCATTCAGATAATAACAGAGAAGTGATATTATGTTACACATCCAGCGTTTGAAAAACTTTTCATATTCTATTTGAGAAGCGAAGTTCAAGAAAGAGCGTCCGCTAAGACATCGTAGATGTCTTTTATATGGTGGATCGTTATATCGAAAGGTTGGAGAAATAGGCTCCAACGTCTGAGTCTTGGATTCTTGTTCTTCATGGTCTTCATGGTCAGAATATTCTTGAAGTGTGGTTTTGAATAAATCTAAGTAGACTTCAAAATGGATAGGGGCCTGGATCAATTTGAGCTTCTACTTCTCAATGGCAGAGTAGTTCCTCTGTGTAGGTGACAGTTTTGTACTGGTAGGCGATGGAATGAAGATACCGAATTCGCAGGCATCGACTTGTAGATGAAAAGATTGTTGGAAGTCGGGGAGGGGGGGGGGGGGTCTTACAACTGCAGAGTTAGTGAGAAGTGACATTAGGTTTCTGAAGGCCATTTCACAGGCAGGAGTCCACTCGAAGTTGCAGCCTTTCTTCAAGAAGTCAGTCAAGGGTTCTGGTACATCTTAAAAATTAGGACAGGAATGACGATAATAGCCACTCATTCCCAGGAAACGACATATAAAACGGGATCCGGGCCGGATAGCGACTGTCAAAACAGCGACAGTCATAATAGCGGCTTCATAAAGGCGACGTAATCAGGTGAGCGACTTTCAAAACAGCGACTGTCATAATGGCGACCGCATTATAACAGCGACTGTAACAATAGCGACTTTACTATCAAACGGTCAGAATGGTCGCAGACTTATGTTTCAATTGCTTGTGTTTTCGTGATTGTATTTACGTGTTCAGTTAGGTTTACTTTGTGAGATTGGTTCCGAATGAATTATGACCAAAAGGTCGCATACTTATGTGTCTTTCGCTCATGTTTATTTGTTCGTGTTTACATGTTTATGTTCTCTTTGTGAGTTTTGTTCACTGAAGTAAATTTACTGGTCGGACGCTCGGTCGTCGATCATAGTAATGTTTGGGTTGTTAAGACTTGAATACAAATGGCAAAAGCCGACAAGAATGTGAAGAACAACACCATGTGAAGTCGAAGCCTATATTGGTAGTACAACGTTTCGCTCGTTAGAGCTTTATCAAGAACACTGACATTGGTGCTCACAGAATGTCCCACTACTTGAAAATTACTATTAGAATAATGGAAGGTCAGCAACAACAAAAGGAACCAACAAGAAGACTAATCCTACCAACCAGCAACGTCACCTCCCTCCTCACCCGGACACTTGAGCCGAGTAATATTCAAGTAGTGGGACATTCTAGAAGGACCATCAAGGATCTGACAAAACAGCAGGACAAAAAGGACGCAAGTTGGAGCAAGTCCAATCCTTCCTCCTTCCGTGGGTTGGTGTTCTTCCCCACCCCACCCCTTACCCACCCCACCCCTCCCTTGCTCGAGACCTTCCTCTGTGGTCCCTCCGGCTGACTATATGACTTTCTGTTGTTTGGCTTGACTAGCCTTTTTTTTTAAATCATGTGACTTCTATAGCTAGTCCAAATAAAATGTTGATTTCGATTCCCTCTAGGTTTCAATTTTTTATTACTGAGCAGTTTCATGCAGTTGATGCGATGATGTCGCTGTTATGACAATCGCTCTTATAATACAATCGCTATCATGTGGTCGCTGTTGTGATAGTCGCTGTTTTAAAAGAGTCGCTGTTGTGAAGTCGCTCTATTGACAGTCGCTGTTATTACAGTCGCTATTCGGAACCTGATTGGTGGGTGTGGGTACATCACTGATGGTCTTTGTCTTGGCATGTAGTGGAAACACTTGGAAATTTCCAACTTGAAATCCTAAGTAGGGGACTTTGGATGACCCTTCATCCGTGAGGAGATAATATGAAAGGGAGGAAAGGGTGGTGTGTGGGAAGGGTTGGATTTTTTTTCTTCCGAAATTTGGGAGTGAAGTATCCCTCCCACGGGCTTTGTTTGAGCCCTTGCGGTGGTGTTTATGTAAGACACACCTTGTGGAGAGGAGGAGGAATAGTGTAGCTAGTTAGAGGGTGATAGGGCGCAGTAGAAAAGAGAGACTGCAGCTGTTAGAGCGGCGGCGGACGTTCTAGCAGCTCCCCGTCTGAGGAAAGAGGTGGCGGGGCAATAGCTCAGGTAGTGTTGGAGGTCGGCATTTTCTTCACGGCAGTGGTTGCACCGGCGGTCTTCCATGGTGCTCAGGGGATTAAGTTATCAGAAGCAACGGTCTTCAAGACGCAACCTGAAGAGCAGCTTTTCTATCCTGGGAGTGGAGCGGGGGAGGACTAGAGGTTCATATACTGTCACCTTTTTGTACCAACCCGCTCGTTGGGAGATCTGCGCTTCTTGCCTCTGTTGGAGGTGCCACTGCGTGCGTGCTAATGCCCTGGTTCTAATTTGGAGCTGGCTCATGCTGGGAGGGACCTGGACGTCGACACTGGCACTTTTGCGGGTTGTGGCAGCAGCTGCGTCTGCAAGGTCGTTTTCATGCACACCGACGTGGCTTGGCACCCAGTTGATGATGATATTCCGTCCTTCACGGTGTAATTTGTGCAGGAGCGCGATTATGTTGGTGAGGAGGTGGAAATTATCTTCGGGCTCTGCCTGTTGCAAGCAGCTTATCAGGTTCAGAGTCAGTGTGGATGACCACGGAATTGGAGTGGGTTACAAGGGCATGTTCTAGGGCCCTCTGCATCGCCACGGCCTCGGCTTGAAGAGAGGACGCGGAGTCGCTGACTCTCCTGCCGAAGATGTGTCCATCAGTGACGAAGGCAGCTCCAGCCGTGTTTGGGCTGCGTTGTTCGACGGACCAGTCTGTAAAATATACGATATGGCCAGGTCGCGTCAGTGCCCGGATGCCGTTATTTGCTAATACACGCGCTTTGTCCGGGTGGCATGCGCCCTTTTTCATCGGGAGTGACGTAAATTTAAAGGTCGTGGGAGCCTGTGTCCACGGCGGCGGGCATTTGAAGTCCTGGTGGGATTTTGGAATGCCCCCTCTCGAGGACAGGTTGCCGCAGTTGGAAGGAATCCATGAGCTTGGCCGCGTGTGAGAGTCATGTGTTGGGGCGTTGCAGTGTGTCTGCGCGTGCAAGTGAGGAGTAGATGTCCCGACTTAGACCTGTCTCGTCGCGGGGGTGGAGTGCGCGGGCAACAAAGTCCGCCCCGAGCATTCTGCTTCTGAGTTGGAGAGGAGGGAGCGAGGCATCCCGCTGGAGGTTGAGAATTTTGTACCACCGTTGTGCTCCCAGGATAACTCTAGCCGGTTCATTCTGGCATGTCTGAAGCCTTTGGAGTTTGTCCGCGTCCACAGTAAGGAGAGCCGGGGCTGCGTAGTCGGCGATAGAACGCACCGCTTGTACGTAGTACGTGCGTAGGACTTGATGTGTGGCACCAAGTGCTCTTCCGCACATGGCCCTCATGACTGTGGTTCTGGCCGTCATTATCTCTCTGAGGTAGGATATTTCCCTGTTGAAGGTGAGGCCCTTGTCGAGCCATACGCCCAGGTACTGGAATTGTGTGACCCAGTCCAGCGCGAATCCCTGAGTAACGAGGGGTTCCTTTCCCCGTCCGAGACCGAATGCCATGGCTTTGGACTTCCGAGGGGATATTTTGAGCCCGATCCTGACGCATTCCGCTGCGACGACGTCGAGGCAGCGCTGTGCCCTGTCGTGGCATCGTTACTTCCCAGCAATGATGAGAGTGGCATCGTTACTTCCCAGCAATGATGAGAGATCATCGGCGTAGAAAATGATTTTGCACCCGTGGGGGAGGGGGAGCTTCAGTACATTGGAGATCAGCACGTTGAAAAGGGTCGGGCCTTTGGTGTACCATTCTCTAGCACCGTGGGCTCCGACATGTGGCCTTGGAAGCGCACGCGCCCAGATCTGCGAGACAGGTAGTCGCCTATCCAGGTGAGAAGTCTTCCTCTCACACCTTTGCATGCGAGGGTGTCTTGGATAGCCAGAGGGGCTACCTCAGAGGCCTTTTCCAGATGGAGAAAAATTGCGATGGAGGGCTCGCTGCTCACTGCTGCGAGAAGGGTGGCAATGCTGTGGACCGTACCAGTGCCCTTGCGATAAGCATAGATATGCTCATGCAACGGACCTAGTTTCCATAGCAATCTGTTGAGTACCATCCTTTCTGATGGGGCGGTAGGCACCGGGTTCCTTGGGCCTGGGGATCGGTACTATTGTGGCCGTCTTCCAGGCTGTGGGCAGTCTCCCAGTTCTCGAGGACGCATTGATCACGCGGAGGAAGGCCTCATCTCCTGCAGGTCGGAGGTGTGCCAGCATGGAGTAGGTGACTCCGTCCTCGCCGGAAGCTGTGTCCTTGTCAGGTCTGGGGGCGGCCATGAGCTCTCCGATAGTGAATTCCTCGTCGGTCTCGTCCGTGTGGGCCATCATGTCCCCGACGTGGTGAATCCTTTCTTCCCGCAGCTGTTGTTGGGCGAGACCTGTTCGTGGCTACATGAAGTTTGCGCCAGAGCTCGGAGAGGGAGGTGTGGGCGTTGAAGCTCTCGCACCACGGCTGCTCGGAGGTTGGCAAGATTGACCTGCGTCCTGTTCCGTCTGAAGGCTCGGCGGAACATGCACACCCTGTGGTTAGCCTCTCATTTCCTCGTTATAGTACGAGTGGTTCTTGTGCCTCCGGGTGGGCTGTCCCTGCAGTGGAATCGTATCGCTCGCGGCAGCGTGGAGGGCGGTTAAGAGGTCCGCCTCCAAGCTGTCGACGTCCTAAGCTGAAGGGTTGTACTCAGTTGCCCAGGACGCCAGGGCGTTGGAGAAGAGAGGCCAGTTGGCCTTGGATGTGTTCCACCGCGGAATGTGTGGCACCACCGGTGGCGGAGCCACATCTCGTATGTACGTGCATACGGCAAAGTGGTCACTGGTGACAACGGGGTGGATCTCCCATCTTGCGCGGGAGGAGTGGCAGTCACGAGGGTCAGGTCGAGCCTACCTCCCCGTACATGGGTCGGGGAGCCGTCGTTCAGCAAGGCAATGTGGGGGGAGGAGGTCAGTGTAAAGTGTAGGTGATTCCCTGCAGCATTGGGGCCCTGTGTGGATGACAGAGATGGGTGGTGAGCGTTAAGTCCCCTCCGAGGATGAGGAGTCTGTCCCCAGCAAGGGTGCTCACTTCCCCAAGGTCCAGGACCGCGTGACGGCCCCTGTACAAGTTGTAGATGGTGAAGGTCTCATGGCCTCGTTGTACGAGAACCGCATGAGCCTCCACGCCATCGCCACAGTATATGGGGTTGGTGTCTTCGCTGCAGGGTAGGCTGTCCTTGACGAGGGCCATGCAGCCTCTCGTGGTGTCGCTGCGCGGTAAGGAGAAGGTGCGATATCCCGGGAATCGCACCTCCTCCCTTAGTAGTGTTTCCTGTAGAAGAATGATGTCGAAATCGTATTGCTGAGCGATAGCCAGGAGATATGATCTCTTGCGAAGGAACCCGTTGATGTTCCACTGAAGGACGCTCAGCTCAGTGTTATTGAAGAGAGGCATTATCGGTAACCTCTGTGTCCATGTCTGAGTCACTTCCGTCGCCCCGGGTGGCACCGAAGTGGATGGTGCTGAGGAGATGCAGCTGTCATCGTCGTTCTGCCGCTGGGGGGGGGGGGAGTTCAGCTAGGTCAGTGGGGGGGAATTCGAATGGATGGGAGTAGGCACGTGCCTTTGACGTGGCTACCAGGATTTTCACCATGGACCAAAACACAGTCTGCATGTTTGTGAGGGTCCGTAGAATCCTCCTTTAATAACGGGTCATAATTCTTTTGGAGGCAAAATATTTATTTTCCATTCCCCATTTCCTAAATGGGTGAAGCTGAAGCCTCGGTCGATTCTACGGATCCTCACAAGCATGCAGACTGTGTTTTGGTCAAGGGGAAAATCCTTCAGTCATCAGATTCAAGGATATCGGTGATGCTAATCTTTTCGATGTTATTAGGAGGTGGCTTCGACGGCTAGCGGCGACGGCAGCTCCTGCATACGTGCCTTAGGGCCTCGTTCTCTGCCCTACAGTTCTTATCTGGGCACGTCCAGGGTTTGCGCCGTCGGTATTGAAGTCGTCCTTTTGGAATGCCTGTTTTGCAAGGCTTTTCCTTTCGACGACAGCCGGTAAACTTTGGTGTTACACCAATCTGAGGACAAAACGGTTTTAGGCCGTTCTGGGACCTCGGTCTTCGAGTGGTTGAGAATCCGTTGTAGGACCTCACTCTTGGGGGTGGCTGTCAATCTTTTCTCTAAATAAAACACTCACGTCGGAGGGTTTATTCTGAGAGTGGCCCAGGTGCCTGAAAGTTTTCCCGAACCATTTTACCATAATGGCTTCTATACTTTCTTCTTATTGTTGGGCTTTAGACCTCGAGCTCTTGTTCCCTTCAGGGTCTGGTGCGTCTTTTGAGAGGTCGATGAGCTATTCCACGGTCGGTTCTGTCCATTCTGTCGCCCTATTGTGGCATCTTTGGCAATGGACTCCTTCACGATCCTTGGGCCAACTATCGGGAGAGCTCATCGTTCTCAGCTCTCAGGCGCTTCACGACCTCACGCAGGTTCTCGTTCGTCGCGGACCCTGGGTGATAGAAGCCTGCTTTCATTGAGGTCGAGGTCTTTTCTCAGCTGCCTGTCTGCCCTTCGAGGTCCAATGCGGAAGCCATACGTGCTCTTTTCATCACCCACTCGATCCTTGGGGAGGCCGAAGGGGATTTGTGGGGGCAAGAGGAACCACCGAGGGCTCAGATGAGTGAGGAGGCACAGATGGTGTTGGGAAGTGGTGTGAGTAGGCTGAGCAACCTCTACGCCCTTTCTAACGCCATGGCTCTGGTTCTCTCTCCTGCCAACTAAGTACGTTTGTCAAAAAAGATAAACAACAAACAAACCAACCAACCAACGGGAGTGGGTAAACTTCGAGGACGAATAGAGTCATGTGAAAAGATACTAAGACATGACCAATTTACGTTATCCGATAGAGAAAGAGAGAAAAAATAAAATGAAAGAGATTATTTATAGTGGTTTGATTAGTTCATCAGTCTGGAGCTAGACACAATGACATCCTTGAAGGATGATTGGGTGCAATGATTCATTAACGACCGGAGATCTAAGTAAAATGAATACAATTGTCTGGCATCAGACACAGCAAAATCTTTAATATGAAAATGTGTTAGGATTATATAGAGTTTGATTTTGTCGCCAAGTAAAATTAGATGGCGGCAGACAAAACAAATGAGCAACTAGTCAGTATCAGGGAAGAGATTGTCAAAATAGGCTTATTTAGGGTTCCTTTTCAATGCGCAAGTGATCTACATGGGATTAATAGAATTTCCTGTCGGCAGCCAAAATGGATGCAAAAGGAGTAAATTGTAGTGAAAAGGTCATGATTAATGGTTAAGGATCTCACCTGTGCGTGCGTGCGTTTGTTTGTGTGTGTGTGTATGTGTGTGTGTGTGAGAGAGATTCACTATGGTCTTTTGTCCACATGTTGGACTCGTGATCGACAGCTATTTCTCTTCCGGAAGAGAGTTCAGAGCTCGTATATGACCGATCTGTGGATAATGCTGTGACCTTACACGCACACACACCCCAACTTCCTACCCACGAGAGTTGGAGTAACAACTCGTAGCGCAGCAATACTAGAATTACCTCAGCCCTGGGCGGGATTCGAACCCGGACCCTCGTAGTGGCACCCGGGAACTCTAACCACTGCGCCACGATGTGTTTATGTGTGTGTGTGTGTGTGTGTGTGTGTGTGTGTGTGTGAGTGTATGTTGATGTGCATGAGTATGTTTATGTGTATATGCATAGGCATGTGAATATGAATGTGCATATGTGTATATATATATATATATATATATATATATATATATATGTGTGTGTGTTTGTGTGTGTGTGTGTATGTCTGCGTGTGTGTGTGTATGTCTGCGTGTGTGTGTGTGTGTGTCTGTCTGCGTGTCTGTCTGCGTGTGTGTGTGTATTTACATATATACATATACAAATATATTTATTATATGTACACACACACACACACACACACACACACACACACATATATATATATATATATATATATATATATATATATATATATATATATATATATATATGAGAGAAATTGGCTAGCGACAGCAACATTAATCAGGTAATTTTATGACAGAAAGATTCCAAGTTGCAAGACATTTGAAGCCCCAGTGGTTGAGGGAGTTAGGGCGCTGTACGGGTGTCTAACTGATAGCTGAGTAGTAGGATATATGTATATATATATATATATATATATATATATATATATATATATATATATATATTATATATATTCATACCTATATATTACATATGTATATATACATACATATGTATATATATATATATATATATTATACTATATATATAAATATATATATATTTATATATATATATATATGCATACATATATATGGATGTATATACACATACGCACACACACATACACACACACACACACACACACACAGACGCACAATACACACATACTCAAACACACGCACACACTCATACACACACACACGCGCACACACAGACACGTGTATATATAAATATATATATATATATATATATATATATATGTATGTGTGTGTGTGTGTATATATATATATGTATATATATATACATGCAAGCAATCACATCACCGTGATACAAAAATGCAAAATAACCACAGGAGAAAGGAAACTTGTAGACATTACGTACTTTCGTTTATTACATCTTCAGTCTGAAGATGTAATATACGAAAGTACTTACTGTCTACAAGTTTCCTTTCTCCTGTGGTTATTTTGCATATATATATATATATATATATATATATATATATATATATATGTGTGTGTGTGTGTGTGTGTGTGTGTGTGTGTGTGTGTGAGAAATTCGCTAGTGACAGCGACATTAATCTGATAATTTTTATGATAGTCGCATGTAGGATTCCTACCCGCTACTTTCGGCCACCCGTAAGATTACCTTCACAAGGCCTTTACCCATTCCACCACAGGTATTGTAAAAGCCTTGTAACCTGGAATCGATCTGATTCCCGAGGATAGGATGTTTCACTAGTCTGCGACCCTAGTTCCTGTTTTACACAAGGCCCAAGTCCACTAGTGGCAGGGGGTAAGGATCGGAACAAATCCCTTTCACGCTTTCGCCATTGTAACCATGAGAGAAATTCACTAGTGACAGCAACGTTAATCTGATAATTTTTATAACAGTCGCATGTAGGCAGAAACCCAGGTTTGTGACCTTTACATAAACTTCAGTGGTAAAAGAGAGAGTACCACGGTGGACTAAAACGTCCAAAAAGGGAGGTTTATTGTTGACTTTAATTTCATGGTTGTATTCTAGGGAAGAATTACATTTAAGGGCTTTTCATAATTGCATTTCTGACGCTAATGAAGACATCATCTATGTATGTAAAATCGTCCTTTCATGTCCAGAAGAAAAAAGAAGTATCTACATCATCGTGTTGAAGGTATTAAGATAATGTATGAGATGTATTGATGGAAGGTTTTCCATAATTGAGGAAGAGATAGCGCGCTGCTTTGGCTAATGGCGGCATGTGGGAGGCACGACGCATTGCAACAAAAAGAATTTTACTGTCGTGTGATGGGTGGGGGAAGGAGAAGGGAAGACGCGAGGATTAATGATTAAATTATTTCGAATGAAACAATGCATCATAAGCTCAGTCATGCAAACGCTATTTGGAGCAAGAATGTCATCAGCCCCGCGGGATGTGAATTGGAACGAACGACATGACGTAACCAACCCAAACAAATTCTTAGCGGCTCAGCGTTATACAAACTTAACAACATTGTTTCCCTACTTGACTTTCAGATACGAGCTAATCACTCGTTCACCCACGCTCACGAGATTAATAGCTTCATCTAAAATGCACGTGAAATCATTAGCAAGCGTCTCTTTTATGTATTGCTTCCCGAAGACCGTTGCCTGCTTCGTCCCGGGAGACGTCGGTTGGCGGGAAAATATTACCGCTCGTGGGTCGCTGAGCGATGAGCACAGGTGATGCATGATACCTTATGAGATACGGGCTAGTTAACGCTGAAACGGAAAGGAGCCTCGTACCATTTTCAAAATGTTTGGACGTTTGTCATATTGTCAGAAGCCTTAGAGTTATCGCAGCGCTGGGAAAGGATCGCATCTTTAAGTATAGTAAATATTTTGTCAATAATTGAATGCTGGCGATCGCCTGCAACATATATATATATATATATATATATATATATATATATACATATACATACATATACATACATATACATATACCAACGACTTTTTTCCCCTTACAAGGGAGGTATCCAAAAAAACAAAGGCATATAATCCACTCCCACCCATTCCATCCCCTCATACTCCACTCCCATTCAAACCACTCCCTCTTATCTTGGCTCCTCCAGGATGCCGGGTCATCCCTGCATCTCGCCCACTGATCTGGGCCAGAAGCAATGTAGCAAGACACAGCACAGCCACAGCAAGGCCGCTTCTCATGCAGAAAAAGAGAAGACAGGGAAAAATGTCATTCACACTTATTCCTCAACCCCCATCCCCCACCCACTCCTAGTTCTACTCCTTCCTTTACTCCCTCCCACTCCCCTCTCAGTTTCTTCTTGTACTCCTTTTCCTTTCCTTTCTCATTTAAGCAGTTTACTCTAAGCACCTCCCTACCTTCTGTCTCTTTCCTCTTTCTCCATCCATCTTCCGCTCTCAACTTACCTCCTATTAAAAAAAAAAAGATCTGATATTCTTCCACTCTCTCCCCTTATAACATGTGCATCCAAAACTCTTCCTACTCATCTCCTGGGTTCCACTACATAGTCCATTAACGACCTATCTACCGCCCTTTCATCCACCACCCTCTCCCATATTTACTTATGTGTGACTTTCTTCCTAAACACTGTATTTGCTATCATCAACTCTCTAGACACATCCCCACCATCAACTCTCCATTACGATTTTTTCCTGGAAATCCACACTTCCCAATCACTCCGTCTATGGGTTCATATCCTACCCTAGCATTAAGATCTCCCAATACTACTACATTGACATTTCTTTGTAAACCCTCTATGCACCCATTTAAACATATCCAAAAAACCTCCCTTTCCTCTACACTCTTCTCACTACCAGGCCCATATGCAATTACAAAACCCAAATCTCCCTTCTTAGTTTCATCTTCACATTAACCTTGAAGAAACCTTCCACTCCACCACACGTTTACCTATCTCTTCACTTACTAATATAGCCACCCCTTCTCTCCCTCGTTCTCTCTTCACTCCTGACACCCTCCCCACTACACTCCCAAATTCAAACTCGCCCCTCCCTTTCAACTTAGTTTCACTAAGTGCCAACACACCCATCTTTCTTCTCACAAAAATACTACCTATCTCTTCCCTTTTACTCTCATCCGTACCAAGTCCACGCACATTAAAAAACCCAAACCTTAGGGTTCTGGTTAGAATGCTCCTCCCAGACCATCTTATGCCTTTTTTTTTTTTAGAATGTTTCCTTAAGGGCTACAGAGAGTTGGATGCCTAGATCTTTTCCCGTCCCGTGATTGGCGCTCTTTACCACTCAAGTAGGAACATTCGGTGGTTGTATTCTTCTCTCCCATATATATATATATATATATATATATATATATATATATATACACATACATATGTATACATGGATATATACATATATATATACATATATATACATATATATATATACAGTATATATATATATGAGTGGAAGAGTGGTGAGCTAAACACCAGGAACCGTTGGAGTTTTTATTTCTAACGTTTCGTCCTGAAAGGACTTCCACAGAGTGTGAACAGAGGTGCTGCATAAAGGTCTAACACAACAGAGAAGAAAAGTAATTGAGGCAGCCTATATCAATTTACATCCATGTAGCAACCACCGTGATGGATTTGTAAAGTTGGCGAGAGTAACGGCCAGCTTGGTTATTCGTGATGCCGAACGGGGGTGCATGAGGAGCGAAGACGAACGGGGAGGAACGGGTTAAGCTGTGGGTATATAAGCTGTCAATTATTTGTTTGTGTACACTCTGAGGAAGTCCTTTCAGGACGAAACGTTAGAAATAAAAACTCCAACGGTTCCTGGTGTTTACCTCACCACCCTTCCACTCATTCTGTCCTACGTACTTCATACATATATATATATATATATATATATATATATATATATATATATATATATATATATATATGCAACTGACAGTGCTAGTGTAAGTCCAAGTTCAAGTGCAGGTTGAAGCTGAATTGAAAGTGCAAGTGCGAGTGTAAGTGTTAATGCGAGTTGAAGTGTAATTGTAAGTGCAAGTGCAAATGCATGTACAAGTGTAAGTACGAGTACTCATGCGCGTATACGTGCAAGTGTAATTGTTATTAGTGCAAGAGCGAGTGCAAGTGCAAGTGCGAGTATAAGTGCAAGTGCATATGCAAGTGTAAGCGTGAGTGCAAGGGCAAGTGAAAGTGTTTGTGTTTTTGTGAGTGGAAGTGCAAGTGCAAATGCAAGTGCAAACGCGAGCGCGAGTGCAATTGCAAGTGCAAGTGTTAATGTGAGGGCGAGTGCAGGTGCAAGTTCAAGTGTAAGTGCAAGTGCAAGTGTTAGTGTGAATGCGAGTGTGAGAGCGAGAGTTGGTGCAAGTGCACATGCGATTGCAAGTGCAAATGCAAGTGCAGATGTTAGTGCGAGTACAAGTAGAAGTGCGAGTGAGAGTGCAAGTGCAAATGCGAGCGCAAATGCAAGTACGAGTGGAAGTGCAAGTGCGAGTGGAAGTGCAAGTGTAGGGGGACAAAATGTACAAAAGAGATTGGATGACCGTGTTCGACCAGATGTCCGTGATGGGGGAAATGTTAATGTTAATTTTGATGGGAGAAATGTTAATGAGGCATTGAATGTCAATGAAGGACCAAATAATAATATAGAGCAAGGTATAAATAAAAAACAAAATGATAATGTAAGACATGATATTGAAACTCAAAATGTGTCAAAAAGAAATAATCACGAGTTTCTTAAAACCATGTACTTTAATGCTCGTAGTATTAGGAACAAATTTCAAGAAATACAGGCGTATGTCAAAAGCAAAAATCTCGATATGATAGGAATAACTGAGAATTTAATATTGCGGGATTTAAACACTTTCATCAGGATAGAAACCACAAGAAAGGTGGGGGTGTTCTGTTGTACGTTAAAAACAATGTTCATGCTTGTGTTTTAGAGAAAGTGAAACAGGATGCATATGATAGTTTGTGGGTTGAGTTAACCCAAACAAATGGACAAAAAATGAATATAGGTGTAATATATAGGCCAAAGACATTATCATTAGCAGACGACAAACTGTTATTTCAAGAACTGTCTAGTTTCTGCAACCGTGATTTATTGATAATGGGTGATTTCAATTTTACTGACATTGATTGGATGACCCTTGAACATGGCCATATAGGTAGTCGCTTGATTGATTTTCTTGGTGACAATTACTTAATTCAGCATGTAAAAGACCCCACAAGATATGGAAACTTACTCGATCTATTGATCACTAGCCGCGAAAGCATGGTAACTGATGTAGAAGTCGGTGAATCTGTTGCAAATAGCGATCACAACTTAGTTAGATTCAAACTCCTAAACAATTTTAGAATATATACTTGTGTTTCTAAAATACCCGATTTCAGTAAAGCTCAGTTCATAGGACTACGTCAGGAGCTTCAGCTTACAGATTGGGAGGCAAAATTAAACGAAAGACCTGTAGATCAGATGTGGGAAATATTTCAAAATACGCTCACTAAGATGATTCAAACTTACATTCCTTTTAAGGACAGACGTCCCCCAAATCAGGCTCGCCCAAAGTGGCTCGACAAAGAAACTGAAAAAAGTATTGCTAAAAAGAGACAGGCTTATAAGAAATATAAGTGCTCGGGTGCATCTAATGACTATGAAAGTTATGTATCAATACAGAGAGATTTAAAAAAGACAATAAGAAAAAGAAAACGACAATACGAAATGAACATCGCTGATAAATCCAAAGAGAATCCCAAAGAATTCTATAGTTACATTAGAGATAAAAAGGTTGTTAGGAATCACATTGGTCCACTATTATCTGCTGACGGTCAACTTGAATATTCATATGAAGGAATGTGTAAACGTAAACGAAACACCTCAAGGGGAATTCCAAACTGAAACCTGTGAAAAGTCTAGGGTAAACAAACTCACTACGGTAAATATAATAAAAGAAAAAATTAAAAGGTGTATAGACAAACTCAAAGTTAATAAAACACCAGGGCCTGACGGTTGGCATCCAAGAATCTTAAAGGAAATGAAAAATGAGATTGTTGTTCCATTAGAAATTATTTTCAAGAAATCCATCATATCCGGAGATGTCCCAAGAGAATGGAAGCTAGCTAACGTTACTCCCATATTCAAAAAAGGTGACAAAAAGAAGCCAAATAACTATAGGCCTATAAGTTTGACTTCAATCGTAGGAAAAATAATGGAAACTATCATCAGAGATGCTATCGAACATCATTTAGAAAGTAACCGTTTGATAAATGATAGCCAGCATGGTTTCAGACGGAAACGTTCTTGCGTGACTTACTCGAATTTTACAACACAGTTATCTCGAATTATGACAAAAGAAACAATATAGATTTAATATATCTAGACTTTGCAAAAGCTTTTAATACCGTCCCACACGAAAGACTACTTACAAAATTAGATTTACACGGAATAAGTTGTAGCCTATTAGGTTGGACTAGTAATTGGTTGAGTGGTCGAAAGCAGAGAGTTGTTTTAAATGGCAAATTTTCTAAATGAAAAAATGTTACGAGTGGAGTTCCTCAGGGTTCCGTTCTTGGACCACTTCTATTCATAGTATATATAAATGATATAGACCATGGACTAAAATCTACTGTTTCCAAATTTGCTGATGATACAAAACTGTGCGGAGTGGCAAATGATCACTCAAACCAATTAGATATTCAAGAAGATTTAGATAAATTACAGCAATGGTCTGAAAAGTGGCTAATGAAATTTAACACAAGTAAATGCAAGGTAATGCAAATAGGTAAAAATAACAGTAAGTACGATTACAAGTTATTTGGAAATTCGTTAACAAAAGTGGATAGTGAAAAAGATCTCGGCGTAATTATCAGTAACGACCTCAAATCATCCAAGCAGTGTATTTCAGCCTCTGAGAAAGCAAATAAGATTCTAGGACTGATTGCGCGATCTTTTGATTTCAAAAGTCCATCACTCATTAACAAGCTATATAAATCGTTAGTTCGTCCACATTTGGAATATGCTGTTTCCGTATGGTCACCGAATCTCATTAAAGACATTGACAGACTGGAAAAAGTACAACGGCGAGCCACAAAACTGATTCCAAATATCAAAAATAAATCATACGAAAATCGACTAAAACATATGAATCTGTTTTCCCTAAAAAAGCGTAGACTCAGAGGTGACTTGATACAGGTCTTTAAGATTTTAAAGGGAATTGACAACATCAAAAGTGACCAAATTTTCACATTGAATGAGAATCAGACAAGAAACAATGGTCTCAAACTGTCCGGAAATAGATTCAATTTGGAAGTAGGTAGAAACAACTTTGCCAACCGTGTAGTTAATGAATGGAATAAACTTCCTGCACAGGTAGTGCAATGTAGTTCAGTTCGAAGCTTTAAGAATCATTTAGATAAACACCTAAGCAAGATGCTGTAATGATTATAATTTATTTTATATTTGTTTTTGTTTTGTTATCATTTGTCTGTTTGATTTTAATTTATTATTAGTTATATGTCAATTTATTATTATTTACTATTTACCTGTTTGTTTATTATTTAACTATACCTATGCATTTATTTATGTATTTTATTTGTTATTTACATTATTATAGTTTATATTCATTATTATTTTTTTTTTCGCATCCGACTTAGATATGGACCAAAAGGTCTCCTGTCGGCATGCTCCGCCTTTGTAATCCTTTGTAATGTAGTGAAAGTGCTAGTGATAGTGCAAGTGTAAGTGTTAGTTCGAGTACAAGTGTTAGTTCGAGTACAAGTGTTAATGGAAGTGCAAGTGCGAGTGGAAATGCAAGTGCGAGTGGAAGTGGAAATGCAAGTGAAGTGCAAGTGCATGTGTGAGTGGAAGTGGAAGTGAGAGTGCGAGTGCAAGTGCATGTGTGAGTGGAAGTGGAAGTGAGAGTGCGAGTGCAAGTGCATGTGTGAGTGGAAGTGCAAGTGAGAGTGCGAGTGCAAGTGCATGTGTGAGTGGAAGTGGAAGTGAGAGTGCGAGTGCAAGTGCATGTGTGAGTGGAAGTGAGAGTGCGAGTGCAAGTGCAGTTGTGTGTGCGATTGCAAGTGGAAATGTTAGTGCGAGTGCAAGTATTAGTGCGAGTGCAAATGCAAGTGCAAGCGAAGTGCAAATAAAAGTGAAGTGCAAGTGCAAGTGTGAGTGGAAGTGGAAGTGAGAGTGCGAGTGCAAGTGTGAGTGCGATTGCAAATGCAAGTGCGAGCGGAAGTGTAAGTAAAAGTGAAGTGCAAGTGCAAGCGCGAGTGCAAGTACAAGTAAAAGTACAAGTAAAAGTGCGAGTGAAAGTGCAATAGTAAGTACAAGTGTGAGTGCAAGTGCAATTGCAAGTGCTAGTACGAGGGCGAGTGCAAGTGCAAGTGCGAGTGGGAATGCAAGTTTTAGTGGAGGTGCCAATGCAAATTCGAGTGGAACTACAATTGCAAATGGAAATGCAAGTGTGAGAGCAAGTACAAGTGCAAGTATAAGTGCGAGTGCAAATGCAAGTGCAAATGCAGGTGCGAGAGGAAGTGGGAGTGGCAATGCGAGGGCGAGTGCAAGAGCGAATACGTGTGGAAGTGGAAGTGGAAGTGCTAGCGCGAGTGGAAATGAAAGTGTGAGTGGAAGTGCAAGTGCAAGCGTAAACGCGAGTGGAAGTGGAGATGCAAGTGGAAGAGTTAGTGCAAGTGCAAATGTAATTGCAAGTGTTAGTTTGAATGGAAGTGCAAGTGCAAGGGCAAGTGTAAATACATGATGATATGGTTTAACGTCACACATTCCCCCTATCGGGAGGCTAGGACAGTGCCCCTCACAGAAGGCTTTGTGGCGTGGAATTTAATGAACCATGCCCTTGGTTCAACTTCGCCGGTGGCAGGATTCGAACCTCCCTCACCTCGACCTTCGCCGCAAGTAACGACGCCCTAACCCGCTCAGCCAGCGAGCTTCTAAGTGTAAACGCCAGTGCAAGTAAATTGTAAGTGGAAGTGAAAGTGCAAGTGCAAATGCTAGTGGAAGTACAAGTGGAAGTGTAAATGCAGATGCGGGTGCAATTGCAAGTGTAAGGGAAAGTGTAAGTGCAGGTGCGAATAGAAGTGGAATTGAAAGAGCGAGTGGAAGTATGAATGCAAGTGGAAGTGGAAGTGCAAGTATTAGTACGAGTGCACGTGTTAGTGGGAGTGAAATGCAAGTGAGAGTAGAAATGCAAGTTAAGTGGAAGTGGAACCGAAAATGCAAGTGCGAGTGCAAGTACAATTGCGAGTGCAAGTGCAATTGCAAGTGCGAGTGCAATTGCAAGTGCATGTGCAAATACGAGTTCGAGTGCGAATGCAAGTGTTAATGCAAGTGCGAGTACAAGTATACTCGTAAGTGTTAGTGTATGAGCGAGTGCGAGAGCAAGTGCATGTGCGAGTGTGATTGTGTGTGTGTTTGTGTGTGTATGTGTGTGTGTGTGTGTGTGTGTGTCTGTGTGTGTGTGTGTGTGTGTGTGTGCGTGCGTGGGCGTGTGTTTGTGTATATGTGTGTGTGTTTGTATTTATTTGTATGTGTGCGTGCATGTGTGCGCGCGCACATGTGTTTGTGTTTGTGTGTGTATGTGTGCGTTTGTACGAGTATTATGTTTGTGTGTGTGTGTGTGTGTATGTGTGTGTGTGCGCGTGCGTGTGTGTGTGTATGTGTGTCCGTGTGTATTCATGTCTTCCTACATGCCAGTACATATATATTTCTTTGCTTGTGTATACACATGGATTCATGTGTGTATATATGTGGGTACAACCATTTGTAAAAAATACTATATCTGAATCCTAGTAGAGAAAATCCAAGAAAAATTGAAACAATCATGTTGAAAAACACACACACACACACACACACACACACACACACACACACACACACACACACACACACACACACACACACACACACACACACACACACACACACACACACACACACACACACACACACACACACACACACACACACACGCACAAACAAGCAAACATCCAGACAAAAGACGATCTGAAAAAAGGAAGGTAGGAAGATTGTTCTTTCTCTTCCTCCTATCCTTTCGTTCGTGGCTATCAACTGAAGAGCGGGAAGCGAAAGGGTTAGATGTTCCCTAGCCTCCCTGCACCATCAGGACACCGTTAGTGTTAAATTTGCATGTAGTATAGTCACCCCCTCAGTCAATTTTTAACCTTCGTTTTCTCTTAATAGTCTGTCGTCACTCGGGAGCCGTCTCTTCGTCAAATTCTCCTCAACTGTCCGGACCCTACCTCCACCAATTCTCCATTTCGATCCTTTCATCTTCAACAATTCCCATCTATTCGCTTTTTTCCATATTCTCGACGATCTCACTCGAACATACAATATAAAAAAACTGGTAGTACTTATGTGTATTTCTTTTAATAAAACTTACCTACGTAAGTCTTCCAACACTATTCTATATTTTATTTTATTTTTGTCACAGATTGTATTCTTTGACTTTATTTTTTTCCCAAGGCAAACCTGAACGTTCACGTCCCAGGAAGTGTCTATGAAAATAAGTCAAGAAGGAAATTCTTTCGCCAAATTGAACTTTAACTCCTCTCCAGCCGAGCTATGGGGGCGGACTTTCATCAGAACGAGATCTCCATCGGTCGAGACCCCGTTTACTCGTTTATTAATATATTCATCTCTCTATTAATTTCTTATTTGTATGTCTGTTCATTCATCTATCCGTTCATCTATTTACCGATTTATTTATATATTTATTTGTGTAGTTATCTATTTATTCATCTATTCATCCATCTATTTATTCATTTATCATTTACATATTTATTAATTAGTTTATTGATCTATATATTCATTTATTTAGTCATCAATTTCCCCCTCTCTCTCTCTTTCTCTCTCTCTCTCTCTCTCGCTCTCTTTCCCTCTGTGTGTGTCTCTCTTTGTGTCTCTGTGTCTATCTTTGCATCTCTTCCTCCGTCTCTGTCTTTTCCTCTCTGTCTCTGTCTTTTCCGCTCTTTGTCTCTCTTTCTTTGTGTGTTTCTGTATCTGTGTCTCTATGTCTATATGTCTGTTTGTCCGTCTCTCTGTCTATCTGTCTGTCTGTCTCTCCCTTTCTCTCCCCCTCCCCTCTCTCTCTCTCTCTGTTTGTTTCTCTGTCACTGTCTTTGTATCTATATTTTTCCCTCTGTCTCTCTGTCTCTCTATCTCACTGACTGTCTTTCTGTCACTCTGTCTCTATAGTCTGCAGAAAAGGATGAGGATGAGGAAGGGGAAGAGAGGGTGGAGGAGACGGTGGGGGGGAGGCGGCGGTGGTGGCTGTAGCGATGGAGGTCGGTTAGTACGAGTAGTAGAAGGAATAACGCAAGGGAAGGGAAAGAAGAAACGTGAGAAAGAGAGAAAGCTATTGGCGGCTCTCATGGCTAAATCAAATCGACTGACGCAAAAAAAAAAAGGTAGAAAGAAGAAAATGAAGAAGAAGAGGGAGAAGAAATGGATATTGGACGGAAAGATGAGGGTCATTATACTCATTCTCTACAGTTTACATTCTCTCTCTCCTTTTCCGAGAAGTGGTGTACAGAAGACTTAACCCTTTGTTTCCGAAAATGTGTCCTTTGTAGCGCTGGAATGGGGCTTAGTAGGCCTCCTTGACGGCCTAAAAGGATCCCATCTAATATGGTCCCCCGTGTATAAACAAAGATTCCGTTTTCTATAGTGTGTGACGTCAGCAAACGAGACTTCGGTCGCTCAGCAGATGCCGTTGGTGTTGAGGAGTTTGTTCTTCTAAGTTTGGTTGTGTTCATTTCTGTTTGGTTTACTTAATTTTCGTTCTGTTCAACTTTGTTTGTTTTAGTTTAGAACGGTTTCTAGCTTCATGTAATGTAACAGGATTTAGCCTAGTTTGATCTAATGTAGTCTAGTTTATTTTATGAACAGCGGAACTGCCCATCGTCAAAACCGGTCAACCCTTTCAATTCCATCTGGAGTCCTGAGGGGCTGACTCAGTCTACGAACTGGGTCCACTGTCTCTCCCTCCATCAACCTCAACGGATTTTCTTGTACCTTTTAACACAGGGAGATCTGACAACCGGCTACTTCTCCCTCCTTCTACTATTTTCAAACGATGACATAGAAACAATTCCATAACTAACCAAGACTAAAGTCCAAAGTTTCTTCCAACAGAGTTCTGCGGAAGTGCCCTAGGGCTATTGCCAGGCAAGCAACAATCATTACTTCTCCCTCCTACTATTTTCAAACGATGACATAGAAACAATTCCATTACTAACCAAGACTTCAGTCCAAAGTTTCTTCCAACAGAGTTCTGCGGAAGTGCCCTAAGGCTGTTGCCAGGCAAGCAACAATCAATAAGTCTAATTATTACAAGACTAGCTCAGTCTAGCTTAATTTAATATCATGTAATCTAATGTAATCCAGTTTAGTCTAGTTTAGTTAGATTTAGTTTAGTTTACTTAGATCTAGCAAATCTGAAGGCAGAGTAGAATAGTTTTAGAACACACGAGGCCATGGCTTTTTATATCTAACGTCTCTAGCAATTCATATACTTCCCGCAGTCTTACTTCTATAAGTCTTTCAGAGCTCATTTTCTAGTTATCCCATCCTGACTTCAAAGTAGCTTTCCTTAGTTAATACAGGCAGGACGCTTTTAGTCATCATTATACCTACTTACAGGTTGGTGATTCTTTTCTGTGTTTGTTTTCCTTTTGTATTATCTATACTTTTTCAAAAGATTCCTACTCCTTTTTTATCCTTAAATATTTGTTTAAGTGCTCTTGTAATCATTGTTTGTTCTATTTGTCCTTCTTAATTACCTTTCTCATGCTCTCTTTCTCTCTCCTCTTTTTTGTTTCACATTATGCTTTCTTTGATTTTCTCTTTCACTCTTGCACAGCTTTTTTACGTACAAGCTGTAAATATTCAAAAAGGTATCAAGTTTCTTGTATATATCTCTTGTTCCTCTGGATTCTTTTCAATGTGGTTCTTCAAAACACTTCTTCAATTCTTTGAATTTTGTCCTTCCCAGAATTGTATCTTTCTTGTCGGTATCTGTTCTCCTGTTTCTGCACCACATAGCGCCATACGGAATTAGAGAACTATGTGATCAATCTTGCCCCCAGGACACAATTACTTCAAAAGTTTACTAATGTTTGGTTTATC
Organism: Oratosquilla oratoria; assembly: GCF_046742065.1. Lineage (NCBI taxonomy): Eukaryota > Metazoa > Arthropoda > Malacostraca > Stomatopoda > Squillidae > Oratosquilla > Oratosquilla oratoria. Next base: position 99,382,460 of record NC_134777.1, read on the forward strand.
TGTTAGCAGTTAATTCAAACTTGCTGGTCTTTCAACTATAACTCTTGTCGTTTCTTTGACCTCATTGTATCATTAAGTTTTTGATTGCTAATCTAATAGAATTTATCCATGATTCTTTACCTCTGGCTTCTTTCCATACCTGCCAATTCACCTGTTTACAGTTGAAGTCTCCCATTCACACCACATCACTTTTTCATCTATATTTTTCAGGTAAAAAGCCATCTCGACTAACAACTCTTTGTGTTCGACGTCACACCATGTTCTTGCCTGGAAATATGTGTGTGTGTGTTTGTGTGTGTGTGTGTGCGTCATATGCCACTGCAACGTTAGTTATTTCTTCTAATTACTTTTTCAGATTGATCATTTCAACCTTTCTTTATCGCAGCTCCACATTGTTCCTATTCATGTTATCGCTCACATTTATCATCACTTTTTCCCCCGATTTATATTTCTATCTTTTATTCACAAACTGTATTTTCCAATTCCCTCTTGGATATCTATATTTCCATTTAACGTAGCCTCAATAAGACATATTATACCTGGGGATTTCGCTTTCAAATAATCATTAATCTCTAACCTAGCCGATATCAAGCCATCTACATTGGTTTCTGTCACTTTCAGGTTCTTCAATTGGTGTGTGTGCGCGCGTGTGTATGTGTGTGTGTGTGTGCGTGCGTGTGCGTGCGTGTATGTGTGTGTGTGTGTGTGTGTGTGTGTGTGTTCCCCAGTTAGGAGAGCAGGCTTCTCTTAGATGAACGAAACAGTTTGGCGTTAGCCAGAATAAAACTTTAAAGAATACATCTCCAAAGAAAGGCGTGTCACTATTTTATACTATTAATGTGCCGAGTAGGGCCTCAGTTTCGATCGCGATTTTTTTTTTTTTTTCGAATCCAACCGGTTACTGGTGGCTTCTGCTCGTCCCGGATGATATATATATATATATATATATATATATATATATATATATATATATATATATATATATATATATATATATATATATAATATAAAAAATATATATATATATATAATATATATAAAATATATTTTTATATATATATATATATATATATATATATATATATATATATATATATATTATGTATATATATTTTTAATACCGGGCGTTAAGCGTTCCCTACATGCCGAGTAAATTCATTTAATAATCTGGACTACTCAATATTACTGACAGCGCCATGTGAGGGGGACAGTTATATTGAGTCAATAAACTGTCAATAATATTGATCGTGTAGGGTTTTAGGCTTTGCGACTACTTTATTGCCGATAACCAGCGCTTCTATTCTTGGGTACACTATCGCGAATAAGAGGTGGAATTACATGAGTAGTAAGGGAGAGAACTCGGGACAGAAAGGAAGGACAATGGGAGTTGAAAGTAATTAAATTAGCACTCCCCCTTGTCCCTCTCACTCCCTTATCCCTCTCACTCCCTTATCCCTTTACTCTCCCTCCCCCTCCCTCTCCCTCTCCCCTCCCTCTCCCCTCCCTCCCTCTCCCTCTCTCTCTCCCCTCTCCCCTCTCCTTCTCTCCTCTTCCTCCACCTCTCCTTCTCCCCACTTCCCCCTCCTCTCCCTCCCTCCCTCTTTCTCTCTCCCTCCGTCTCACCACCCTCTCCCTCTCTCCCTCTTCTTCCTTCCCTCTCCCCTCTCCTTCTCCCCACTTCCCCCTCCTCTCCCTCCCCCTCTCTCTCTTTTTTCCTCCGTCCTACCCTCTCCTTCTTTCCCTCTCCCTTTCTTCATCTCCCTCTCCCTCACCCTCTCCCCTCTCTGTTTCCCTGTCCCTCTCCCTCTCCCCATCCCTCCCCCTTTCCCTCTCCCTTCAGATATAATACTTAGTTTCCTTTTGTAGACATGCTGCTAAGCTTCTTATGGCTTTTTGTTCACTCCATTATCTCTTTATTTATTTTTTTTCATCTTGATATACTCTGCATTAATTTTTCCGTCGAGCCTCATTTGCACATGCTGGTAAATTGCTGAGTGAAAATAGTGTTTAATACGTCGAAAATTATAGTAAGAATATCCAGAATGCGCTTAGATTGGCATCGTTTAAAAAAATGTGAATACGCGAAAATAAGGACCTTTCAATGGGTGGGAGATGAGGAGCTTACGCCATGAGGTGCTTAGTTGCGGCTGAAGTGGCTGTCTCTCCTCGAGTGATCCAACGTTCAGGGCATGTGGTAGTTACTGGAAACCCTCTGGGATTCATCTTGGCTCTTTGTACCTCCGTGCTGAGGTGGAAGCAAATGCGCCACAGCAACGCGTTACTTGGTATCCCTTCATTTCCGTGTCATTGTACAAATTATGATTAGGGACATATATATATATATATACATATATATATATATATATATATATATATAAATAATATGTGTATATAATATATATATGCATATATGTGTGTATGTATATATACACACACACACAGACACACACACACACACCTGATTACAGGTGAAAAATGTAATCACACATTTGTCAATCACGTGAAAACCACTGTTGGAGTAAAAACACTGGAGACGGGGAATCTATATATTTCGATTGCAAATTGAAGAGGATTGGAGTTTGCAATCGAAATATATAGATTCCCCGTCTCCAGTCTTTTTTACTCTAACAGTGGTTTTCACGTGATATATATATATATATATATATACATATATATATATGTATATATGTATATATATATATCATATTATATATATATCATATATATATATATAATTTACTGAACGACACTGTGCAGTTAACAGCCCAAGGAAATACCCGACGCTCGTCGTAGCCAGCGCTCTACCGGGGTTGCTCGTTCCTATGAAAAGGTAAGCTGCTGTGAGACATGCCAGCTGATGTGATTGTTCACAAAAGACAGTTTGTGATAGTGAAAACAGATATATTTAATTATATGCCTCTCTGCATAATTTCCTGCTTTGTTTGGATTTTAGAAATAGGTAATGGTGGCGGCCGTAATTGTCTACCATGCAACCTCGATAGTTGCGGGTATTTAATTTGTTCGATGACTGTACAAGAGGAAACCAGTCTCACTTTGAAAGTTTCCATTACTTTTGGTATATGCTAACTGGATCTGTAAGAACATAGGTGAATAAAATCGCTTGGGGGCAGCCACAATAAAATGATAAATACTGCTTGGTGCGTAAGGGCATAATTGAGAATAAAGGCTAAGCCCCAAGCTCAAGTACATTTTTGTTTTTTCTTTTGTACTGTTATCTGTTTTACGAAAGCCATGTTTAAAACAAGTGTCTTATCTCGAAAGTACTATTTGAAGGACTTTTGACGAAAATATTTGTCGTCTGCTTATTTGCATTCTAAAACACGGCTTACAGCGCCAACTCTTGGTATTGGTTCTGATGACGCCATAACTAATGTACCAGCCCAAGTGTTCTATAGCGAAACAGACAGTTCCTTCAGTGATATTGAATTTTTCATCGTCCGTTGAAAATAGTCTCGATTCCCTAAATATCTCTGGCATCAACCAAGATGTGTGGATAGACGATATATTTATAACTATCAATTTGAGACGAAATATTTGTCTGAAGTTTTCAAATTGGTGCCTACCTGTGTGCATGTTGATTCTGCAATCTTTGGGCATAAAAAAAACACGAGTAGTATACGTAATTTCTACAGTTTGAATTATTAGAATAATTAAATGTTTATGTCTGCCTGTACGAAAACGTGGTTTCATGTAACTTGAATTACATAATTATCGATAATGTCGATGATGTCGATGACTTGGTCGATGCATCAGCCCCGTTCCAACACCCTGTCTTCCTTATCAACATATCACCTATCTTATTTTGTTTTATTTTCCCTTTGGTTATAATTATTTTCTCTGTAATTTCTTTGTTACGTATTATTTTTCCTGGTCTTATTTTTTGAAGGTTATTTATCTGATAAAATTAATAAAAAAAAAAAAAAAAAAATCTCATATCATTTGTTTTGAATATACTTTGAAAAAGTCCATTTAGTATTATTGTAAGAAAATCTAGCCCCATAATTTAGCTGGTCGTGTAGGTTCTGTACGTGAATAATATCATTGTTGCTGGCTAGGTTATCGTAAGCTTTCTTCTACTTTTCTCTCTGAGTTCTATATTGTTCACATATATTTATTCTTTTCTTCCCAGTCATGTATTTTTCTCAGTGCTTCTTTCTTTATTTATATAATTTCTAAATATGCTGGTTAGGTTATCGTAAGCTTTCTTCTACTGCTTTTCTCTCTGAGTTCTATATTATTAACATATATGTATTCTTTTCTTCCCAATCATGTATTTTTCTCATTGCTTCTTTCTTTATTTCTATAATTTCTAAATTTGATATCAAATAGCCTGTGGCACTCGACACGATCACCATTCATCAGACACAAAGACAATGCATGAAGAATGAACAGAATTCGTGACGTCACTGCAGAGTAGATGGCGCCACGGGTAGGTTCTACGAGAAGGGCTGACGACGTTTTGGGGGTAGGATTTGTAATTTCAAATTGCAGTGAATAAAAAACGACAGTTTTCGTGTAATTACTTTAGCTGGGTTTGGTAAGTACTAAAGTCATATTTCGGTAAAATTGGACACCTTTAATTTTCAAACTGGTTACGTTTTAACACCATCTTTGCTTATTTTGATAGCGTTTTCCCTCCTCTTTGGCTTTGAGTGTCATTCTTTTCATATTTCAAGCAGAGCAGGTTACGTTTGTTTATAGTCACATCCTGTAGTGTTACAGGGCCATGAAGTCTTGTGCAGTTCTACAGGCTTACAACCACAATAGAAATGAAAGTATATGAACAAATTGCTGGTAATTGTAAGTGATTGTCTCCTGGAAACTTAATTGGGCCGAGCGGGCCTCAGACTGAACTTAGGGTTTTCCCTCTTACGGTTAGACGAGGTCAATTCACATGAATCACGACAAGCTCTGTAAAGGGCTGAAGGAGTCATTTTGGTGTTAGTAAGTCAGCCTGAATAAAATACTTACAGAGTTTTATGCAATCAATGCTTTAGAAGCCTCATTTACACCTCTACGGAACAAAGACTGACAGTATTCTTTACGATTGAAAAGACGCTTCCACTCAAAGAGAAATGCTGATCACTTTAAGTTTCCTCTGTCTCTCCTTCCATCTGCACTCCCCAAATTTCTCGTTTGCCACTTCTGTGGATGAGGGGATAGAGAGGTGGGGGGGTCACCGAATAAATGAAGCGGCCTTGTTGTGAATGTGCCGTGTCTCTTGCTACATTGCTTCTGATCCAGGGCAATCGGCGAGACGTAGGGATGGCCTGTCATCCAGGAGGAACCAACATAAGAGGGAGGAAGGTGAATGGGCGTGGAGTATGTGGGGATGAACTGGGTGGGAGTAGATTTTATGCCTTAATGGAAGGCAGAGGTAGAAGGAGTGAATATGAGGGGGCGTCCTAGGATGAGATGGATGGATGGGGTGAAAGGGACATTACAAAAGAGAGGAATATCTGTTGTGGAAGGACGGGAGAGGACAGAAGATAGGGGTGAATGGAGAAGGGTTGTGTATGGATGATGCTGTGATGCATGAGGGGGAGTGGGTGGGGGATAGGGGCTGAGGAAGTATGTCTGAGAAAAAATTTGACGCAGTCCGAAGGGATTTCTCCCCGTCTTCTCCTTTTCTGCATGAGGGGACGGAGAGGGTTGGTCGCCGAATTTATGAAGTGGCCTTGCTGTGGATGTGCTGTGTCTTGCGACACTGCTTCTGACCCAGGGCAGTGGACAGGATGCAGGGATGACCCGTCATCCAGGAGGTGCCAAGATAAGAGGGAGGGTGGAGGGGAGTGGAATATGTAGGGAATGGAATGGGTGGGAGTGGTTTCTATGCCTTTTTTCAAAGGATTACAAAGGCAAAGCATGCCGACAGGAGACCTTTTGATCCATATCTAGGTCGGATGCAAAAAAAAAAAAAAAAAAAATCATATTAATAATAAATTAAAACTATAACAATGTAAATAACAATTAAAATACATAAATAAATGCATTGGTATAGTTGAATAACAAACAAACAGGTAAATAGTAAATGATAATAAATTGACATAAAACTAATAATAAATGAAAATCAGACAGACAAATTATAACAAAACAAAAACAAATAATATAACATAAATTATAATAATTACAGCATCTTACTTAGGTATTTATCTAAATGATTCTTAAAGCTTCGAACTGAACTACATTGCACTACCTGTGCAGGAAGTTTATTCCATTATTCATTAACTACACGGTTGGCAAAGTTGTTTCTACCTACTTCCAAATTGAATCTATTTCCGGACAGTTTGAGACCATTGTTTCTTGTCTGATTCTCATTCAATGTGAAAATTTTGTCACTTTTGATGTTGTCAATTCCCTTTAAAATCTTAAAGACCTGTATCAAGTCACCTCTGAGTCTACGCTTTTTTAGGGAAAACAGATTCATGTGTTTTAGTCGATTTTCGTATGATTTATTTTTGATATTTGGAATCAGTTTTGTGGCTCGCCGTTGTACTTTTTCCAGTCTGTCAATGTCTTTAATGAGATTCGGTGACCATACGGAAACAGCATATTCCAAATGTGGACGAACTAACGATTTATATAGCTTGTTAATGAGTGATGGACTTTTGAAATCAAAAGATCGCGCAATCAATCCCAGAATCTTATTTGCTTTCTCAGAGGCTGAAATACACTGCTTGGATGATTTGAGGTCATTACTGATAATTACGCCGAGATCTTTTTCACTATCCACTTTTGTTAACGAATTTCCAAATAACTTGTAATCTTCTTGGCTACCCCCCGTGTAAGGGGGAAAAAGCCTTCGGTATATGTATGTACACACCACACACACACATATATATATATATATATATATATATATATATATTTGTCTTGTTTATACTGTATGAACCGCTTTGGCGCTACAGCGATGGTCTTTGTTTCATTTCAGTCTTTTGCTGTAGTCGATTTCCACGCACTGCGAATCATAACTCGAATTTATGACGTCATCAGTTTGATGACGTCGTGCCATAAATGCCTCCTGTCGGTAGATTCAGATTTTGCTACTTTTACGGCGCCAAATCTACAACAAAACAGCTAATTCAGCGAGAAAATATGTTCCCTACTCCCGGAAATTAGCTTGGTCACTGAATACTGATTGACTCATTTTGAATCAGGCAGTGTGAACTGTGACGATTCAAAAAGAAGATTGAGTCTAATGACTCATGATTTGACGTGAATCGACAGCGCGAGTGCCTGCAATTTGGACCCTTCCATTGGGAGGATGCCTCGAGTCCTATCAACATTGTTTGTTCGAGTGGTTGTTCTAGTGCGATGAAGAAAATACGAGGTATTATCTGTCTATACTGGCGTTTGTGTTGCAACATTTGAGTTGCGCAACACTACAGAAGTTGCGCAACACAACACAAATATGCATGTATTTTTTAACAGTAGTAAAATGAAAAGAAAAATCCTTATTTCAATAAATCATAAATCTTTCATTTAATTTTGTCCATATATGCGGGAGGGAAGACATAATGCACTTTATTGTAAACAAACAAATAGATAAATAAAATAGGTAAATAAGTATATGAATAAAAATAACAATAATAAAAGAGGGAAGGGGAGATTGATAATAAAATTCTTAGAATATGAAACTTTAATGTGAGTGTATATTCTCATGCCCATAATATTAATCCCAGGCCGACAGTTCTTGGCAAATTGTGATATCCATAGTAAAGGCGATATCATATTGGGATATTTTTCCTTTGAGAGTTGGAACAGATTTGTAGTTTGCAACTTTCGGGAAGGAATATGATATGCTGAAGGAAAATATCAAATAACATTCGAAGCATTTTTGTTGGGAAAACAATATACTACTAGCTTGCCATAGTGATTTTACGGCGGAAAAAAGTTCTGTAGGTGGGCGATTCCGCCGATTAATCGGAGGTTGGAGGAAAAATAACCCAATGTGATATCCCCTTAACCCAATAGCACCTGAGCAGGAACTCTTGCTCAAACCTTAGTGATGGAATAGTCCTAAACGGGACTAAGATCGAAGCAGGGGTTTCTTGTGACCGTCTTTATATTTGCGTGCATTTGTAACTCAATAATAGCTAATAGAATTAGAGATCACCTTGAGAGACATAATTTGATTCGTGAATCACAACATGGGTTCTCCAAGGGTAAGTCATGTGTAGCTAATCTTCTATCTTTCTACACTAATGTCTACAAGGCGTCAGATAACAATGATTGTTACGATGTTATTCACCTTGGCTTTAGTAAAGCGTTCGACAAGGTGCCCACCAGAGATTACTAAATAAAGTCAAAGCCTGTGCCATAGGAGGGAAAGTGTTTGAACAGATTAGAACTTGAGTGACAGAAAACAGTGGGTCACCATAAACGGTGTAAAATCCTAATGGGGGAGTGTTTCTAGTGGAGTTCCCCAGGGCTCGGTTTTGGGTCCCTTATTGTGCATTATGTATATAAACGACTTGAACATTGGGATTAATAATGATGTTCATAAGTTTGCGGACGATACTAAAATAGGACGCCTAATTAGGTCAGGAGAAAACAACGAGATTCTGCAGGAAGATCTTAACAATTTGTTCACATGGTTAGTGAAATGACAAATGGACTTCAATATCTCAAAGTGCAGTGTATTAAACGTAGGTTTACACAACCCAGATAGGAGGTATAGCTTAGATTTTTTTTTTTTTTTTTTTTTTTTTTTTTGTTGTTGTTGAGAAAACAGAGTGCGAGAAAGACTTGGAAGGTCTAGTGAGTCCTGACCTTAAATCCAGAAAACGGTGCATTAGCGCCAGGAATAGAGCTAACAGAGTATTAGGTTTCATTGTTAGGACCGTTACTAATAAAAGTGCAGAGGTAATTATCAAACTATCTGGCGTTAGTTAGACCCATCCTTGACTATACGTTACAGATTTGGTCTCCGTCCTATAGAATGTATATCAATTCACTAGAATCAATGCAAAGGAGAATGACCAAAATTATATATGGGCTCAGAAATTTACCTTAGGAGGTCAGGCTTAGACACCATAACTTACACTCTCTGGAAAGACGCAGAGTGTGGGGTGATCTAACAGAGGCGTTCAAGTGAATCAAAGGCTTTAATAAGGGTGACAAAAACAAGGTCATCATATTAAGACAGCAAGGCAGGACTTGCAGTAATGGATTTAAATTGGAAAAAAATAGATTTAAGAAGAAAATAGGCAAAAGCTGGCTTACTAATAGAGAGGTCAACGAATGGAATAGACTAAGTAACCATTTAGTGAGCGCTGAAACTATCGGTTGTTAAAAGAAAAGGCTAGACAGCTTTATGAATAGGGATGACAGGTGGTAATGGAGATGGCCAAGTGTAGGCCTTATGGTCTCTTGCAGTCTCCTTGATTCTTATGCTCTTGTGTTCTTATGTACTTCACGTGATATACACAGTGTACAGAGTACCTTCTTTCCAAGTTTGAATTCCTCCTTCGGCTGGAATTCCTCCCCATTTATTTCCTTGAAGACCCAAATTCCTTCCATCAAATTTGAATTTCTTTCCCCAGGGAAGCAAGTGCCTCTCGTTTGAGAATCATGGATGTGGAGTTTTATTCAGCCTTTTCCGATATGTATGGCTCGTTTGTCATCTTTATTTACCAAAGAACATAGGAACAATGTTGACTCATATTGACTCTGGTGAGGACCATGCCTGGCTGTCGTCACCCGATTTTTTTACCTCTGGGTGACGACAAAAGTCGAGGGGATGGCGGTTCGAACCCTGCCACCGGCGAAGTTGAACCAAGGGCATGGTTCATTAAATTCCACGCTACAAAGTCCTCTGTAAGGGGCACCGTCGTAGCCTTTCGATGGGAGGAGTTTGTGACGTTAAACCATATCACTACCAGGTTATTCTATTCAGTTGAGGAAAAATTCCCCTCGGCTTCTGAGGGGATTCCTTGCCACGGTGTGTCCACCCTCGTGCTAATGTTCCGACTATAGATTGCCCCTGATATTTATCTTCTCAACTTTGTCAAATAACTTTGATGGCTTTTTAGATGGCAGCTTCTGTGGACGTGCCGGAGGGCTCCATTCTCGGTCCTGCGGGCCGATAAAAAGATTAAGCCCTCCGGCGTCCTATAGTAGGAACACTGGCAGATATTCGCCGCATCGTCGAATACAGTCTATCTTCGAGTGAGAGTCAGAAACATTTATCTGGCCTTAGTTTTCGTTCATTAGGGTGGCGGGAAGTAGAAAGTTGTGATTCTAATCCGGAAGTAAATATAATAGTGTTCGGGTCAAAATTACCAATTAAAAAAACAACAACAAAAATTAAGGCCATGAATTAAGAAAATGAAAGTAATTTTTTAATAGCAGTACTCTATTTCAATTCCTATCTTCAGAATTATTGTTGACTGACACTCCTATTCCAAAAGGACACAGAAAACTCTCGCCGACCATTTAAACCCGGGGATTCAAGGTTTGGGCCGTCCCCTTAGGGAATGCCAGATCTACGTGGTTCCTCTGCATCGGAAAAGTCGTCTGTTTCGTCCATAGAGGGAGCACGCCGGTGATGCTCTTGTTCCTTAACGATGTGTTCGTAGAATAGGTTTAAGTGCTCCAGGTCTTTCCCAGATTATCTTAAAACCACACCTTCAACGTCATTGTCAATCTTTCTGAGGAGCTTAAGGATCGGGGCATGGAAGATCGTCTGATAAATCTATAAATTTCTCAACAGCCCATCCCACCCAAGCTTTTGTCGTCCCCGCCGCGGATCTACATCAGCAGCTGCCTTGTGCCTTTCGCATCTGACTTCGTAGCTGGGCGACCTCTGCAAAGAGTTCTTCTTTCTGGGTTTTTAACCGTTTAACGAACTTTTGGAGGTACTCTTTCTCCAGGTCTTCATGGGCGTTTTCCTGGAAGCCCAACGTCTTTTTGAAGTGGTTGATTCCTCACACAAAGTCAAAAATTGAAGCCATCAATGGTATTATACCTTCCACTTGATACTTCGGAGGGAGAACGAGACCCGTGGGGAGAAGTGGAACCACAGAGGGGTAAAATGGTTGAGGTGAAAGAAGTGAGACGAGTGAAACAACAGAGTCGATGTTCCTGTACAGTTAGTAGTCGTGACAGAATTGCACCCTATCTTTTGCCCCGGTTGAAATACGTGGTGTAGAATAAGCATTTAATGCATGAAGATGTAACAAGATAAAAAGTAAATATATTCGCACCGACAAGAATTGTTAATATTTTATTTTTACCAAGATCAAACTCAAACACACACACACACACACACACACACACACACACACACACACGACTCGGTGGCGCGGTTGGTAGAGTCCCAGACTGTCAGTACGGCAGTACCGGGGGTACTGGGTTCGAATCCTGCCCAGGGCTGAAATTATTTAAGTATCGCTGCGGTTCGAGTCTTTACTCCAACTCTCGTGGGCGGGGAGTTGGGTGTGTGTGTGCGTGTAAGGTCATAGCATTGCCCATAGATCGGTCATACGAGCTCTGAGCTCTCTTCCGGGAGGGAAATAGCTGTCGATCACGATTCCAACACGTGATCCAAAGACCAAGGTGAACCACACACACACACACACACACACACACACACACACACACACACACACACACACACACACACACACACACACACACACACCAGAGCATACACCATAGATATTGATACACCACAACATGTTTTCCACCTAGACAACGCTACAGGCTCTTTTGTCTATATGGCAACCCCTACCTGTCACTCCCTTTCTTAACCCTCGCCCTCCCAGAGGGACAGGCATTCACGCTATAATAAAACACTCCACAGCTCCTTAGCAGTTAACAGGGTTGTTTCTTCCAAGTAATATAACAGTTGTGTTATATATAAAATTAGAAATAATTTTAACATTTTAGATATCTTCACTGAATGCTGCAAAGCTATGAGAAACACTGGCGCATTGATACACAGGCTTACCAACAGTTTCCAAGTGTTTTGAACAATGTGTCAGAGTTTAGCGTCTTCTTCATTTGCCACTGTCACAAAGATGTCGTCGATGTATCTAGCGTAAATAGTAGGTTTGTCTATAATACGGAGAACTTCAAGTTCCACCATCCCCATGAAATTAGCGAAGAGAACCCCAAGAGGGGAACCCATCGCTACTCCATCAATCTACCGGAACTTCCTCCCACGGGGACAGAGAAACGGTGCTTCCTTCGTACACATCTTCAATAATGTGTTCTGAATTCTGAATTCTGAATTCCTAAGAAAGACCACCCGCTTGCGCGGGATCGGTTTCTGTGGGAGGGGAAGAATGTCTGTAAGAAAATGAAAAGATAGTAGCGTATAAAAGAGGGCTATTGCCACCGGGCGAATTAGCGAGCGATTTGGGGCAGTTGGTGGTCGTGGCTCGGGAGAAATGGACTGGGAGCTTGGTCGGGGGAGCCGACGCTGGGATTGGGATTAGGATCACCAACGAAAGTTTAGAAAATGGTAGGAGGCGTAGTAGTAGAGAAAGGTGGAAAACGGAAAAATCTTTAGTGGGAGGTAAACTGAAATGAGAAGATGTAGTAGAAGAGAAAGTTCTGCCCGAAGCCCAATGCGCGACTGATGACCTCTCCTGTCCGACAACTTGTTCGACGTTCCTGAATGGCGGACCCACATGCGGCGTTCTGCCCTCCCATTGGTTCCCTTCCACCACAATACCCCATTGGTTATCTTTATGCTAACTATGATACTCTCTTTTAGTATATAAGTCAACGTGTTCTGACCTTTGCCATTGCCTTTGAAAATGTACACAGTATACGAAACGTCAAGCTCCACTAAAACTCTGCTCTTCTTCCATCTGAGTTTGAATCATGTCCTTTGGACCAGCGATAGCAAACCTACCTCCAGAAGCCAAGTCTATAGTTAGACGTCTTGAAAATCTACACAAGAATATCATCAATGCGTCTATTTCAATTTCTTTAATGAAATCTGTCTACAGGAAAACCTGCTGCCGAAATATACAAACAAACACACACACACACACACACACACACACACATATATATATATATGTATATGTGTATTTGTGTGTATATATATATGTACACACACATATATATATATATGCATATATATATATATATATATATATATATTTACTTATAAGTATATTATATATATACAAGCACCCGGCTCCGCCGGACCTGGCTACGCCAGGTGTGCTTGGCCTTCGGCGAGGCGGGCTCCGCCCGCGGGTGCTTCGCACCCAGCCCTTCGGGCATTGATGATACACATAAAAAAGTTAATAAAACCAAAGATTTTCATCTGCCTTTTACTTAAAACACCTTAGAACTATACATTTAATGTAGTTTCTTCTTTTTTCTCTTGGGTGTGAGTTCTTCTTCGCTGTCCTCTTCTTCGCTGCTATTCTTTCTCTTTACGAAATCCTTCAACATGGTTTTAATCTCATCTATTTCGTAGACAATCTTTTCAAATCTTTCTTCGTTTTTGGTATCCTTAGCTCCGATCTTCTCCTCAATCTTCTCAATCTTCTCTCCAATCTTCTCTTCGATTTCTTCAATTTTATCCTCCATTTCCCCTCGACTCAAGTAGTTCTCTTCTTCGAAGAGTTCTTCTGGTAAGATCATCGCAGCTACTTCTCCTTCTGTTTTCTCGAACACAGAACGTGATATGCTGACTATGGATTGATCGGGTTCCTCTTCTGGTATCCTTGAGGTTTCAGAGTTATCTTCAAAGATTAAATCCTCCAAAGAAGAAACTTTACTTTTATCCACATCACAGAACACCTCTTCATAAACGCAATTCACCCAAGGTCTCAACTCGTATTCTTCCCCTTTCTTTGTATATCCTGGAAAAACTATGAGGGAATCGTGGCTTGTAACTCTAGAACACGCTACGTATAGTTGACCGTGTGCGAAGCACTGTGATGAATCCAGTAGCACACCACACTTCTCAAACGTCTGCCCCTGGGACTTATTTAATGTCATAGCGTAACAGAGTTTGAAAGCGAACTGGTATCTCTTGAAGGCTACAGGGGTGTCTGTTGCCTCTAAAGTAACTCTAGGAAGTAAGATCTGTGTGTTCCTGTAACACACCAGTTAAAATCTTTCCAACAATAACGTTCCTTCTCAAATTTGTTACCATAACTCTAGTCCCATTACAGATTTTCGGAGGGCAAATGTTCCTCATAACCATCACAATTGCTCCTTCCTTCAACCTTAATTTGTGTGGAGGAATGGAAGGGCTATCCATAGAATTGAAAACTGACGCCTGAACGTCCATTCCTTCTATTGATTCACAACCGACATCTACGCTCATGTAAACCACTTCCTTACCAATCACTTTATTGTACACAAACTCGTTAATGATTTCGACGTCGTTGTTCGTGGGAGATATTATAGCTCTCTTTTCAAAGAAAGAGACGTTAAATATGTTCTCTCCCATTCCTCTGTACACTCTTTCAACTAACTCTTCTCTGCTGTCAACTAACACCCCGAAACCTTCTCCGAAGTGACACTCTTTGTACTTTCCTTCTCCAACTTCTAATAATTTCTCTGCAAAGTTTATGTTTTCTTCGTCTTCACTCTTAAGTCGAACGTTCTTTATCAGTTCTAACTCTTCGAAGAAAGGCCAAAAGTAACTTGATTTCAGACAACTGTTCAACTCGTCGTTCTTTCCTCCTCCTCTTACAACTGGTAATATCTGTCTAAAGTCTCCAGCACAAACGAACGTCTTTCCTCCCATGAAAATATCAAGACCGGAAAGGTCCCTCAAAGTGATATCCAGGGCTGAGATTGTGTTCTTATTTGCCATCACTGCTTCGTCCCACACAATCAAAGAAGACATAAGAAGCAATCGAGCTAGTTCGGACTTGTTCTTTATGTTGCATGTTTTTCTTTAGTTATGTTCCATCTGTGGTATCTTGAACATATTATGGGCAGTTCTTCCCCCGTGAAGGACAGTAGCTGCTATACCCGAAGAAGCCACAGCTAAAGCCACTTTACTCTTCGAACGAACTGTGTCTAGAAGAAGATTCAAAAGGAAGGACTTTCCTGTCCCACCAGGTGCATTTAAGAAGAACGCTTTGCTTTTGTTTTCCGTCTCACAACCAACACTTTCAATGATTTTATCGTAACAAATCTTCTGCTCTCTGTTTAATAGAGGGAGAGCTCTCTCCACTGTCTCGGACAATTCTTTAGAATTATAGGCTTTCTCCCTCCTTATCACGTTTGAAGACTTTTCTCCATTTCTGGAAGAAGGTAAGCCGTAGTGGACTGTTTTCTCCTCCACAATTGAAAACTTGTTCTTGGATGTCGTCAAGAGCATCGAGGTATATTTCGTCGTTGTAATCCTTCAACCCTCTAAGATATAGAAAATCACTCGAGAAGAGATCCTTTGTTTCTTCCCAGATATCTTTCTGGTCTTCTAGATCCGAGAACACTAACATGCTAGCGTAAGTCGAACGAAGTTCTTTGCGGTCATTTGTGTAGTTTATTATCTCCAGGATAGTCTGTTTCCAAGTCTCTTCATCTTTTAAAAGACCCATAGCCTTAACGGCTTCCCTGTAAGTTCCGTAGAGTACACCGTCCACCATCCTGAGGTCTTCGAAGGATTTGGGACCTCTCTTGTGGGTTAGAAGCATTCTCATATAGAACAGTTCTACTGTCTTGTTCGTTACAGCTCTTATCCTTCCAATAGCGTGAGTGTTACCTTTCCTCTCCTCCCAACATGATTTCGGAATGCTGTACTTGAAGTAAGCAGCTACTTCGTTGTAAGAAAGCGTGGCTGCGTATTCGTTAACGCTACATAATTTGAAAAATGCTGTCAACTGAGTGTCTCTGTTTGCCTTCTTTTTTATGTCTGCCTTTGAGGAATCGGCGTTGAAGAATACTTCGTTTTCGTCCTTTAAATGGAGGTCCAGATTCATAACAGGAGGGTAACTACTGTGTATGGGGAATCTGAATATCTTCCAAGTTGCTTCGTTGGAGTTAACGAATCTTGCCTCCGTGAAGTTCTTAATTTCATTGATTTCTTCGGTTCCCTCGGTTTTAGTGAATAGAACTCTGTCACATCCTTTGTTGACGTACTTTGTAACGTACGCTATAGCCTTAATAGAATTTGAACACTCTACGTTTATGTGAGAGTTAAATCTCAAGCAAAGATAGGGGTTGTAAGGCACCACCCATGAGTTGTCGATAGTTACTTCCTGTCCCTTTAACTTTTTCACAAAGGAGAAACCTCCTTCTCCCACAGCTCTTCTCCTGTAGAGAGGGTAGCCGTTGTTTCCGAATTTTATCGTTGAACGGCACTGTTTCGGAAAATCTTTCTGGCACGTCCCTCTATCGTTTTTCTTCCCATTACAACACACGGAGCTTTCATCGTAGCCTATGCACGGTCCGTGTATCATGTTAGTGGTAACAATATCATACAGTTCTGGGTGTTTTTTCTTGTCGGGTATCTCGGCGGATATTAGGCTCGAAACGGTATTTTCAGTCACTTTACGTTTCATCCATAGAAGAATGTGAACGTGAGGCAAGCCTCTTTTCTGCCACTCAATGCTGTACAAATGAGCTGAGACTTCTCCGAATATTTTATCTGTTAATAACTCTCTCATTAGTTGGTCTACCTTGAGTTTAAAAACACGACTAACTATATCTGGACGATTACAGACGTTAATAGTGTCGCCGTATAGTGTCAATTCTTTCCATTTCGGATTCATAGTGAAAGTTATGAAAAAATCCGGAGAACCGTATCTTGACACAAAACTTAACGCATCCTGTTGCCTCTCTTTCATGTATCTCGGGCCTCCCACGAAACACTTAGGAAGTAGCACTCGTTGTCCTTTATGGGCTGAATCACTCTTAAGAATATCGGACCTCTCTTTTCTGATTTCATGTTGGTTAAAACGGATATAATCTAATCGATTTGATTCAGCCTTCACGTAACAGTCAATAACGAACCTCTGGAACAGTGTTCGACATTGAAAGAGAGCTGTGAAACAGTTCTCTCTTTCCATAAACATAGAAGCGTAATATGCGCACGGAGAAATCTTCTTCTCGTTCCCAGATTTGTTAGCCTTCAGAGACCGCAAAAGATACGTGTAACCCATATCTCCGTTGGGTATCAATAAAGGGTACTGGAACGGATCATAAAAGAAACTGGTGTGATCCACAAACCTAATTTTATATTTCGAATCCTTCTTGGGACTGGTTATCTTTATTAAAAGAGGATCGTGCTCGTCGTCTAGATTCACTATACCACCCACAGTCACATTTGATGTCGGAAGGTGGTAAACTCCTTTATGTTCCTTCGTTTCAAAGTTTTCAACCGCTTTAAGTTGGAGATTCATTTGTGGTATCTCTTTATGCTTTTCAATATGCAATGCTATCAGTTCCCTGGAGTTTTCTATTTCAGACAAAATCTGTCTCAAACACTTATTGTTTTCGAGTAGGTAGTTGAATATTATACGAATTATCTCCTCGTTCTCGTTGTACTCTCTTTCTTCTATTTCTCTTCTGGATTTAGTTGATTTTTTCTCCTCGCTTATAGGTGCTTCCAAAAACAACTTAGAGACTTTATAGGTTCTGAGTCTAATTTGTTCCTCTCTACTGTTATAGAAATAGAGATCTAGGAAGTTATCGACAACCCCGTTAGGTCTTCTCCGTGTTAAGTCCTTTACGTCTCCGTTGGAAAACTTTTCTTCGTCCGAAAACATACCTCGAGTCTCCTTGTCTCCCACTAATAACTCTGGCCTCACATAACTGGTTCTGTGGTATATAGCACCCTTTATCTTGTACACCATAGCTTTTTCAGCTGCATTTTCCAATTTCTTGGATGTTGCAAAGGAACTGAAACTAAAGACAGTATTAAACCCGATTGTGTTCTTAAGAAATCTTTTAGAAAGAGGGGTAACACCTTCAAATAGTGATTTGAACTCTTCGTTTTTTATCTCAGAGGGTTTCACAGCTGGGATTTGTCCCGATCTACAACACAAACCCTCTGTCTCCCTTTTCCACCTTAAAGCATCACAGTACTTGCACTTTACGTCGCCAAGTTTTCCAATGCTGTGTTCCACAACGTCGTAGGTGTCCCTTATTCGTGCTTTCAAACCATTACAGTCTTCTTCGTAATCCGTCATTTCAAGCTTTATCCCCCCTTCCCAATGTTCCTTCTTTTCCTCCCGGACTTTTTCGAGTAACTTCTTATCTTCTTCTGTTACTAACATTATTCCTTTCTCTTGTCTTGCTAGTATCTCTTTGTATTTCTTCATTTTCTCTCTGTTATTTTCTCTATTGGCTCTAAACGTCTCTGTCTCGAGAAGTCTTTGTTCCCTCTCTTCCTTTTTCCTCCTTGAAGCTTCTACGGCCTCGAGTCTCTTTCTCTCTAATTCCTTCGCCTTTGCTGTAGCTTCTCTTTCCTTTTCTTCGGCTAACTTCTTCTTTCGTTCAGCTTCCTCCTTTCTCCGCTCTGTTCTTTCTTTCTCTTCTGCTTCTAACTGTATTCTTTTCTTCTTCTGTTCTGTTTCTCTTTGGACCTTCTTTATAGCGTGTTTGTTCCTCTTTTCAGCCACTTTGTACTTCTTAAAGATCCGTTCAAGGTAGTGCTTCTGGTACGTCTTATGGCACCACTTTCCTCCGTTATTGGCATAACTCTTGTATCCCGCAAAGTAATGCTTAATGAAATTATCTGACGTTTCTTCATTAATCGCTTCTTCCAATAAGGGAATGGAGTCGAAAAGAGAATCTTCGTATTCATAGTCCTTACTATCTCGAAGAATCTTGTTGAGAGACAGAGTTTTCCGATGAAACTCTTTAATGTCCTTCTCCAACCAGAAACGTTGGTTATCAGCGTATAGAGAAGGGAATAAAGAAGAGTGCTCTGCTGTTAACTTGTTGAAAAGCGCTTTATTGTTTTGTACATTTTTCTTGTCTTGGCTCTTCTTCGTGGTGACCCAACTCCAGAAATGTCGTATCCTCCTCTTTCTCTGAGCTTCAGTTTCTTTAGCCATTTAACGATAACCAACTCCGAGAAGGGGGCCGTAGTTCAGAAACCCCAACCCGTTAACTTTCAAATGTATGCTTACAGCTAGGCCGGCGGGGTGTCCCAGAAACACAATGGAAGTCGCAGACACCCCCGGGCCGGCCGACTCAGATCGGGAGCGCTCCAGAATTTTTTTTAGAGAGTTATAGATATATATATATATATATATATATATATATATATATATATATATATATATATATATATATACACATGTCTCCCACTATCGGAAAATAATATTAGAAGTAAATATATCTGTATATTTTGACCACTTTCTGTGGTCCTCTTCAGTAGATAAGTACATAAGGTGGGGTAGTATAATACATACTGTATACAGAGAGTTGGCATACAGTGAGGAACGGGGATAGGAGGCTCAAGTAACAAGATCTGAGTGGAGTGACCGGTGGCTTGTTTCGGTCCTGTGGCAGTTGATAACAATTTATTGACAGCTAAATATGTGATGCAATCAGGTGACCACTGGCCTTTAGAGGTGTTAAAATTAGGGAAATATTTTATAAAAGAGAATTCTACACTTTTCCTCCTGAAACTACAATGAGACTTAAAAAGGATGGCTGAATTGTCCCACTCAATTCGATGATTCTTTTGGGACAATTCTGACATCCCTTTTAAGTCTCATTGTAGTTTCCTGAGGAAAATTGTAGAATCCGCGAGTGGGAAGTCTTTTTAGTTAGGCCATAGTCCACACTGAATAGGATTACAGATAGCGATCGCAATATACGTATCTTCGAACAGCTTTCTTTTCTCCGATAGTGGGATATTCAGTTCATATATATATATATATGTGTGTGTGTGTGTGTGTGTGTGTGTGTGTGTGTGTGTGTGTGTATCTCGTATATATGTGTATATATATACATATGTATATATATATGTATATACATGTATATATATATATACGTATATATATATATATTATATATATATTATATATATATATATATATATATGTATATATGGATACGTCCAAGTGCGTGTGTGTATAATATACAATTAACAAGAGACAAACCGGGTGTATGTTTGAGAAAAAATTATAAGGAGAGGAAGGGAGGTGATGTGGAGGAGGTGATTGAATTAGACACGGAAGGACGAGGCGCCCTTCATAACGGAATTAACGGAACCCGGGAGTCGAGATTTCAAACCAAACAATCTATTCCTGATTAGAAGACGCGGGTGCGGGACGAAGGAGAAGAAGAGGGAGAAGGAGGGAAGGAGGATGTGAAAGAGAAAGATGTGATAGAGGAGAGGGGGAAGAGGGAAGGGTTGCGTGAGGAAAACTGAAGAGTGTGGGAGAATGGGGAGGGCAGAATGGAAGGGAAAAAGGAGAAGCAAATTAAAGGAAGGCATGGATGGAGTAAAGAAAGAGGCAGAAACAGGGGAACAAAGTAGTAAAGGAGGATGAATGTATATGTGTATGTATATGTAGATTTGTTGTTGTGATCTACATTGAGTTTGGAGGCATTGAGACAAACGAGGTGGTGTTTCATAGTTTTATTCTCGCCGTATAGACTGATCTACATTTTCGGAGCATTGCCCGAGGAAAACTTTGGCGGTTGCCAATGGTGAATTTACATACACATGGTGGCTGCTGCCACAAGAGGGAGCCATATACAATTTATTCTCTACTATCTACGTGTACTCTATATCTACAATGTACAGTGCATGAACTGAATATGGACACGCAGTATTCATGCATAAGAGATTGATGTACAAGCAGCGGAGACATATAAAATGATGTATTGGTCGTATGCTGATTTTGCAATCGGCAATGTCCGACACAGATATCCAGCCGCTCGGCTCATTTGACCGCGTGAGGTAAATTGTAGATGCAAGAGGATGTCGACAGGCACTAGTGCCTTTCAATACCTCCAGTTTTGTTGACTTCCACATTCCCAATTCGTAAGCACCTGACTCAAACATACGACACGCATCACGCCACACAGCCCATCGGAGAGTTACCGTAACAAGTACATAATGTCATTAGATACTTCATTCCTAATACCTGCCAAGCTACACAATCATAAGTATAAAACCATACACCAGGTCAAGTCACATTCATTAAATCTAACCAGATACATTATGTTACAACTAAATCACAAATATTACTGTAGAAAGATATTTTATAGAATGCATAGTCAACTTCACGCAGAAATGCTGACGTAGCCATTTCTGTGTATATATACGGCGACTGCATTGCCATCTGGGGACTCTCCTCCCCCCTTAGAGAGAGCACCAAGGGACGGTCCCCATGGGGGATTATATCCCTAGACGAGGGGTTTCTGACCCTACCAAGGACTCTTGACGGTGGGACATAGTTCCCCCGATCTGTAAATGTCATATACCACTTCATTTTAATAAGATAACCGAAGTCCGAGGAGGTTTTATCTTCCCCTGCACCACCCTAATGCGTAACCTTAACAAGTTACAGTGTAAATATAAGCATGCATTAACCATATGTCGTCGTGCTCCTCGCTAGGGTGATGTCCTTTGTATATATATTTTATATTGGCTAATGGCAGGCGGTTTCATTCAAGTCTTGCAACGACACCTGACCAAAGGGATCGAGAACGGAGGCGACGTTCAAGATGTAGTGTCGTTCTCTCGTTCTGATGTCGCTCATTACATATTTTATTGTGGTTAACGTCAGAACGCTTTATTTAGCTTGGCTTTCGATCGATTGAGACTCGGCTGTACCCTATGGCTTCCACCTCCCCAAGGAGGTGAACAATCAGCTGAACAATCTGGTATTATGTCAAAATCCATCTGCTCGATATAGGAAACTGAGTATCCTCATATCTTGTACATTAGTACTAAAAACTATCATCACAATTTTCAGAATTGTTCGTTCAGAAAGTCTGACAAATGATGCCCTTTACCTTATCTTTTCTAAAGTAATGGTAACACTCTTCATAGCGATCGTAGTTTTCTCTCAAAGTTGTGACAAAATCTGGATATCCTACCCAGTAATGAAGTCTCGTGGAAAAATGATTAATTATTTCAAATTTAAATCGTACTCTTAGCTTAAAAACCTTATGAGGCTGAAACTCTTGTCTTAATTTGAGATGAAAATTTACACACTTTCGGGTCGTATCAATGGTCCGCCTCTCCGGCAGCCTTCGTCGTCGTTCCCGTTGCCTTCGTTGTTGCTGGCGTCAGCATTATCGTTGTCATTATCGTCGTCTTAGTTGTCGTTGTTGTCGATTGCTGTCTTTGCTATTGTCAATATTTTAAACAATGTTGTTCTCATCATTGGCGTCGTCGTCGTCGCTACCATCGACTTTGTTGTCGTTGTTGGCGTTGTCGTTTTCATCGACTTTGTCATCGTCGTCGTCATTATCGTCGTCGTTATTGTCATCATTTTTGTCATCGTCGAAGCAGTTACAGCAGGAGCTGTGCCAGCAACAGCAATAGCACCAGCAACAACAGCAGCAACAGCAATACCAACAACAACATCAATACAAAGAACAACAGCAGAGACATTTGGGTGAATCGAAATAACATATACATCCTTGGAAACACATTGGAGAAGTATCTTATTGAAGTCGCCTGGCGAGGGCCAGAACAAGATGGCGCAGGGTCGCCTCTCCTTGCCATCCAACTCCATTTCCTCGATCGTTCCCGAGAGGCGCAAGGCAGGTCATAACTCGCCTCGGGTTTCTCCATTTTTTCTTCTTCTTCGTTTGTTCTCGAATCTTATTTCCAGCCTCAAGTTCTCCTCCCAGGGTGTGTTCGTACGAAACCCACCTGCATTTGAGTGGAGTCAAATAAATGTAAACTAAATATGTGTGCCTACAAGGATCTCTCTCTTTCTCTGTCCATCTTAAGTTCCCCCTACCTTCTCTCTCATTCGCTCTTGCTACATACATACATACACACACTTATATATCTATATCTATCGAAATAAAAACTACATGTGAGGACAAAGCCTTTATTAGTACGGCATTTCTCTTATTACAGTTTTTTCTAGTACATACTCGTAATACACATGACTGAGATTAAGTAAGAACTGGAGGAACGGGGTGAGTGAGGGAGGGAGGAAGGGAGGTAAGTGGGAGGTATGATGACTGCTTCCAAGGAACCAACACCATTGAACAAAACAGGGGCCTGTTCAATATCTCACCCCACTTAATTCCTTTAATAGCCACTGCCCACAAAATTTCAAGCCATCCCTAGTTCCCCTCAAAAATCCCCCCCAGTAGACATTTCCCAACGTTTCTTATTTTTTTTTTCTACCTTTTGTTCCTCGGCTGTGAGCTAATATCTTTCACCCAGCCAATTGTTCCATCGTATCCTTAACCTTTCCTGTTCCCAGACATTTTGTCCACGTACTCCTTTAACCTTTTCTATAGAATATTCAGTGACCCCCTCTCCCTACCCCCCTTTCTTCTCTCCCTCCCTCCCTCCCCCCGTTCCCCCAGTTCTTCTTAATCTCAGTCATATGTATTACGACTGTGTACTAGAAAAAACTAACAAGAGAAACGTCGTACAAATAAAGGCTGTGTCCTCACATGTAGTTTTTATTTCGATGTATTTGTCGATAACTGCCACTTTCATACATATATATATCTACATCTGTATCTGTTTATCTGTCTATCTATCCATCTATATATATATATATATATATATATATATATATATATATATATATATATATATATATATATATAAGGTTTATGCACCAACTTCACAGAGTTCAGACGATGAAATTGAGTCCTTCTCTAATCATTTAAATCAGATAATAGACAAATAAAAAGTAAACATGTGTTGGTAATAGGCGATTTTAATGCTAAAATGGGGAGGAAGATGGCAGATGAGTCGTATATTGGGAAGTTTGGAGTAGGTGAGAGAAATGACAAAGGCGATATGTTGATAAATTTTGCGGAGAACTACAGCATGAGAATAATGGATACTTTCTTCCGAAAGCGTGTAGGTCGTTAATGGACCTGGAGAAGTCCAAATGGAATAACAAAGAACGAAGTAGACTTCATATTAGGAGATAAGAGCAAAAGCAATGTTACAGTCATAAACTAGATATAGGTAGTGACCATAGAATGGTAGGTTACACAGCTAAATTAAATTTCAGATTTTAGAACGGAGAGAAATAAACTAGTTTTGAAAAAGAAAACAAGTTTTGCAAAGCTTCACAAAAAAAAAGGAGACCAGAAAGACCTTAGTAACTACCGACCGATTAGCTTGTTATAAAGTGTATATAAAGTATTCTCCAAGATCTTTACAAATAGACAAAGTCAAATTTTAGGTGGAAACTAACCAAGACAGCAGGCAGGATTTAGAAGCGAATATTCGACTCTAGACCACGCGCAGGTGATGAACTATTTCATTGAGAAAACGACAGAATGCTTTGTTTAGCTTTTGTATATTACAAGGTCTTTGATTCGGTAGAACAAATAGCAATACTACCCACTCCACGCAAGCAATGTGCAAATGAACAGATCGTAAGGGTACTAGAAAATATTCATGCGAAAGGTACTGCTGTAATCCGATTACATAAAGATACAGAAAAAATAAAGATCGAGAAAGGAGTACGGCAAGATGATACAGTTTCACCCAGATTATTTACAGCTTGCTTGGAAGACATTTTTAAGAGGCTGAGTTGGGAAGAGAATTGTTTGAAGATTAATGTCAAATATTTCAATAACCTAAGAATTGCGGATGACATCTTTATTTCAGAAAGAGCAGAAGACTTGCAAGATATGCTGAGTGATATGAACAAAGAAAGTCTCAAAGTAGGTTTAAAAATTAATAAGAGTAAAACCAAAGTAATGTTCAACACGAAAGTTCAAAGTAAAGAGATTGTAATCCCTAGTGAGAGTCTTGAAATGCTGAAGTGTATAATTACTTGGGCCAGATGGTGAAAGTGACTAAAGATCATGATAATGAAATGAAAAGTTATATTACAATTGGAAAGTCTCAAAGTAGGTTAAAAATGAATAAGAGTAAAACCAAAGTTATATTACAATTGGAAAGTCTTGAAGTAGGTTTGAAAATGAATAAGAGTAAAACCAACGTAATGTTCAACACGAAAGTTCAAGGTAAAGAGATTGTAATTGCTGGTGAGAGTCTTAAAGGAGTTGAAGAGCATAATTATATAGGCCAGATGGTGAAAGTGACCAAAGATCTTGATAAAAAAAAATAAAAAGTTATTTTACAGTTGGTTGGAAAATGTTCATTAAGTATAATAGATCATGAGAGGCTCTCTACCTTTATGTTTGAAACGGAAAGTTTACAGTCAGTGTATACTGCCAGCATTAATCTACCTGTGTGAGACTTGGAAACTGATGAAGGCAATAGAGACAAAGCTAAGGAGTGCACAGAGGAGAATTGAGAGATCACTGGTGGGAATAACGTTTAGAGACCGAAAGAGAGCAAGTTGGGTGAGAGAGCATACTAGAGTGAAAGATATTGTGGAGGCGGTAAAAGAGAGGAAGTGGAATTGGGCAGGTAAGTTAGCTCGAGCGACTGATGAGTAATGGAGCAAGTGCGTCGCAAAGTGGACGCCGCGAGATGGAAAGCATGCAAGAAAAAGACCAGATAGAAGGTGGAGAGACGAGATAGCGAAGTTTGCAGGAGTGACATAGCAGAAGCTGGTGCATTTATGTGAGTTGTGGAATGCTATGAAAGAGGCCTTTGTTCAGCAGTGGACTCAGGATGGCTGATTGACTGATTTATATATACATATATATATATATATATATATATATATATATATATATATATATCGGCTGTAGATTCTCATACACATTGTGTTAAATACGACAGCATTTTGACACTAAGATTTTCAATTTTTCTAACAGCAGATCTCATTTCGGGGTGGGTGGGCAAATACAAGCCTTCCATAGTCTTCCATATCTAATTGACGTTTCGACTTCAGGGAGTCATCTTCAGAATAGTATACTCTTACAAGAATTAAGTCACAGTCTTACACAACTACATAATACTCAATTGACAATTTTGTACCGACAACATGGGTATAAATAGGCCGCTTGAGAACACTGAAAGGTTCGTGTTGACCTCTTGGGTGGTCGGACACTTCGCTCAGGAGGAGAAGGGGGAGGGAGAGGGGGAGAGTCAGGTAGGATAGTTCATCTCGCACAGGGGGTTGGTGAGGTGGAGAAGGTGGAGAGGGAGGTGGGTGTTGCTGCCGATGGGCTCCAAATCTAGATGAGGAATTAAAAAGAGGAATAACAGAAGTCATGTTAGATTGTATGTTGATTATAATCAACATACAATCTAACATGACTTATGTTATTCCTGTTATAAAAAAAAATGCTAGAAGCCATCCACATACGGGAAAGAGCTCCGATAATTAATTATCGTAGCTCTTTCCCGTATGTGGATGGCTTCTAGCATTTTTATTTATTTATTTTCTATTTTATTACATTGTGCGACAATCTTAGTGTTAGTCACGATAGTCTCCCTATCAAGTACAGCTTGGTGGTATTGGAGGTGGTGTTGTTTAATTGCTCCTTGTAAATATAAGGACAACCGCCTACTTAGTTGGCACGTTGTAAACCCAATGCATGTAGAATTACGGGGTGCGCAGTCCTCAGAAGTACAACGGTATTCATATATAACTGGTTCTCGATGATGTGCCGCCATTACTAAACAGATTGTTTTTCATGACCAGGGAACAGGTACGGGGCTTGTCGTAGAATATGGTTACTCTTAATCTACCGTAATCACCCATTGGCTTACAATTTCTATGTATGATTTCTTTTGTCTGTTTCTCATCTTGTCGGTAAGAGCTACAAAAGATATTCTGATCGAATGCAGTGACGGTCTTTGCTTGGTTCAACGTTCTCACAGCAACCTTACGTTGCCATAGAGATGTTTTCATATGCTTGGCAAGAGCTACAAGTTTTATTGATAATTGATGAAATCAAACGGACAAATGTTCCGAGCACGACGACCTTTCCTAGGCACCCTGTGAGATGACATGCCTGTGTATAAGATGTCCATGTTGTACTTTGATGTTAAGCTTTGTGATCAAGACCCTAAGGGTCGAAACGTTAAGGCAATATAATTCTTCCATTATTCCTCATATACTTCATCCGCCTTCAGTTATATATATAAGTATTGTATACTTATTTTCCATCACGTACCAAGGTGTTTGGTTATATAATCCTTGAAATAATTATCCTTTACCAGAACAGTTAAAAAGTTGGTAAGAAATAGGTAAACGTTTTCAATTAGATAAAAAAATAAATAAAAAAGCAAACCAAGACGTTGAATAAATCCGGACATTGTAAAAATCTGTAATCTCAAAGTACCTGAGGGTTGTTTATTTTTAGAAGCTTATCTTAACAATATTATTCTGAGGGTAGGTTAGTTTAGGTTAGGTTAGATTAGGTTGGTTTAGTTTGGTTTGGTTAGGTTAGGCTGGGTTAGGTTCGGTTAGGTTAGGTTAGATTAGGTTAGATTATGTTAAGCTTGGTTTGATTAGGTTAGGGTAGTTTAGGTTAAGCTAGGTTAGGCTAGGTTGGGCGATTTATATTTACCACACCATTTTTGGGGTTGCAACTCTTTACATGCTAATATGTAGTGCATCTTATAATGAAGTGCGCACTCTGGGGTTGCTGATCCTTACAACATCCAAAAATCCTTTAACATTGAGCAAGATGAGAACGAAATTCCTCTTGTTTGGCACTTGGAAACTTCCGTGTCTTTTTCCACTACCAAACCTACTCAGTCATCTTTGTGTATCTTCTTCATCAAAAGAAGCTTCCAGGTGCCTTTGTGCCTTCTCACCCTACAGCCTGTTCAGATGCTTTGATCTCTTGTGATCTCATCTATAGGATACTTTGGTCTTGCAAAAGTTCTTCCTTCCGAGAGGAAACTCCTTGTCCGCTGTATGGAGAACTCTGCCTTCTGTATATCCGAGTGACAGGCTGCCGGCACCCTTTGCGGGACTTTCGGAGACCCGACACCCACCTCAAAGGCGTTTCCTGATCCTCTTGCACGGAACCTTGAAGTCTCGACCTGCTTCCCTCGTCTGACGGCGGCGCCTCCGGCGCGGCAAAGCGAAAGGCGAGTGTCGAGTGGGAACTGGTGTACGCGTGTTGCCCAATGAGTCTCATTAAATTCGGAGATTTTTGGTTTTCGGTGGAAGAGAGTTTGTTCGTGTCTTTATGCAGATGTCACATCGAATCGTTCGTCCCAAGATCGCTTGTTGAATAGATTTTGTTCACATCTTCATGCTGAAGTTACATTAACCTGTTCGCCTTAAGATCAGCCGTTGAACAAATTGTTCTCCTCTCCATACTGAAATTGTTCTAATTAGTTCGTGCAAAGATTGCCTGTTGAAGAGGATTTGTTTGTATCTCTGCACTCAATTAAAATCGAACTCGTTTGTTCAACTACGACCTAACCGTTGATTAAAGCCTCGTGGTGGTGACCAGAACGATGACTTTGAATTGAAGAAGTTGATCAAGAAAGATTATTTTCTCACAGTAGGTTTCCAGCACCATTGGTAGTCCTCCGAGGTATAATGACATTTTGGGTCACATTTCAAGGACAGCAAAACTACTCTCTCTTTATCTATAACTTGTAAGAGAATTTCTTCTCTCTTGTTGTTATATACATTGTAATTGTTTTGCAGTTCTTAGATTTCAATGAATCATAGATTTCCATAGTTTCTTGAATTTTTCTTACATGATAGTATGTACATTGAAAAAAATATCAAACAATTAACATTGTTTTTGTTCCCCACCACGTGAAAGAATAAATAAGATGTTGCTCTTTCGCAACTGAAGACACTGGTAGATAGGAACGGGTACATGGGTAAGCCACGAAAAAAAAAAAAAAAAAAAAAAAAAAAAAAATCGCAAAGCGATAAATATATTAAACCTATTTCTTAAAGCGGAGACTCAGCCGGAAGTAAAATTAATACAAGTCTTTATTTCCTCATTTTCATTTCAGAGAGACTTGATAATATCAGAGCTGAAGATGTTTTCCTAAAAGATATTTGCCGAACGAGAAATAATTGCCTCAAGTTCTCAGAATGTAGATTTAACCTAAAAGTAGGTAGAAACAACTTCCCTAACCAGATTGTCAATAGGCCTAAGTGAAATAATTTTCTATCTTCAAAGTTTTAAATTACACTCACGAAAAATATTGTAATGCCATTTTCTTACCTTTTTCTGTTTCCATCTATCTATTAACTTATTAATCTATTTCATCTATTCATTTTTTGCATCCGAATTTGTTATATAGCGAAAGGTTTCCTGTCGTCGTTCTTGACCATTGTTATTATGGGTTGTAGTTTACCAGCGTTTTCTACTCATAACAAGATGACAAACGTTAACTGATCTTCATACTAGCCGGTAACATAAACTATACATCTGCAGTCTAGTATTCCTAAGAATTGTAGAAAGCTTTGAGGACACGAGGCCGAGAGTATCACGCCAGAGAAACTCGAGGCAAAAGGCTGATTTAAATGTTATTCTCAACTGAACAGATGAGTTGCTCACACCAGAAGGCGCATTGCTTTGGTCGAAGATCCCGCACCAACACAAGAGCTATACCTTTTCGTCATGGTGTGTATTTTGTAGGATTTGCTATGGCTGACGATAGATGATTCTACTCAGCATACGAGTGGGATCGGAACATAAAGAACTGTCAGTAGATTGAACTTATGCACACCACACACACACACACACACACACACACACACACACACACACACACACACACACACACACATATATATATATATATATATTATGTATATATGTATATATATACATATATATATATATCTATATATATATATATATATATATATATATATATATATAATATATATATCTTTTTCAACCACATATCACTTTTAATTCCATAACATCGCAAACGAGACTGAGAGTCGCTCGAAGGAGGCATCCGTTGGAAATTAAAACGTGGACGAGCCGAGGATTCGAACCCAGCTAACCCGTAACAAAGTTACATTGACGTAAACCAATACGCCCAATGCTCTATCATGGCGGAGATGGGTTGAACGCGATATTTCGTGTAGGTGTATGAAATTCGAGCATACAAATATAAGAAAGTCGTTACTCTTACTCTTAACTTCTTGATAGTGTTTTGGTTTACGTAAATTTAACTTTGTTACGGGTTAGCTGGGTTCGAACCCTCGGCTCGTCCACGTTTTAATTTCCAACGGATGCCTCCTTCGAGCGACTCTCAGTCTCGTTTGCGATGGTATGGAATTAAAAGTGATATGTGGCTGATAGAGATATTAATTGATCTCTGGGAACCATTCAGTGTGTATGGAGTATATATATATATATATATGTATATATATATATATATATATTATATATAATTTATATATATATATTGATGAAGGTGGAAAAAGAAGTCACGGGTCTAGTTCCGAGTTACTGAGTTTATTCCTGACCGGTTTCGCTCTATGCTTCTTCACATTCCTCTGAAGAAGCATAGAGCGAATACCGGGTCAGGAATAAACTCAGTAACTCGGGAACTAGACCGTGACCTCTTTTTCCACCTTCATCAACTTGTCACAATGTACCAAAACATATATATATATAATATTATATATATATATATATGTGTGTGTGTGTGTTGTGTGTGTGTTTGCAAGCAATCACACACAGACACACACACACACACACACACACACACATATACTATGATTATATATATATATATAATTTATATAATATATATATACATATTTATATATGCAAGCAATCACACACGCACCCACTCACTCACACACACACACACACACACACACACAACACATATATATATAAATTATATATAGTATATATATATATATATATATATATAGTATATATATATATTGGATATAAATACCCTAAGCAATTCCTTAATATTGCTTACAATTTCGCAAGGAAATAATTTTTAACTCAGCCTAAATCACCTTTTATTTATCATAATGTTATATATATATATAAATACCCTAAGCAATTCCTTAATATTGCTTACAATTTTGCAAGGAAATAATTTCTAACTCCTCAGCCTAAATCACCTTTTATTTATCATAATGTTTTAATTTTGCCATTTCAAGAAAATTTAAGTGTCACAGAATTATTAAAAAGATTTAACGTAAAGGTAGTTTTTAAAAATGATAGTACAGTAAAACATAAGCTCATCAACAATAGTATTGAAATTAAAAAAATGATGCATTTATAAAATTCCTTGCAAAATGTGTAATCAATTTTACAAAGGTCAAACTGCCAAACCCTTAAACATTAGAATTGAACAACACAAGAAAAATGTTAGGGATGGCAATAATTCTAGTGGAATATTCAAGCATATTGAATTAAATAATCATCCAGTTGATTGAGGTAATGCCCAGGCAATCTATTATACCAAACAAACATAGCAAGATAGAAACTTAATAGAGTGTAGTTTGATCCATACCACCAGTGATCAAAATACCAACCTACACAAGGGCTTATATAAACTTGATAATTTTATCTGTCAAGAAATAAGCAAAATAATATCAGGTAAAATGTAACCCTGCGACTGTGACCCAATGTCGCCCTACCATCATTAGTGGACGCATTGACCCTTGCGACTGTGACCTGATGTCGCCCTACCATCATTAGTGTATTGACATTGACCTTCCGCCTTCCAAGGGGTAATTGTCCGCTACCCTTATTCAAACTGTCCTTGTTCCTTTTTCCATGTGTATATAATCTTTGCATTTCTATTACTATGTACTTTTTGCACTGAAGATGTAATATACGAAAGCGCTCTGCTTCGTTAGTTTCTTTTTCCAAGTGGTCTACTTTGCATAAGTGAACACACATACCCGTGTTCTTATTAGCATATATATATATATATATATATATATATATATATATATATATATATATATATATATATATATATATGGAACAAGGAGGACGGGAGGATATAGAAGGAAGGGTAGTGAGTGGTGGGATAATGAAGCAAACGATATTTTAGAAACGAGGAACCAAACATTCACAGTTTGGTTAGAAAATAGGGCGAGAGAATGATATGAGAAGTACAAAGAATAGAGAAGAGAAGTAAAGCATAAGATAAAGAAAGGAAAGATAAGAGTAAATGTGAAATGGGGTAAGATTATGACAGAAAATTTTGAAAGTAATAAAAATGCGTTTTGGAAAGAAATTAAGAGAGGAAGAGGAGGTGAATGAAGTAGAAAAGAAAAGGTATAAGGTGCAGACGGAGAGATGATAATAGAAGAGAGCAGTAATAGGAAGATGGGTAGAGTATTTTAGGGAGTTGCTGGATGTGAAGGAGGATAGGGAGGGAAAGGTAGTTGTAGTGGAAAGCGCTAAGAAAATGTCAGTGATGAGTGAGAAAAATGGAGGAGAAATAAGGAAAGATGTAGTGAAAGCAATTATTAAAATAATGAGAGCAGGTAATGCACCTGGGTTAGATGAGTATAATGCTAAGTGTCTTAAAAA
>NC_134777.1:99419979-99439979 GCF_046742065.1 Oratosquilla oratoria
AGTCGTCGAATTATCTGCAAAGGGAGGCGGAGCCAGAGGATGATCGCCTGAGGCGTAATCAGTTCCGATGTCTTGCTTTCGAGTGGGACTCCAAATCTAAAAATCTTTTAATGAAGCATTTGAAAGCTAAGTGGTTGAATGCATTCGCACAAGTTGAGTTGGGTGAGTGATGGGGGGGGGTGATTAAAGTGTCTGATTCGAGTTCCACTGAACCCGAATTCGATCCTATGTCTCAGAAATATTGCGTACACTACAGCTAATTCATATCTGTTCTCACTCAAGTAGACCTTTTTTTAAGTGTTCAAAATATATTACAACTTTTATACAGTGCAGGTATTGATGATACCAAGCTGAATAAAATCCCCTGACGGCATAAAAAAATCTACGAAGAGCAATAAAGTACAGAAATGAACGGACATACACATAACGCGTAATGTTAGTACACCAGTGTTCATTTGGTAACCGAAATGTTAGTCCGCACAAAAAAGTATGGAAACTTTGCTATGACCACAATCGTTCTTCGTCTAAATGTTTACTTCAAATAACACCTTTACTGATCGGTACTTACCATTTCCTTCTGACTGCCTCCAGGTGATCTTTTTCGAAGTCTGGTCTAATAAAGGCAGAGCAACGCTCGATACCCATTCAACTCCGATGACAAGATGTCTTGTCATTTGGTCAAATAAAACAAAAAAATCATAATAAAACAACAAAATGTTTGATGATCAAACAGCACCAGAAAAATATGACGTCATCAGTCCTCCTCGAGGAGGACTGATGACGTCATATTTTTCTGGTGCTGTTTGATCATCAAACATCTTGTTTGTTTTATTATGATTTTTGGATTTATTTGACCAAACGACAAGACATCTTGTCATCGGAGTTGAATGGGTTAACTTCTCTCAAGTAAAAGGATATTCAATGATTTATTATAACTACCGTTTGGCTATTTTTTCATCTACATATTCATATATATATTCATTATTTATTTGTTCGTTTATTTATTTGTCCTTTTCTTCATTAATTTTTTTGTTTATTTTCTCGACTAATTCCTTGCGTACTAAGGAGTAATTGTGTGTTTATTTTGGCTGCCATCAGCTGATTTTATTTGACTCAGTAGCCTGTCTTACATCAAAAAGAAGTTAGAATAATGATGGAGGAGACATTAAAGATTTTATATCTATCCATTTTTTCTCTTTCCTTCTCCCTACTATCTCACCTCTCCCTCCCCTCTCCTCTCTCCCCTCTCCCATCTCTTCCTCACTCCCCTCACCCTCTTTTTTCCTCTTCCTATCTTTCCTGTCCCTCCTCCCTCACCTCTCTTTTTCTGTTCTATCTCCATTCCTCTCCCTCCTCTCTTCCCTCCCCCTCTCACGCCTCTTTTTCCTTCTTCTCCTCTACACATCTTTCCCCTATTATCCCAAATCCCTCCGCTTCTTATCCTTTTCCTCTTTTTCCCATCTTCCACTCTTTTCCATTTCCGCCTCCCTCCTGTCCCTTCCCCCCACCCTCCCCTCCCTCAGAGAGAGAGAGAGAGAGAGAGAGAGAGAGAGAGAGAGAAAGAGCGGAAAACCGGGCATCAAATGCTCCCGACGGACAAGGGAGAGAGTGACTGATGGTAATGACATGTCACCAGCTGATCGATGGAGATGTGACGAATGGCATAGGCCTCCCATCACGCAAGTAAACACAAGGCAAGGTGGAACGGGAATAGGGGTGGAGTGAGGTGGGATGGGGTGGAGGGGGTGAAAGGGGGTAAGGTGGGATGGGGTGGAGGGTGGTGAGGTGGGGTGGTTTGGGGCGAGGGAAGAGGGACCGGGAGGGAGAAAGTGGTGGGGTAAAGTATGATAATCTATCGCTATATACATACATACATATACTAAAGGTTTTTTCCCCCTACACGGGGGGTAGCCAAAAAGAAAAAGGCATAGAAACCACTCCCACCCATTCCATTTCCTATATATTCCACTCCCTTCCACCCTCCTCCCTCCCTCTTATCTTGACACCTCCTGGATGACGGGTCATCCCTGCATCCTGTCCACTGCCCTGGGTCAGAAGCAGTGTCGCAAGACACAGCACATCCACAGCAAGGCCGCTACATGCTGCTATATACATAAAAGATAACAAATGATGGAGGATACACGGTTACAGACTCGCAGACAGCACTGTTCTGTCCGATCACTAATAACCCTCGATCTGGGAACATTCTTTAAAGATTTTATTCTGGTTAACGCCATACGATCCTACTCAGCCAAAAGTCGCTGCCCGTATCAAACTTGATGTAAAGACTTTGACCTGTAGTGACCCCGAAAGGTCAAACTTAAGGTCACACAAAGTTAATGTAATTTAATTAAAAAATAGGTGCAATTGAATATTAACTTTTATCAACACTCAGGGCGTTGCATATAAGCACCATGACTCTGGTGGAGTAATTCAGAACAAAACTGCACTCACTAAAATAAATACTACCTGGTGAGGTTTGTCCTATCTTGCACGAAGTCGTTGATATATGCATTTCACGCACACTAAACAGAACTACTAGGGACAAGATACGAAATGAGGAAGTGCTTGTCATTCCCAAGAGTTGTCCGCATCAATTTCCAGGAAGGTTTCTGGAGCGTCTGTCCACTTTTTTTTTCTTCTTTTTATAAAGAAGGGGAGAAGAGGAGCAAGGAGAAGGGGGAAGGAGTGGGAGAGGGTGGGGAAGACGAAGGAATGGGGAGGGACGGGGAAGGGGAAGAAAACTGGAGAGGAAAGGTGTTAGGAGGAAAGATGAGGGTATAATAGGTGTTAGAGGACAGGTAAGGGAAGAAAAAGTAAACGGAGAGGAGGATTAAGGGAGAAAGAAAGGGGAGTAAGTTAAAGGGAAGAGAGGTAAAAGGAAAAGAGAAAGTGAAGGAAGAAGAGGAAGTGAAGAGAGGAGGGAAGCTGAGGGGAGAAGAGGAGGCGAGGGGAGAAGAGGAGATGAGGGGAGAAATGAAAGGAGTAGAGGTGAGGGAGGAATATGGAAGAAGGACTGAGAAGTGAGGCGAGGAGTGAAGGGGAGACAAGGGAAGTAGAATAGAGAGAAGTGGAGGGAAGGGTAGGGAAAAAGAGCTAAGGGAGGGGAGAGGAGAGGATAAGTCTTGTTGGTAGGGAGGGAAGGTGCTTGAGTAGGAAAAGAGAGGGGGAAAGAGGGGAGTAAAGTGGGGCGATCGAGGAGGAGCAAGGAGCGGAAGGGGGAAGGGTAATGAGAGGGGCGGGCAGGAGAAAGGGGAAGAAGAAGAGGGGTAGGGGTCACGTGCAAGGGTGAGAGAGGACCTTGCTCGAGTGTGCGGTCCCCTAGCGGTCGAAAAAAGAAAGAGACTTTTGATGGGAGAGAGAGGGAGAGGGAGAAGTAGAGGGAGAGGAGAAAGAAAGAGGGATATTTTGGGTGCAGACGCTATTTGCTGGTACTTCCAGACCTCTTCTATTGATCAGAGTTGTTGCGATGCAGTGATTAGCGTGATCAACTCACATCACGGGGTCGATGGAGTCTAGGCCCGACTGAGTGGGTCTACCTGATGCGGGGGGAAGGAATATTGATTTTGGTTGAATGTTTTTGTTTATACATTAGCAACATCATGGAAAACGGCAAAATTGACATGAACTTACAGGACGAAATGGACCATGGTCACTATTTATGACCTTATCAAATTTTCAGAGTAACTGGGTCAATGTCAAGATCAAGGTAAATGAAACACACGCACGCGCACGCACACACACACACACACACACACACACACACACACACACACACACACACACACACACACACACACACACACACACACATACACACACACACACACACACACACACACACACACACACACACATATATATATATATATATGTGTGTGTGTGTGTGTGTGTACGTATGTATATTGCAGAAAACCACTTGGGAAATAAGACATTATGGTCCGAACGTTTTCGTCTACTCAGACATTTTCAAGGAATAGAGTGACAATGGCTAGGAACGTATATACAGGAAAGTAATAGGCAAGACAGGAACATGTGAGGTCACACAACAAAACGCATCAGGACGGGGGGACACCGTGAGCTACTATATAATCAACAATTTTCTTTACAATCAAATGATCATGTTTATATAAGCCTAAACTTACGTTCATAATGTTATCAAAAGAATGTTTAACAAGCCTGGATTTAATAACGTTTCTATCCAACACAGAACTGCTAGAGATACTCGTAATTTCTTTGGAATTATTCCAGTCAATGGCGTGGTTATGGTATCTTACATGTTCAAAAAACCCACTGGACAATTGACCTTATTAGGAAGACTTATCAAGTTCTCATGGAAAGGAAGAACTAAAAGGTTTTTGTTACAAAAGTTATTCCTTTCTCGAGAGATGTCATGGTAGGGGCTCTTAGCCATTTTATGAGCCTTGTGAGCTATCAGGTCCTACCATGACATTTCTTAGTAAAGGAATAACTTTTGTAACAAAAACATTTTAGTTCTTCCTTTCCATGAGAACTTGATAAGTCTTCCTAAGATTCTTAGACAGTTTGACATCAATGTGGTGTTAAAGAATACAAATTCCATGAAAAACATTCTTATTAGAAATTCCCCAGGTGATGGGGTAGGCTGTGTTTGTAGCATTTCTTGTCTTAAATGTGATAAATGCTGTATTGGTCAAACAGGAAAAGAGTTAGGTATTAGAATTAATCAACACAGGTATAGTGTCAGATCAGGTCAATTGTCCTGTGGGATTTTTGTACACGTAAGGGACCATGACCATGCCATTGCTTGGAATAATTCCAAAGAAATTAGCTCTTGCAGTTCTGTGTTGGATAGAAACATTATTGAATCCAGGTTTATTAAACATTCTTTTGATGACATTATGAACGTAGGTTTAGGCTTATACAAACTTGATAATTTGATTGTAAAGAAAATTGTTGATTATGTAGCAGCTCACGGTGTGTCCCCGTCCTGATACGTTTTGTTGAAAATTTGTCTTGGGTGACCTCACATGTTCCTGTCTTGGCTATTACTTTTCTGTATATACATTCCTTGAAAATGTCTGAATAGACGAAAACGTTCGGATCATAGTATCTATTTCCCGAGTGGTTTTCTGCGAAATCTTACATTTAGTGAATTGTGTTGCATATATATGTATATATATATATATATATATAATATACTTATATATATGTACATATATATATATAATATACTTATATATATGTACATATATATATATATATATATATATATATGTATATATACATATATACATCAGATGACAGACGCCCCCTAATTTTAGAAGTATTATACATTAAAAAGTTGAACCCAAATCTAAATATACAAGCAGATGACCTTAGGGCCCTCCAAAGAATGAGACATAACCCCAGAAATGAAAGCAGAGACAAATACGCCGCAATTCCAAGCACAGGACACTTTGTCACAACATAAAGTCGGAGGTTTCCCCTAGCACGTGACATTTCACCACTGCCTGAGTTACCAGGTAACCTCTCCCAGGTGACCATTGACCTCCCCCAGTGAAGAGCAAGTTTAAATATAACACCGAATAATTCTTATCTTGAACAGATTGAATATTCCTTAGAGTTACTTGATGAAGGTTCTTGAACCCGAAATCGCAATTTAGTAAACATGGCCACCTTCAGTGAAGTCATAAACCTCCTTTCAAAGGAACATAAGTCCATAGTTAGACATATGGAAAATACATTTAAGAAAATAATAAATGCATAATTAAGCATCTCTTTCATTAAATTATGTATAAGAGAAAATCTCCTGCCCATATATACTATTAATACATACATATATATATATATATATATATGCGCACGTATGTATTTATGAATATATGTATATGTGCATGTATGTATGTGTGTATTATATTGGAAAAAAGCAAATACTGGACTCGACGTTTAAAGTTTGATATTACGTTTCAAACCCTGTCCGGGGTTTGTCTTCAGGGATATACAGTTAGTCTATTCCATTACAGCCCGTTACCCAGAATAAAATAAAATAAAACAGAAAACATAGTAAAAAAGCTAAAAAAACAACATCGAATAAATAGATGGACAAATAAATAACTGATCAAATAGATAGCAAGGTCTTGTTAGCTTTTCTATGTGTTTATTTTTTTTTCTTTATTTATTTATTTATTCATTTATTTATTTTATTTTCTTTGCTTTTTGTGACAGGTATGTTTATCCATTTCTGCGTCTCTGTGTTCCCTCCCATGTCCATGTTTTGTTTGTAGTTTGTGAAGTAGGATTCAGTGAACTAGTGATAGGGGATTGTCTTAGCCATTTGCTTAATTAATTTCTACGATCCCTACTTTTCAGTTTTTATCTTTCTACTTGGTGGTTGTGTTTCTAGGCATTCTTTCTTGTGGAAATTTTACATTTTTAGTTTTCAGTCGTGTTTTTTCTTGATTTTTATTCTTGTTAATGATGTGAGTATTTTTGAGAACGGGTGTCCAACTTGGAGACGATTGTATTTTCAGGAGAGTAAAGTTCAACTTGGGATTATATCCCAATATAACGTGGAAGACCTTGTTATTTTACTAATTATTTAATCAATTAGTTAACTGATTAATTTATTTATTCTGTTTATTCTTTATTCTTCTTACTGTTTTTTTTTATTTTTATTTTTATTTTGGGTGCCAGGTTGTAATAAAAGTCTGACTGGATGGGTATTTCACCTAGGGTTTTGTTTTTATTTGAATTTGTGGCTACTAGTCTTGTTTCTTTATCTTTTCTGACATTTTATTCATATTATGATTTGTGTAACTTTGTGAACAGGTGTCCAACCTGTGTATTTTCTGGAGAGTCGCGGTGTACTTGGGAGACCTATTCCAATGTAGTGTTTGCCCTTTATATTTATTTCTTTTCTCTTAAACTGTATATCCCTGAAGACGAACCCCGACAGGTTCGGAACGTAAGATTAAAATTCTAACGTTAAGTCCAGTGTTTGTTTTCTGGTCCCTGGACTCCAGCTCTTCACGAGTGTTCATGTAGGTATACATGTATGTGTGTATATAGATGTGGTACTGTATATGTGCTGTATGTATATGTAGAAAGTCCTCCCCACATTTTTCTGATATTACCGTTTGTTATATTGACATGATATTTGATAGAATATTTGCTTTGATATATATATATATACGCTTAGATATATTGCATCAGTTGAATTTTTTAAAGGAAATTTCTGGTAAGGATTATATTATAATACCAAGATGTGCTGGACTCTAGTAGCTCTAATCTAGTAGACTCTAGTATTGTTTGCATCGCCAAAATATGCAACTTGTAATATAACACCCAGCGAGCGAGAATTCTGAAAATCGCTTTTCGATTAGTTCGTTGTGTCGTATCAAATAACACTTAAGAGTGTTTGGATGTTTTTTTGTTTTGTTTTGGAGCCTAATTAGCCTTAGAGTGCGCGCAGGAACCTGGGTTATAATGAATGTTTGTGTACCAGCCTCGAGACATTTAAGCACAGGGACTTAATTATAGTTTTTACTTTCGACATTTCCATTCTGTCCTTCTTCAACAAAGACCCTAGTACTATATCCTT
The DNA here is from genome assembly GCF_046742065.1 of Oratosquilla oratoria. Classification (NCBI taxonomy): domain Eukaryota; kingdom Metazoa; phylum Arthropoda; class Malacostraca; order Stomatopoda; family Squillidae; genus Oratosquilla; species Oratosquilla oratoria. Next base: position 99,427,562 of record NC_134777.1, read on the forward strand.
TTTTTTTTTTTTTTTTCTTCAACGTCTTTACACTATCTTTGTTTTTGCTTCATAATTCATTTGTATCATTGACAACATAAAAAATTTAATCATAATAACTCTAGTAGAAATGTTTTGGAGCATGTTATGTAATATGTCTAGGGGTACAGTTGTCAAATGTTCTTTGAATATTTTATGAGTATAGTTCAAACATTTGGTGTCCACTGTATTTCGTCTCCAACATTTCACCAGCGCTTCTATTCTTAAGGACATTATCACACTATCTCGGTATTCAATTTATCTTTGTTATTTTGTAGGCAATACTTAGGGGTTTTATCCTTAAGAATTTTATCGCACCATTTTCATATTGATTTTATCTCTGATATTTCGTCGACTATAATGCTTCCGTCTTTAGGAATAATATCGAAAAGAAGGCGTCTATAAACATGGTTAAGAGAGATTTATGTAGGACAGATGAAAGGATGGATAGTAGAAATTAAAAGCGATCAAAAATCATTTACGGGTGGAGATTGTTCTCTAATCACAAAAAAAAAATGTTTTAGTTCATGGGAATGGCACCAAAGCCTATAAAGTTTAACGAATACATAATACTCAAGAAGTCAATTTGGCATACATTCAACTCATATTTACAGCACTAAATATATGTTTCTTTATAGTCAAAATATCAGTCATCGTGCCCCGAGTTCTCTCTGTTATTACTAGTTTAATTTTGCTGAAGTTTTAATTATGAGGTGCCAAGATAAGAAGATAAGAGGGAGGGAAGAAGGTGGAGGGGAGTGGAGTATGATAGGGATGGAATGGGTGGAAGTGGTTTTTATGCCTTTGTTTTTTGGCTACCTCCCTTATAAGGGGGAAAAAGCCTTTGGTATATGTATGTATATAATTTTGTTGAACATTTCTTTTTCTTTTAACCACGCGTAGTGTCCTCGGATTCAGAGCACTGGAATACGAGGGCTTGTCCAAAACGGATTCGGAATGGATACGAAGCCTTTTTCGAAGTGAACGCCAGCAAGGGACGGGTTATGCTCAGTGTTGGTAACATGCGAAAAAACAACAACAACAACAAGAGAGAATCACGTCATAATTGTATAACAAAACAGTTCCATCATGGACCAATTTCGCGGTTGGGAAACTTTAGCGTCACGCATGATTGCCGACTACGGCGAATATTATCCGCTCACAGATTAGGATCTGTATGCTGATCCCTCGCCTCGTCAGGTGTTGATCCCGTTGGAAACGGTCCTTTGAAACGGTAATGAGACCAAACCTTTAGAGACTTAAGTGAATTTTACGCCCGAGAACTTCCAGAGTCATTGACCGGACGGCCGAAGAAATCTTGTTTATGGCGTCTCGGGTCGCCTGAAACCCGCTTCCCTCCTCACAGTCGAATAAAATCATCTGGCGGCAGCTAGAATGAAATCTCTCAAGGGTAGTTCGGGGACACATGTATTTAGAGTTCTCTCTCATCTGAATAAAATTGTCTGGCGTTAGCTAGAAGGCTGTTGAAACGTACATACATATATACATATACCAAAGGCTTTTTCCCCCTACACGGGGGGGGGGTAGCCAAAAAGAAAAAGGCATAGAAACCACTCCCACCCATTCCATTTCCTATATATTCCACTCCCCTCCACCCTCCTCCCTCCCTCTTATCTTGGCACCTCGTGGATGACGGGTCATCCCTGCATCCTGTCCACTACCCTGGGTCAGAAGCAGTGTCGCAAGACACAGCACATCCACAGCAAGGCCGTGGATGTAAGAGAATAAAAATGCATCTGTGGCATCCTGGATTCTTTCTCTACGTCCTGGATTCTTTCGTCTGTCCTCAGCTAGAATAAAGCGTTTGAAGTGTAGGACGTGTACAGATAGATTTACTCCATTGTAACCAAAGGGTTGCCATTAGGGTAAATAGAATAGGCTGGCGGGAGATATAATGAAGAAAAAAGTACCGCCCCATACGGAAGGGGTTGAATGAGGCAGGTACCTGGTTCACGTTATTGATTCATATGTTAATGTGATATTATTTTGTTTTATTTATTTGTTTATTCATTTATTTGCTCATTCATTCATTCATTCGTTTATTTATTTACTTATTTATTCATTTATTTATTCATTTACTTATTATTTCCTTTCCTTATTTATTTGTCTGTTTATCTAATCATTTATCTATTTGTTCATTCTAGGCTGACTAGTATCAAGTGGTTTTATTCGTTTGAGTGTCAGTCAGTACAACAAAAATTTAGTCAGAAATATGTTGTTATTATTGCTATTACTGTTGCTTTTATTGTTGTTGTTGCTTCTACTATTGTTGTTGCTCTTGTTGTTAATATTGTTTTTGTTATTGCTGTTGTTGTTGTTGTTGTGGTTCAGACAGACGTAAAGTCCTTCCCATTCCCAGAGATGGGATCGAAATGGGAGACGAAGAGTTAGCTCGATCAAAATGAAGTCGCCCCAAGTCGGTCAGAATGATTTCCTCAGACTCAGTTCGTCGACACCGTAAAAATCGTGACAGGTCTAACTTTTCTGATTACGAAAAGAGTTTCTTAGAGAGAGGGAGAGAGAGAGAGAGAGAGAGAGAGAGAGAGAGGGAGAGAGAGAGAGAGGCTGTCGCCCAGGAATTTCATTCGGAAATACGTGCTCTCTTCTCGGTGATGAATACCCATTTCAATATAACCTTTTTTCTGTTTTCCGCTAAGCAATTTTGTCAAAGTGTTAAGGTATTCTTTTTTTTTCGCTAATTAATTAGCAAGAAACAGATACGCTTCCTCAAGCTGACTCTATATTAGTATCCCATTTAGCAAGCACTCAGCCAATGGCGGTATAGCTATGCTATCGCATAACTACCTTTCTCCTTCTCTCTCTCTCTCTCTCTACCTCTCTCTCTCTCTCTCTCTCTCTCTCTCTCTCTCTCTCTCTCTCTCTCTCTCTCTCTCTCTCTCTCTCTCTCTCTCTCTCTCTCTCTCTCTCTCTCTCACACACACACACACACACACACACACACACACACACACACACACACACACACACACACAAGACGGGTCCTCACGAGCATAGCTCCCCTCCCGTATATTACAACTAGGTAAATACAACTAGGTAAATACACACACACACACACACACACATATATATATATATACACACACAGTCTATCTCAATGGTCGTCAGGTAGATACATACGCGACTATGATCTACGTGGATGTCCCCTCGGTTCCGTCCACTTTGAGTCATTTCTCAAGGAGATGACCTTGTAAACGGGGTCATCGTCTGGGAGGTGAGCTATGTAACTAAAGGAGCTCATCTAGCGTTCAGTGATAATGGAGGTTACTTGATCTTTCCAATGTTGCCTCATGGTCCTCTACAGAATTTTCATGCCCATTTAGATTTGGGCCTAAATTTCTCTGAATGGAATTATGTGAGTATAAGCCAAAATAGAATCACTGAATGTTCACAATGTTAATGAGTGTAATTTAACCTTATTGTTGTTTCATAGATACGACGGGGTACTTTATAATTCTTATTTTAGTTATTTTAGATTATTTTTTTATTCAACTGAATAGGATGGTTAGCTAGAATACATCAACTAAACAACTTTTCGGTAACTTGATTCTTTTCGAAATTCAAATCGTCCTTGACGTCACTGCTATAAAAAGAGAGAGAGAGAAAAGGAAAAAAAGAAAAAAGAAAACGGAATACGAGTTGTGCCCTTTTCAAGCTACCGGGATGACTGGTCACAAAGGATGACGTGAGTGTCATTCTGACGCATATGTCACACGGCCGCTTGTCACGTCGTTGCGGTACGGGAGAGAATTCGTCAATGTGACATGGGCCTCGGGCGTTGTGACATATACACGCTATACATAGAATACACGCGCGCATACTCTCGTACACATGCTCATCTCTCTCTTTCTCTCTCTCTCTCTCTCTCTCTCTCTCTCACTCTCTCTCTCTCTCTCTCTCTCTCTCTTTCTCCCTCTGTGTGTGTGTGTGTGTGTGTGTGTGCGCACTCTATTAAATTTTCCCTTAACTGATGACCTGAGCTACACTCATTAACCCAGTCACCTCGACGATGCTCTCTCAAAACTGAATAAAATAATTTGGCGCTAGCCAGAATAGCATCTTTAAAAGGCGTCACATTTCAGGAGGGCTTACTCTATTTAAATTAATTGAAATTGACAAAACAAGGAAAAAACAAGAAACGATGAGTAATTGTTCATTCGGCGAAGTGTGAGTATAATGTCAGTCTAATGAGGAAATTTATAAAGATAAAATTTAGACAAATTAGTCTGAACAATCAATTGGTGCCCGGGTCCTTTCTTGCAGGAGTCTCGCAGCTCTTCGGGAAAACCGACCATATGAGAAATGCCTCTTGAGATCATCACCAAGAAACCTCCTCCTTCAGGATCCAAAGAGTCTGCCAAAGGACCGTTTACACTGCGGAAGGTGACTCTCCAGGTACTGCAAGAAGGGTCATCAGCGTACCAAAGAAGTCGAAGGCGACCAAGCAGAGTAAGGAACCGCTAAAAAGCCTCCCGAAAAAGTTTAAACGTCACCCTCCTGCATAAGTTGGCCCCGTAAGAACTAAGAGGACGGTCACTAGCGCTCCGAAGAAGGAAAGAAGGTAGACTTTGATGGCGTAAGAATAGGAATCGGTAAAATACCACGAGTAGTGGTAAACAATATTCACCCATGCAGGTGATTCCTCAGGTATTGCACAAATAGTTAACGAAAGAGGCAAAGCGACAACATTCCCGGAAAAGGAAGAAGGCGACGGCCCACTTGAACTTTCCCCGAAGAATCGAACTTCCTGTCAAAGATGACACTCACAGGGACAGCGGAAAGGACCGCCCTTACGACGAAGGAAGCAAAACTGGAGGAGGAGGAGGAAGGGGAGGAGAAGGAAGAGGAGATCCTGTTGGGGGCAGAGGAGCCGCTAAAAAGTCTCCTGCATAACTCACGCCGGAGGAAACGGATCCTCCCGAGGCAGCCCACAAATCATTTTCTTCTTCATCCGGTGCTCATTTGCATACATAGTGCGGGGCGGCCCAGGAGTGTATTACCTATTGTTTATCCCAGGGCTCCTGCATCCCGGGGACGCGGATGGAATATGCATGCGAGGTATCGTCTCTGCCAAGCATCGTGTTTGTTTCTAGTTATGTGTGTGTGCGTGTATGTATGTGTGTGTGTGTGTGTGTGTGTGTGTGTGTGTGTGTGCTCGTGTGTGTGTGTACGTGCGTGCGTGTGTGTGTGTTCGTGTGCGTGTGTGTGTGTGTGTTCGTGTGATTCACCATGGTCCTGGATCCCGGAAGAGAGCTCAGAGCTCATATATGACCGATCTATGGGTAATACTGTGACCTTACATGCACACACACACACAACTCCCCGCCCACGATAGTTGGGGTAACAACTCGCAGCTCAGTGATACTGAAATTATTTCAGCTTTGGGCGGGATTCGAACCCGGACCGCCGTAGTGGGAGCCGGGACCTCTAACCACTGCTCCACGAGTTGTGCGTGCGCGCGTATGTGTGTGTGTGTGTGTGTGTGCGTCCGTGTGTGTGTGTGTGTGTGTGTGTCTGTATGTGTGCACGCGCGCGCTTGTGTGAGCATGATGCGCACATGCTTCCGCATCCATGTTCATCAAATTGAGTGTACACCACTGGGACTATCTAATAACGCCCTCACACTCTTTTGCTAATTAACTCAAAACGTAACATATTTGCTTTAAGCACCTAAAAATACTTCATTGGTTCGGCTTAATTCTAATTCTCCTCAGAGCTGGTGAGCATACCTGGACACCTCGCCCGAAGAGAAAGAGCAAAGTTGGGCCTTGCTTATCACCTGCGGGTGGGTGCTTACTTATATATGTAGGTTTCCAGACACACACACACACACACACACACACACACACACACACACACACACACACACACACACACACACACACACACACACACACACACACACACACACACACACACACACACACACACACACACACACACACACACACACACACACGAGAGTTGGTCGGTTTCATTCAGTTGAGGGGGGCAATGGAACAAACCGGTTCTTGATCGATCTGATCCCCATCACCCGCGTCTACCCTTTCAGCTGAATAAATAGTATAACGTTAACCAGAATAAAATCATTATGTGGCGTCACTGTGCTGAAGGGGTTTCGAACATCATGAAGAGTCATGAAGCTTTTACGAAGCCTTTGAACCGTCCGGTTCTTTGTAACTATAACCTTACAAAGGCCCTCGTGTCAAGCTTACCTTTGTCGCCTTTATATTGATGTCATCAAGGCGAGCGCTGCCTTTTATGCATCAGAAATACTGATAACATTGTTACTTTGATATTGAGATTATTTTGCTCAAAGATCGTTTTAGACCCGCCCACAAACAATATTAAAAAAGTACATAGCTTACACCTTGAGGTACTTTGCTGCGTCCGAAGGCATCACCTTTGCCCTATGTGCTCACATAGCCAGAGAAAGTGGCCGTTAATGGTTCGTACCCTGGGCTCGTAATCATGCGGAAGGAACAAAAATGGACGGGACATGTATGCACGAATTCTAATACATGCATTCATTTTCAGGTTATGTTGAACGACAAATCAATCTAGCTTTGTTGGAGTGGATGAACAGATGCTTATTTTGACATCTACAAAAAAAAAAAAAAAGAAAAAAAAAGAAAGAAAAAAAAAAGACGTAGAGTGTACAGATTGATTGTAATAAGTTATCAAATACTTAATTTTCCTCACCACACCGTCAACCGTGAAAAATCCGTTAAAGTAATTATGTTAGAAGACTGTAACGTCTGTAATACATTAATACATGAAAAATTATATATATATATATATATATATATATATATATATATACATATATATATATATATATATATACATACATATATATATATATATATATATATATATATATGTATATATATATATACTGTATATATATATATATATATATATATATATGAATATACAAGTATTAATATTTCTATGTATATATGTATTCATGTACTTATGTATATGTTTTCATGTGTATGTTTGTATGTGTATACATATGTATGTATATATATGTATATGTACACACACACACACACACACACACACACACACACACACACAAACAAGGTCATTATATTAAGACAATAGGGCAGAACCAACAGTAATGGATTTGAATTGGACAAATTTATATTTAAGAAGGAAATAGGCAAGAACTGGTTTACTTATAGGGTGGCCAACGAATGGAATAGACATAGTAACCATGTATTGAACGCTGAAACTGTTGGTTGTTTTATGAAACGGTTAGACAACTTTATCGATGGCGATGAGAGGTGGTAATGGACATGGAACTGCCTAGTGTAGGCTTTAGTGTCTCTTGTAGTCTCCTTCATTCTTATGTTCTTAAAAACAATATGTATATGTATATATATATGTATATATATATATATATATGTATATATATAGACATATATATATATATATATATATATATATATATGTGTATATACATACATATAAATATATACATACATATATATATATGTATATATATATATATATAATATGTGTGTGTGTGTGTGTGTATTTTTCGTGATCTTATTGCCTTGAAAAACACTTGCATGTGAGTGTTTTTTCCATTATGGATCTGCTTGAGTGCCGGCTTAAGGGATCAATGCTTATGTCCAGAAATTTTATGTTTTAAACTGACCATGCATATATTTCATGGAAATAGAAACATCAGAATCAAAATCACATGTTGGGTGGTATAACTTGACCGTATTTCAATTTTGTTTTGTCCCGTGAAGCCATTTTTGTTATATTTCACCCCCAACCTATTAATATTTTTTTCTGTCTCAGTTACGTATTTTTTTATAGTTTTATCTTTTATAACCTAGGTTTATAGATGTTTTGTATTCTACAGTTGGTGACGCATTAAAGTACCAACGCCATATATAATGAGATGTATTTGTGATGCTTTGGCTTATGGGAAACGACTTCATTCAAATGTGTGACACCATCGATATCTAAAAAAAAAAAAAAAAAAAGGAAAGGATGAAATAAAATAATCTTCATTAATGCCTTCCGTGAAGAAGAGTACATTTTTATTTTTCATGGCACCAAGCAATCTTAATCAGCAATATAGTCTTATTTTAGGTTAGTGAAAATACAGATACTATCACTATTTAGCTAGATTACTATGCCACTATTCAGTTAGATTACTATGTCATTATTTAGTTAGATCACTATTTAGCTAGATTACTATGTCATTATGTGATAATGAATACAAAAGCAAAGAGAAGTGGATCACCATCGGCATTGGCCATTATAATTATCTAATGAGATGAATTACGAGATCGATATATTTCTTGTTAGTTTTATTACCATTAGGAAGTCATGCTCATAACTATTTCCTATGACCCCAAAACCCTTATCTAACCTGTCTCTTATTGGATGATAAATTGAAGGTCGATGTAATCAATCATTTTTATTGGCTAACTCATTCGTATGAATTCCATGAACACGACGATATAAGTGACTTTACCTGTCTGGTAGCGTGTATGACAAGGTTTTATGATCGACATTATTCTGAAAGGCTTCTAAATGATTTGAAACTGGTAATAATTTGTAATCAAGTTTTGTTTTTATATTTGATTAATTTTCATGATTGTAGTAATCTGCGTCTTTATGTCACTTTTCATGGGAATTCGTCGAACCGGTTGGTGACTAGTATAGATATTTGCCTTGGAATCACGCTCCTTATAAAACAAAACAACTTCACGCGCTCTTAATAAAATTTACTTTGTTTTATTTTCTTTCGTTTGGTGATTTGTCTCTTTTTCATACATCAATCCTTTATCTCTTAGAGTTATTCCAGTTTAACCCGAATAAAATCGTCCAACAATAACCAGATCAAAATCTCACAAGAAGACATTGGGCTTTGTTGAACTAGTTCATCGACGTAGCTTTAACTTTAACTTTTCATAACTTAATAGTGTTCTGAGCTAAACAGAACTGTCTGACGTTAAATGTAACACTACCTGCAAGGAAGCTACTGGGCTTAAGAGAGTTTATTGCACATTCTGATGAAATAACCTAGTACAGGTCCTCCTCTCAGAACATTGACGTTGTCAACAATGGTTATGTGGGTTAAGGCGAAACCATATATATATATATAGTTCCTGAAGGCCAGGTTTGTGGTATTATGATGAATGATATTATCATATTAATATAGCAACAGTACACTAGTATTCTCACAATTCTCTCTCTTGAGCAATATTAACACAATTCAAAAGCTAATGTGCATATACATATATCCATATGACATATACATGTACATGCATATACATGTACAAATACACATGCACATACATATACACACACACACACACACACACACACACACACACACACACACACACACACACACACACACACACACACACACACACACACACACACACACACACACACACACACACACACACACATATATATATTTATATATATATATATATATATATATATATATATATATATATATATTAGTGAAATAGGGGAATAGATTCTTACTAATACACGTAAAATTACAAACAACAGCAGTCTGACAGTTGATAATATTTCATTCTTGAATCTTACCAACTGAAGGATGTTTAAACACAATTTCTCGAAAATTGTCAATATATATCTTTGACCTTTCGTCTTCAAAGAGACACATTTACCTATAAAAGACCAAAGTGGACCCATGCACGATTATAAAATGTTAAACATTCATCGAGCTCTTCATACTACAGCGAAAATTCACAAATTTCATCCTGCAGTCTAGCTAGCTGGGTGACCTTGTTAATAAGCTCTTCGTTCACCAATTTCCTACAGAAATCTTGGATGATACTGCAGAAAATCTACAAAGAAAACATCGTGGGCTATGGAACATGTAGTTATTCAAGTGTTAATAGGCAAAAATGCCTTTTTTTTTTTCTTTTTTTTTGAGCTCGCTTTGCTGCAGTCTACGTATGAACACTGTCAGTTTGATGTCAAATGTTTTGTAGATTGTAGTGTGGGGAAATGGCTCAGACGATGGACCTACTTCTGAAGATTGGTATAATTTTTTTTTTTTTTACATTTCTTCGTTTCATAAATATCTTTTGGCTCTTCTTGGAATTGGAATGCGTTTCAGCGCCATAGCCCTTGATGTTCCTGATGAATTTCCTCTTCTCAGTACAGGTTTTGTCAATAGATAGGTTTGTGTTTGCGTTTTTTTGTGCCTGCCTGCCTGTGTGTGTGTGTGTGTGTGTGTGTGTGTGTGTGTGTGTATGTGTGTGTGTGTGTACGTGTCTGTGTATGTGAGTGTGAGTGTGCGTATCTGTGTATGTGAGTGTGCGTATCTGTGTATGTGTGTGTGTGTGTGTGTGTGTGTGTGTGTGTGTGTGTGTGTGTGTGTACGTGTCTGTGTAAGTGAGTGTGCGTATCTGTGTGTGTGTGAGTGTACGTGTTTGTGTATGTGAGTGTGCGTATCTGTGTATGTGTGTGTGTTTGTGTGTTTATGTGCGTGCGTTCGTGTGTATATCTATTAAAAACTAAGGATTCGAAGAAATGAATTCTGCAGTGATTCGAACAGTAGTGGATTCGCGTGATCTTTATATCGACTACCCCAGAGTAATCACTTTCCTCCTTACCCTCTCTCTCTCTCTCTCTCTCTCTCTCTCTCTCTCTCTCTCTCTCTCTCTATCTATCTATCTATCTATCTGTCTAACTCACTCACTGAATATCTCTGTCAGTCTGCCTCACTGTCTGTCAGTCTCTCTTTCTGTCTCACTCTCTTGGTCTTTCATTCTCCCGTTTTGTCATTCTGTCTCTCACTCTCTCTCTTTGTCACTGTCTTTCACTCTCTCTTTCTCTTTGCCTTTTTCTCTGTCTGTCTGTCTATCCGTCTATCTGTCTGTCTCTGTCTGCCTTTTTCTTTTCGTCTACCTGTCTATCTATCTGTCTGCATATCTATCTGCCTGTTTGTCAGTCTGTCTGTCTGTTTGTCTGTCTCTGCCTGCCTTTCTCCTCGTTTTCTTTCTCTTTCTTTCTTTCTCTTCCTCTCTCCCTACTTCGCTCCCTCCCCCTTTCCCTTCATGCGTGTGTGTTGTGCTTATCTGCATGCATCTCTGTGTTGTGTTTGCACGTTCCTCTAAGTGCACGTGCACGTGCTTACGTGCGTGTATTTATCCACCTGTGCATGTATGTGAATGCATGCATGCGCCCGTGTGTGTGTGTGTGTGTGTGTGTGTGTGTGTGTGTGTGTTTGCGCTCCTGACCCAGCCGATTCTCGAGTTGACCTGGCACCGTTTGTTTTCGAGCAAACTCTGGCAAGTCGAGGACGGAGTGCCGAGGGTGGCAAAGGTTCAGATTTGAAGATAAACATCGTTAAGTGGCTCTAATCTCGGAATCTCTTTCACGGCGGGGCACCTCCTTTAGAATATCCTCTTCCCCTCCTGATGTGACCTCGTGAAAGGCGAAGCCGCGGAAGGCAAATGTGCTCCCAAGAGGTCTGGATTAATATGTACGATTCTTGTAAACGGCCTCCGGGGTCCAAATGGTGGAAGTGGAAGTGAAGGTGGTGATGGAAGTGGAGGGAGTGGTAGGGGTTGTGATGGTGTTAGTGGAGGTGGAGGCAGAGGTGATGGTGGTGGAGGTGTGAAGGTAGTAGATGGGCAGGTGGAGGTAGTGGAGGTGAAAGTGGATGGGAGGATGAAGGTAGAAGGAGGAGGAGGAGGAGGAGGGGGTACATATGGAGGAAGAGTGTAGAAAGTGGACGTGCCGACAGCGGCAGTGGCATTGGCGTCCTGGGAGTCTTTGATTTTATTTGAATAAAACCACCTGTCGGTATAGGAGAGCCGGATCCCACCATGAACATAGATCGACTGTGGTGGCAAGAGAGTTGAACGAGGTACGTATGCGAGTTCTCTCTTTATTGAAGAATAAAATCGGCCAACGACAGACTATGAAGCGTTTGAGTGGATTGTCGCGACGAGCTTACGAACACTTTCATTATTGTGGTTTATTATGTATATTTTGATTCTGTTGTCGCCAACTAATCTTATTCGGGTGTTCGTTTTAAGGAAGAATGGGTTCATGCGAAACGTAACCGCTCTCACCACCTGAATAGAATCGGCTGGCGCTAGTTCTCGTGTATCACAACATACTGTATATACGTAAAAAGGGCGCGCGCATGTGTATGCGTGTACGTTTATATGTATATATACTGTATACATATATATATATATATATATATATATAATGTGTGTGTTTGTGTGTATGTATATGTGTATGTACGTGTATACATACACGTATATGTGTATGTTTACGTGTATGTGTACGGGTGCGTGTACTTGTGAGTGTACATGTACATGTACGT
>NC_134777.1:99449979-99459979 GCF_046742065.1 Oratosquilla oratoria
CTCAGCTTGGCCGGCACCATTTTGTTGATACTTCAGTGTAGCTAATCGTCTTAGGCATGATCTTTGGGCTTGTGTGTAGTCTGAACCTCCGTGGGATACCTGTGTGTGGATGTTCCCTGAACTTGGGGCTCTATTCTTGTGGTCAAATGTCTCCCACGGGTATGTTTCTAGCTAGGAAGGAGAGAGAAGTAATTGCCTTGTACACTGCTAGCAGGTTGTAAGTCTTTTATGATTACAGCCTCCACGATGGTCAGGTGTTGGAGGTCTTTCTCCTCCGTAACAAAGTTTGTATTACTTATCATGGCTTCCCAGTCGAGATGACGTCTGTGGTGGGTCCAAAGGTGGCGTTTAGGTTCGCCTTGCTGAAGGTGGAAGGTGATTCGTCTGGACAGGGTGGTAGCTGTCCTTCCCACGTAAGTAGATAGGGGCGTACAGTCCTCCTCTGCGCAAGTGAATTTGTATATTACGTGGGATTGACAAAGTCCATGAAGTTTCGGGGTGGTGTTGTGTTTAAGAATTAGGTATGTCTTCCTGTTCCTGTAATAAATTATGAATGATAATTTGTCGCCTTCTTTTGTGGGGGTCACATTTCTTTTAATGATATTCTTTTTCATATTTTTCATCATCTTTATACTTATTGGACATGTGGGACTTATAAAATATGCGGTGAGTAGTTCCTTCTTGTTCTGTGGCAGTGTGATGAAGTTCATGGTACCAGGTGTCAATAACTCTTCTGAGTGTAGCTTAGGCTTTATTGTTGGAGTATCCATTATTGATGAGTAGTAAGTGGAGTCTGTCGACTTCCTTCTGGTGTATCCGATCAAGATGAGCAATGGCAAAGAGCTCATCTAAAAAGTGTACCGATGGTGGATTTTCTATATTACAAAGGATTACAAAGGCGGAGCATGCCGACAGGAGACGTCTTGGTCCATATCTAGGTCGGATGCGAAAAAAATCATAGTAATAAATGAAATAAAAACTATAATAATGTAAATAACAAATAAAATACATAAATGCATAGGTATAGTTAGATAATAAACAAACAGGTAAATCGAAAATAATAATAAATTGACAGATAACTAATAATAAATGAGAATCAAACAGACAAATGATAACAAAACAAAAACAAATAATATGAAATAAATGATAATCATTACAGCATCTTGCTTAGGTATTATTTTTGGAAGCACTCGTTTTCTCTGCTCATACATATTCCGGGGTTGGTGTCCTTCACATAAACAGTAGAAGAAAAGGAGCGATTAGCCTAAGGAGAGCGTCCAGGAAATGGAGGGGCACGATTTCACTATGCTCGACAGTGAAGTCAATCCCAAACACCTCTACGAACTTCCTCCTCAAGGCTTTAGAACTTCGTTGGAATCAATTTGGACAAAAGTATCACCAATATATCTGCAGTAAATGGCAGGTTGGCTAATTTCACTAAAGACTATAATCTCCACTCAGGAAAAGTATGCTTATCTCTTTTATCTTCTTGTTCCTTCATTTTGCTTCCTTGATGGAATCTCATATACTAGTTATTTATTCTCTTCTGTGCGGTATTGTTACAAAGATTAGAATAGCTGGTTATTGCAAACAAATTACCTAATACTCATGGGCTAGCTGAGCCATCTGTTATTAAATTGACCTTTGATGGTCAATGTTGGAAGAAAAGGAAGCTAATAAGAGAGTGAAGAAAGTAAACGTGGAAGAGGGGAAGATGGTAGGAGGGGAGAGAGTGAGAAACAGAGAAACGGACCGGGAAGGAGGGAGTGAGAGGGCGAGGGAGAGAGGGATGGAGGGGAAGGATTGAGGGAGGGAGAGAAGGGGAAAGGAATCTTTTCACCATCGATAAACAGAGCTTCTATCTTTGGGGAAATATCGCGCCGAAGAGTCGGGGGTAATAGAGATGGTAAAGGAAAAGTTTGAAGGCGGCAGCAGAAATGAGGAGTAGTAAAAGTTAGAAATAATCAGCATTCTTCTTTGAATCTCGAAATCATAAAGATTCTGCGTAACTCCGATCTGTTAGGGTGCCAGTAAAGTTCCTGAAATACGGACTACATAAACTTGTGCAGTCACTAGTTCATATCGACGGGGTAGAGGAAGATGGAAGAGGAATCGGGGTGGAGAGGAGTGGAAAGGAGAGGAAAAGGGTGGACGGGTGTGGTGTAAAATGGAGGAAAATGGACGGGAGCGGAAAGATGTGGAGGGAAATGGAGGAGAATGGAGAGGATTGTAGGGGCATCTATGGAGGCGACAGACACTAACAGGTTGACAATTGGACAGATGCGGATTCTGGATGTCAAGGGGACGAGGTGAGATGAGAAGCCCCGTTTCCGTTTGTGCCATCGCCGGCCGTGGATGACGCCCTCAAAGACCGGCAAATAGATCGAGTGACCGGAGGGCGCAGCCTGTAATGGCCGGCCAAATAGCCGGCTGCCAAGTAGAATCGTCTGGGCGGCTGTGTGCTCGTACACACACACACACACACACACACACACACACACACACACACACACACACACACACACACACACACACACACACACACACACACACACACACACACACACACACACACACACACACACACACACATATCTGCGCACGCACACACACATGCACGCACGCACACACACACATACACAGTATATAAAAGCAAACTACTACAAGTACATACAAACTACGCTATGCAGCAAAAGAAAAGCCACTTATTTTTTCAAGTTCATCGTATATTTATTGCGTGCTGAGTAAGATGGTAATACTCATTTCCTCATAGCATTAATATTTTGTAAGATATAAGATATCTTTTTAAAAATTGCAACATTGTGTGCTTTTGTCTCATTTATTTCTCTTATGTATTTTATCATTTTTCATCTGGTTGCTACAGATAGTAAAGCGATGTCTTCTAGACACTACAAAATATCAGCTGATTGCCTTTGTTATGTGTGTGGACATTCTATTACCCCTAAATAAGTAAAATGTATTGTTTCTACTAAGCGTTAATTTTGACCTGATAAAACAACATTGAATCGTAATGGCAAACGGCAAAGCTTCTGGCAAAATACAAACAAAGTTTAGTTGTCAGGGGCAACACTTGTTGTTGGTGTGCTTGTTGGATCTCAGGTGAAGCATACGTTTGCATCAGGAAAATGCTGGAAATGAAAGTGAATGACGGTGGTCCAGGAAAGAGCTTGGAAAGCCTTCAAGAACGGGGCCAACGGGTTTCTCGGAAACAACAAAGCTGAAAGCGACAAGACCTTTACAGTAAGGGATACACGTGTCACTTGAACTGCCCTATTTCCATTCCTACTTGCAATTCTTGCTCTCGAATCATGGTGCTATGTCGGGTTCCATCAGGATATACATACAATTGATGGATAAGCGATGCCAAAGAAGATGGGAGGAAGCAGTGATGGGTGACTACACGTGGAGCACATTTCAAAGAGAGCGCAGACCACAAGAGAGTCTCGACAACCGTCCAAGGTTCGCTTCCGAACTAGGTGGTTTATTTGATTATGTCACTATAATAACTGATTTTTGTTGCATTGCTGTTGCTCCTTCATTATGTGATGTTGATACCATATCATCATGCATTTGACATTATATATATATATATATATATATATATATATATATATATATATGTATGTATATAATATATATATATATTAATTTATCGGACAAACCTTTGAGTGACGACACGAAATGTGCTCTAGGATATGGTTTGAAATTCGTCGCCAATAATCAGCAAGTGAGCTATATGGATATTGCTAAGAGTTTTTGCAATTTGGAAAAATATAGTGATGTTTCAACACAAGATATCAATATATGTAAGGGTTTTGTGTACCATGCTTTATCCACGCCATGCCCTCCAAGTGTGCCTAAACGTTTCTTCACTACTTTTAATAATTTAAAGAAGGATAAAGATTTACACATCACAAAGGCGGATAAAAGTAATTGCTTAGTTATCATGAACAAAAAGGAGTACTTAGAAAAAATGGAAATATTACTAAGTGATGAAGAGACCTATGTAAAATTGAACAAGAACCCTCTAGAAAATTTTAATATTGTATTTAATAAGAAGCTTAAGACAATTTTAAAAGGTAACGATGAACTGATGAAAAGATGTGTTACTGTATCTCTGTCACTTCCATACATGTATGGTCTAATTAAAACTCGTAAAGTTAATAATCCAGTTAGGCCCATAACTTGTTCTATTGGGTCTTGCACATATAAGTTGTCCAAATGGTTAGTGTCTCTTCTTAGTCCTCTTCTTGAGACAATTTCACAGTCTCATATCAAAGATAATGTTGATTTAACCGAAAATCTGCTTGGACATAATCTCACATTTGATTTTAAGTTGGTTAGTTTTGATATTAAAAGTTTATTTACCCGAGTCCCGATGCTCGATTTGTTAGGATTTCTAGAAAAAGAGTTAATGAAGCATGACTTAACACTCCCTGCTCATACTATCATTAGTTTAATTAATTAGTTTGAATTTAATGGAAATTTTTATACTCAAACATTAATGTTTGGTATGGCCATGGGGAACTGTCTGTCTCCAATTCTTAGCAATTTGTATATGGAGTTTTTTTTTTTAAAGAAAGTTATTACCAAACATTCTTCCAAATAATGCAGTTTGGTACAGGTATGTTGACGACATTTTATGCATTTGGCCCAATGATCAATATTTGAATACTTTTTTTCAGATTAAAATAATTTGGTGCATTCCATTAAATTCACAGTAGAGGTAGAAGAAATAATGTTTTACCATTTTTAGATGTAAATATTTACTGATGTGGAAGATATTTTAAATTTGAAGTTTACAGGAAACCGACCAATGTCCTTTCATACATTTATTTCTACTCGTATCACAGTCAAAACACCAAGTTGTCAGTTTTTTTCTTTAATGTTCCTGAGAGCTTATGGAATTTGTTCCCCTGAATTTTTGGATCAAGAAATACAATTTATCTATGACATTGGATAAAATTTGAAATATCCAAAACATCTGGTTGACAAGACAAAAATCAAAGCTAGGAAATCTTTTCTTAATACTTCGCAGGTCAAACAATTTAATTATGAGAATATGTTAACAATTCCGTACCATTAGAATTTAATCAATCTTCCTAGCATTTTTGATAAATTTGGTATCCAGGTAGTATTTAAAAACAATAATAACATTAAGAGCCTGTTAATAAAAAAAGTAAAGAAGGTTGTATTTATAGTATACCATGTAAAAACTGTGATTTTATTTACATAGGTCAAACAAGCAAAGGTTTAAATAAAAGAATAGGCCAACATAAATATAGTATTAGAACGGGGCAAGTGTCAAGTGGATTATTTGTCGACCAAAGGGATTATGGTCATAATATTGACTGGGGAAATTCTAAAGTAATTACTTCTTGTAATAATATTGTAGAAAGAAATATCATTGAATCTTGTTTCATAAAAAGAAATTTTGGAAATGATATGAACTTGAGTTTGGGTTTATTTGAATTGGACAATTTTATTATTGACAAGATTATGTGTGATAATCTGTAACATGAGGCCTTTCCAATTATCCTATGTCTTCTTATGTATATATTGTTTCTTTCTGTATTGCTTTTCTGTACCTTTGAAAATGTCTTAATAGACGAAAACGTTCCGTGTCTGTTTTTTTTTTTCAATTTCCCTGTGGTTTCTGCAAAAATAGTTCATCACGTGTGTTTTGTGATTTCTTTGCATATATATACATATATATATATATGTATATATATATATATATATAATTTTGTAGAAAGAAATATTATTGAACCTTTTTTATAAAAAGAAATTTTGGAAATAGTATGAACTTGAGTTTAGGTTGATTTAAATTGGACAATTTTATTATTGACAAAATTATGTGTGATAATCTGTAATATGGGACCTTTCCAATTATCCTCTGTCTTATGTATATATTGTTTCTTTCTGTATTGGTTTTCTGTACCTTTGGAAATGTCTTAATAGACGAAAATGTTCGGTATCTGTTTTTTCAATTTCCCGGTGGTTTCTGCAAAAATAGTTTATCACGTGTGTTTTGTGATTTCTTTGCATATATATACATACATACATACATATATATATATATATATATATATATATATATATATATATATATATATATATATATATATATATATATATAAAGTGAGATAGAGAGCGTGTGAGAAAGAGGGAGAGGAAGAGAGTAAGTGAGGAAGGGAGGGAGAGAGATATACATGCGGTTGGATTAAATATAAAAATGGAGTTGGGGGCAGAGCCAAAAATGGAGGAAGAGAAAGGAGAGCCAATGGAGGAGGAGGAGGAGGAAGCAGAAGGGGAAGAACAGGAGGAGGAAGAGGGACGTAAAGATGAGGAAGGAGAAAGACGATCAAGGGGATGAGGACAAAGACGAACTCAAATGAATGAATTAAACAAAAAATAAGAAAAGACGAATATAAAGGACAATATTGAAAAGGAATAATACAAAACATAAACAGAACAAAAGCTAATGAAATAGAAAGGGATTGAAATTAAGATAAACAAAAATGAAAAACATAAAAAATGAAGGAGGGAAAATATGAGAATGAAAACGACTTAAAACAGAATAGCACAGTGTAGAATTAGGAGAAAAGAGAACAAAGGAAACAGAGAGAAAAAATGAAGAGAAGAAAAGAAAAGGGAAGGGCTAAGTGGAGAGGAAGTAGGAAAGAACGATGACAAAAGTGTCTGAGGAGAGGCAGAGGCAGGGTCCGTGTCCGTTCTAGTCCATCCCCCGTTCGGCTTCAGCTCCTTCCGTTTTCTCTTCCCTCTTCCTCCTCCTCCTCATCAAGGGACCCGCCCTCCGTTTGATCCCACTGTTGCTAAACAGAAGATTCTGGAGTTATCTTTTGTTCATAAGGAGGAGCATTGCCCTAGCTGGAAAAACATATGGATGCAATATATAGAGGCATATCTGTGTATATATGTATGTATATACAGGTATGTATGTTTTTGAGTATGTATGTATCTATCTATCTACAGGTATGTTTTGAGTATGTATGTATATATGTATGTATGTATGTATGTATGTATGTGTTTATGTATGTATGCTTGCATGTATGTATGTATGATGTATGTATATGTATGTTTTGAGTATGTATGTACAGTATGTATATGTATTGTATATATGTATGTATGTATGTATTTATGTATGTATGCTTGCATGTATGTATATATGTATGTATGTATTTATGTATGTATGCTTGCATGTATGTATATATGATGTATGTATGTATATGTATGTTTTGAGTATGTATGTATGTATGTTTGTATATGTATGTATTTATGTATGTATGCATGCATGTATGTATATGTATATACGTATATGTGCATGTATATATGTATGTATATACTTATATAAGTATATGTATGTGTTTATGTATGTATGTGTATATGTATGTACGTACGTACGTATGTATATATGTATGTATGTTTGTATATATCACGTTGTGCGTATGTATGGACGTATACATGTACGTATGTATATATGTATGTATGTATGCATGTATGTATACACATACGTATGCATGTATGTATGTATGTATGTATATACGTATGTATATAAGTATGCATATGTGTATGTGTGAATGTATGTATGTATGTATGTGTGTGTTTATGTATGTATGTACGTATGTATGTATGTATGCACGTTGTACGTATGTATATATGTATGCAAGTATGTATTTTATGTGTATGTATGTATGTATATATATATATATATACATATATATATATATATATATATATGTGTGTGTGTGTGTGTGTGCTTGTACGGATAACAAAACTGTTTCTTCCAACATCTACTATAAATATATGTTCTGATTGCTTGAAGCCATTATTTGTCGTCTGGCTAGGTTTTATTAAGAAAATATTCTCAATTGTGATATTAGATTCCTTTTAGAATCTTAAACCTCCTATAAAGTTCCCCCTTGGTGCTCTATCATGTCAGAGATATTAGATTCTAATGTTTTAGACTCTTCTTATGATTTTTTTCTGGTACTTTTCATGAGTTTTGTGGCTCGTCCCTCTACCTGTGTCTTTTAGTCAATGTCTTTTATGAGTCCCAACGATGATAAGGAAGTAGCATTTGAAATATGGACAAATTATCAATGTGTATGATTGGTTAAGGATAAATTTTTAAAATTGGAAGATTTTGCTTTTGGTTCTAAAACCTCGTTTGCTTTTCTCTGAAGGAGAAATGAACTGCTTAGTTGCTTTTAGGTTACACCGAAATCTTATGGTGAGAACTTCCTTCAAATTAATTACATTCGCTCGTTCTGTCAGTTTCCCCATTGTATATAATTTCACGTTTGGGTTAAATGACCTAACTTCACACCTCACTTATTTATTTATTTATTTGTTTATTTATTTTGGGTGAAGACTGGGAGGTACCTGGTTGCCGACCTTTACATCTGGGGAAAGATGTCTCGGCTGAAAAAGTAGTACGCAGGTTCCTGGCAAGTTCTGCAATGCTGTTCACTCGGGTGTATACCAGGGTCGTATAATTGTATTATTGTTTGTTTAACTTCTACATATTAGAATCTTTGTATCCGGTATTTTATCCTCCCGATTCTTGAGCACTGTGGTCCCTTGTGGTCGGCTGCCACAGCATATCAAATGTACCTCATTGACAGAGTCTTTTGCTCTGCTTTCATCCTCTTTGGTGGTGAGGCGTTATGTGATTTTGGGAATCGTCACAATGGCGGTAGCGTTTGCATATCCCATAAGATCCACGGCAATCGACTATACCCTTTATATGCCCCTATCTCAGAAGTATTTGTACTCTACCGGAATACTCGCCTTGTCTTTGAATTACACTTGTTTATTCTACAGGAGTTCAGATGTCTCACCATTCAGTTTCTGTGATGATTTTTACAAAATGTGGACACTTGCGTAGTAGAATGTCTGCACAAATTCAAATTGGCAATAAACAAATCCTTGAACGCTTCACGTGAAACCTAGTTTCAGCCTTGTTATCTGTAATCAGAAGGATCATTAACTGTCTAAAGTATACATACGGGCGTTCTTCCCCTGTGGGTATGCCAACGCCAGAGCAAAAGGGACACGCCCACGTCGCATGGACCAGCGACACTGCAGCCATCCACCATGACTCCGAGGTCGCGACAACAGATGAAGATAAACTCGGAACGTCGCTGGAACAAATGTTCCTCTCCTGTCTGTGACTCGGATATCGCGTATCGTTAAGGAAATCAACGGGGGCAGGACCCGTATGTTTGCATACAGGCGCTGGCACTTGGGCTTGAAGGGTATGATATTCATAGAGAGGGAAATGTACGCGAGTGTGTTTGTGTAAATATTTGCATGCGAATGTAAACGTATACGATCGCGTGAGCGCGCGCGTGTTTATCTCTCAATTTCTCTCCCTCTCTCTCTGTCTCTCTCTTCTTTCATTTTGTGTGTGTGTGTGTGTGTATCGACAACAATCCTATTCTCATAATATCAAGCGAGAAGTATCATCGGGAAGGTCTTTGCCACAGCACGTAACATGACATCATTCACACCAGTGCACCAAAGGATGGTATTCATGATGAACACTGTGTGCCAAAGAAAGGAATCTGGCCCCGGAAGCCTCCCGAAGAAATGAGGCAGAA
Organism: Oratosquilla oratoria; assembly: GCF_046742065.1. NCBI lineage: Eukaryota > Metazoa > Arthropoda > Malacostraca > Stomatopoda > Squillidae > Oratosquilla > Oratosquilla oratoria. Next base: position 99,459,627 of record NC_134777.1, read on the forward strand.
GCTTCCGGACTCATCCAAAGACAAAGAGCCTCTGGGAATGGGTCTCAGCACCCAAGGAATGCCGAAAACCGTTTCCGAAGGCTCTGTGGCTTTTGAAAAGTCCGGGAGTCTTTTGGAGAGACGAGCCAGATGCTTCCGGACTCTCAAAAGACAAAGGGCCTTAGGAAAAGGGTCTGAGCATCCATTGGAGGCAATGGTCTTCAGATCCTGTGTCATTGTAGATTATGAACGGTTTATGGTTAAAAGCTCCGATTATAGATTACAACTGAAGAGGTTAAAGGTGTCTCAATTAAACCCTCAAGCTAAAAGATAACCTCAGACAATTGTACTCAAGAGAGCTCTTGAACTGAGGA
>NC_134777.1:99464979-99469979 GCF_046742065.1 Oratosquilla oratoria
TTCCTTCATTTGAATATTCAAGTTGACCGTCAGCAGATAATAGTGGGCCAATGTGATTCTTAATAACCTTTTCATCTCTAATGTAACCATAGAATTCTTTGGGATTCTCTTTGGATCTATCAGCGATATTCATTTCGTATTGTCATTTTCGTTTTTTTTTTATTGTGTCTCTGTATTATTACATAACCTTTATAGTCATTAGGTGCATCCGAGCACTTATATTTTTTATCAACCTATCTCTTTTTAGCAATACTTTTTCAGTTTCTTTATCAAGCCATTTTGGGCGAGCCTGATTCGGGAGGCGTCTGTCCTTAAATGGGATGTAAGTATGAGTTATCTTAGGGTATTTTGAAATATTTCAAACATCTGTAAGCTGAAGCTCCTGACGTAGTCCTAAGAACTGGGCTTTACTAAAATCGGGTAGTTTAGAAACACAAGTATCTATTCTAATTTTTTTTAGCAGTTTGAATTTAAGTTATGTTTGCTATTTGCAATAGTTTTACGAACTAATGGAAATCATTCGTTAAATGGAATGGAAACCACTCGTTAAAAAAAAAAAAAATCTTCAAAAAATCAATGTAAAATATGATAATGCGCCCCAAAATAGTTTGTAATAATATCTAAAATAGTTCTTTGAATTATTAAATAAAAAAACAATGTACAGTAAATGAACCTGGGAAAGAATAAATAATTAGTAAAAAAAATCAATATAAATACTGTTGGAATTTACGGGAAAAAAAGAAGGTAGCTCCTGGCGCAAGGGAGACGGAGCCAGGAGGGAGGATTATTAAGGTGAAGGAGGGAAATCTTCCACCAAAGGAGATTCCTCCTCACTTCCTGCTATGATAGACTCCACTGACTCGCTAGCTTTAAATCTTTTACAATCATTGGCACAATTGGCACTTTCTTTAGAATCATTTTACATTAGAAAGCTGCCTATATATATATATATATATATATATATATATGATATGTGTGTGTGTGTATTTTTTCTGTTAAATACTAAAGCACAAGTGGCGTCAATGATTTTAAGAGAACATTTTTCTAACTCTCTGTATTTCCTTTTTTCCTCTTAGTTCAAACTCTGTAGGAAATAGTGAAAGGCTTCAGAATGCTGATTCATTTTTGCCGACAACTGTTTCAACCATTACAAATGGTCATCCTCTGGGTAATTAATTACACAAAAACAAAGGTACATAAGGCCGAGTTAAAACGGCGGTGGGAGGTAACTTGTAATGTGGGAATCTGTTTCATCTAATAAGACAGAAAGGTCAGCCGGGACAATCTCCCAAGGTGGGATTCTGTCCTGTTAGTCTAGACACAATCCCCAAGTGGGTGTGTGTCCCGCGGTGGAGGTCTTTGTTTCCTACTGGAGGGGAGGACATAAATGAGATGCTACCTGTACGTTTAAAGTAGGTTTCTGTCAAGCGATGCTCACTGCCTCAGCTATTATCAAACTTCGATAATTGTTTCCTTGGTGAATGATAGTTGTGTCTCTTATGAAGTCTACTAAAAGCGGCTTTTTATCGTGGGCATCAACAAAATGCTGGTGGATGGCTCCGTTGTTACGGTGAGCTTGCAGTCGTCTCCTTAGGGTCGTGTGAGGGTATGGCCGACGTAGCTAACGTCGAGGGGCTTGCATGCCCCTTCAGAACATTGAAATTTGTATACTACACCGGTTTTAAGTTCCTTTGAACCCTCAGGGTCGGTGCTGCTTTTCATAAAGAGGGAAGCTATCAGGTTGGGACGGCTGAAGACTCTCAGTGAGAATCTTTCGTAGGACTCCTTAGGTGTAACACCTCAGATGATCCTACGAAGGATATCGGCTTCCAAAATCTAATTTATAGTATGTCTTTAGGATTTTCTCCGCGTTATCAAAGTGGTCTTGACTAGAGTGTGAAATTTTACCATATTCTTCTTTATGGCATCCTCTATGGTGTTAGAAGAGAAGCCATTATTCGTTAACGTCTACCTTACACGTTCAAGTTCTGTATGAATAGCTTTCCACGTGCTGCAGTGGGAAAAGGCCTTTCTAACGTAAGCGCCAACTACAGACCTCTTGTAAGAATGTAAACACTCTCCTCTGGGATTTAGGCAGCGCCCGACATTGGTCCTCTTTCCTTTCGATAAGAAAGAGGACCGGTACGTTACTTCTGTCTTCACAAAAGCTACTGGAAGACTGGAAGTGAGCATTAAGGGAGAGCGACTGGAGGAAGTGGATAGTTTTAGATACTTGGGTGCAAATGTGGCAGGAAAAGGTGGAGTGAAGGTGGAGGTAGAATGTAGATTGAGAGAAGCGAGTAAATGCCTTGGTGGATTAAAGAGTGTAATGAGGAATAGACATTTGGGAATGGATGCTAAGAGGAGACTGTATGAAGGAGTGATTGTGCCAATAGCACTGTATGGGGCAGAAACATGGAACATAAGAGAAGAAGAGAGAAGGAGTTTGAATGTGTTTGAGATGAGGTGTCTGAGAAGCATGATGGGGGTTACTAGGCTAGATAGAGTGAGAAATGAGGAGGTGAGGAGGAGAACAGGGGTGGAAAAGGAGCTGGGAGATAGGGTTGATGAAAGAATATTAGGATGGTTTGGACACATGGAAAGAATGAGTGAAGAAAGACTAGTGAAAGAGGTATGGAAGGCAGATGTGGAGGGAGTGAACATGAGGGGACGTCCTAGGATGAGGTGGATGGATGGGGTGAAGGGGGCTTTGGGGAAGAGGGGAATGTCTGTTGAGGAAGGACGGGAGAGGACAGAAGACAGGGATGAATGGAGAATGGTTGTATATGGATGATGTGATGCATGAGGTGGAATGGGCAGGGGGATGGGGGGTGAGGTAGTATGTGTGAGCAAAATTTTGACGCAGCCCGAAGGGATTTCTCCCCGTCCTCTCCTTTTATGCATGGGGGGACTGAGAGGGGGGTCGCCGATTTAATGAAGCGGCCTTGCTGTGGATGTGCTGTGTCTTGCGACACTGCTTCTGACCAAGGGCAGTGGACAAGGTGCAGGGATGACCCGTCATCCAGGAGGTGCTCAGATAAGAGGGAGGGTGGAGGGGTGTGGAGTGTATTCAGGGATGGAATGGGTGGAAATTATTTTATGCCTTTCCCTTTTGGCTACCTCCCTTGTAAGGGGGAAAAATCTTTGGTATATGTATGTATACACACACACACACACACACACACACACATATATATATATATATATATATATATATATATGTATATACACATATTATATATAATATATATATATATATATATATATACATATATATATGTATATATATATATATATATATATATATATATATATATATATATATATATATATATAGAGAGAGTGAGAGAGAGAGAGAGAGAGAGGAGAGAGAGGGGGGGGGAAGAGAGACAGAGGGAGAAAAGACAGACAAACAGGCAGACAGAGAGGCAGATAGACAAAGAGACAGACGAGTGAGTGAGTGAATGAGTGAGACAAAGTGAGAAAGAAAAATCGAAAAAGTGAAAAGTGAGTGAAATAATGAGTGAAGGAGTGAAATAGTGAGGGAGTGAAGGGTTAAAGGAGTGAGACTGAGTGTGAGTGAGGGAAAATGAGTAAGTGACTGAGAGAATGAATAGAAATTTAATTTCTTTTGGGTCCTCAAACTCATGACCACAATATTGACGCAACCGCCTGTCTTGCTTGCGAGGTTGGGTATTGGCAGTGATGGCCGTAGTTATGGTGATGGTGGTATACATGGAGTGGAGTATGTAGTGGCAGTGAGATGGAGTTGGGCTTGGGGTTGTGGAAGTGATAGTGAGGATAAATGTCAGTGGTGGTATTGTTAGTGATGGTGTTAGTTCTAATAGTGGTGGTTGTAGTATTAGTGATGGTGGGAATGTTCTTAATAGTTCTTTTTTGTGATGGTGGTAATAGCAGAGGTAGAGATAGTAGTGTTGGTAGGATCGATAGTGTTAGTAATGGCAGGGGTAGTGGAGACAGTGTACGTGATGATGGGAATGATGAAGGAAAAGGTACTGGAGATGCGAGTGATGATGGTAGTTGTGGTATTGCTTGTGATGGTGATAGGTTTGTCACTGGTGGAAGTGGTAGGGTTGGTGGTGGGGATACTGTTGGTGGGAATGATAAAGGGAGAGGTATTTGTGGTGGTGGTGGTGTAGGGTTGGTGTTGGAGATGGTGGAAGTGGTGATGCTGGAGATGGAGGTTCTAGTGGTCGCCCCCAACATTCCTTTGTGCAATCATTGCATGTTTGCCTCAGTGAGTCTCCTGGTTTTTTCTTCTTCTTTTTTTTTTGTTTTCTTCTCCTTTTTTTCTTCTTCTTTTCTTTGTGTGTTATTGGTCCGTCGACCTTGTGCCAAACCAGGGCTCTTCTAACTAAGATTTAATTTGTATTTTTTTTACTTATTATTTTTTATCCACTTGTCTTATTTTTGTTTATTTATTTGTATATGCATGCCTTCATTTATATGTTTCTGTAAAATCATCTTTATCTAATCACTGTTTTTCTTAATATATTTGATGAATCACTTATCTATGTATTCATTCATTTATTTACTTACATATATTTGAAAGTTTCTATCGATTCATTGATTTATCTTTACTCGTTATTTATTTCATCATTTATGGATCTATTTCTTTATGGCCTGGTTAGATAAGAATCGGTTGATTATCTCTAACCATGCTTTCCATTTTTATTTCATTGTCGTTCATTACATTGCATATCATACCTAAAATTAAGAACCCTATTTTTACTATTTTTGCCAATTCATGAACGAGTCCTGTAATAAGTATTGGCCGCCCAAACTGATTCCAATGTAGAGACTTCTTCGAGCTCTGGAAAGAATCTCTATTAAGACAAGGGTCTAACTTGGAGACGTAGGGAATTGAGCCGATAGCGTTACCCAGTCGCCCATCACGACTCTTTCCTGAGTGGTGACCATTTTGTAGGTTCTATTTTTTTGGTTAGTTTCAGAATGGTTTGTTCACTTGAGTCGAGATC
>NC_134777.1:99479607-99489607 GCF_046742065.1 Oratosquilla oratoria
TCTCCTCCTTCCTCCTCCTCGTTCTCTTCCTTATCATTCTCATCATCTTCTTCGTCTTCTTCCTCTTTCTCTTCCTCCTTCTCTTCTTCTTCCTCCTCTCCTCCTCTACCTCCTTTTTCTCTTCCTCTTCTTCCTCCTCCTCTACCTCCTCTTCTCTCTTTTTTTCCTCTTCTCCTCCTCTACACCTCCTTTTTTTCTTCTTTCTCTTCTTCTTCCTCCTCTCCTCTTGACCTCCTTTTCCTCTTCCTCTTCTTCTTCCTCCTCTACCTCCTCTTCCTCTTATTCCTCCACCTTTACCTCCTCTTTCTCTTCTTCTTCCTCCTCTCCTCCTCGACCTCCTTTTCTTCTTCCTCCTCTACCTCCTCTTCTCCTTCTTCCTCCTCCTTTACCTCCTCTTCCTCTTCTTCTTCTTCTTCCTCTACTTCCTCTTATTTCATTTCTTCCTCTTCTCCTCTTCCCATACTTCCTCTTATTCTTCTTTCTCTTCTTCTTCATCTTATCCTCCTCGACCTCCTTTTCCCCTTCCTCTTCTTCCTCGTCCTCTGCCTCCTCTTCTTTCTTTTCTTCCTCTTCTCCTTGACCCTCTCTTCTTCCTTTTCTCTTCTTCCTTCTCCTTTTCTTCTTATCCTCCTCCTCCTCTACTTCTTCCTCTTCTTAATCTGTTCCCTCCTCTCTACGTCTCCTCATCCTTTTCTTCTTCTTCCTCTTCTTCCTACTTATTTTCCTTCTCTACCTTCTCTTCTTTCTTCTCCTTCGTCTCCTTCTGCTCTTCCTCCTTCATCTTCCTCTCCTCCTCCTCTTTCTTTCCCTTCCCTTTTCCACCTTGTCCCTCTCCTGCTTCTGCTCCCTTCCCACCTTTCCCTCCCCTCCCCCTTCTCCTCCTCCTCCTCCTCCTCCTCCTCCTCCTCCTCCACCTCTTCAGTCTTGTGTTTCCCATTTTCACCAGTATTCGTACCATTATTCAATACCTCTATCACCAGCATCACTATAACCACCACCACCTGCACCACTCCACTGCCTTCACAGTCACCACCTCCATTGCCATCACTTCCACCATTACCACCACTTCTAGCGCAGCCACCATTTGGGCATATGTGGCTGCCAACATCGAAGTAACGAGTACCAACACTGTCATCCTATTCATCACTGCCAACGTCCTTGACAACGTCAGTCTCACTACGGGTGCGACAACATCTGGCAACACTGTTGATTTTACCACCAGTATCACCACGAATACCATCACTTCCATTCATTACTAGTGCAATAGTAGATGCTCCCACCGGCATCATGCTTTTGATACTATAGCTACATTAGTTTTCACTAATACTGACAATATATCATTTTATTTATTTAATATTATTATTTTATTTATTTATTATTTTTATTTTATTTTATTCATTATTATTATATTCTATATATATTTTTATTTTATTTATTTATTTATTTTTTTTTTATTTTTTTTTTTATTTTTTTTTTTGTCCTCTACTCCCGCTCGCTCCTGGGACGGTTGCCATGGAGATTAATGAAATATCCTGGCGCCAGAAAGAACAGAAAGGAAAGTTCCACCCGGTACGGAAGGGGCTAAAGTCGCTCATGTTATCATTACTAGCGAATTCATCATCATCATAGCTTTGAACACTGTAACTTTCAGTCTTCACTTTATTTTCATTTCATCTCCGGGTATGTCTCTAGTTATAGTTTCACCACAATTACTAAGAACTTTTTTCGTTGTTGTCACAAATAAAATCACTCAAGTTACTTCAGCCTCTACTAAACATATGACTTTATTACAACCATGCCGAGATGGGATCTGGTGAAGAAACTTAATACGGGTAGGCAGACTAAATTAAAAACTTCACAAGTGTCTGGTGAGGAATAAAAAAAAAGAACACAAGAAAGAGAGAGAGAGAGAGAGAGAGAGGAATAGATAGGTAGCTAGAGAGAGAGAGAGAGGAATAGATAGGTAGCTAGAGAGAGAGAGGAATAGATAGGTAGCTAGAGAGAGAGAGGAATAGATAGGTAGCTAGAGAGAGAGAGAGAGGAATAGATAGGTAGCTAGAGAGAGAGAGGAATAGATAGGTAGCTAGAGAGAGAGAGGAATAGATAGGTAGCTAGAGAGAGAGAGAGAGAGGAATAGATAGGTAGCTAGAGAGAGAGAGAGGAATAGATAGGTAGCTAGAGAGAGAGAGAGAGGAATAGATAGGGAGCTAGAGAGAGAGAGGGGGAATAGATAGGTAGCTAGAGAGAGAGAGAGAGAGAAAGGAATAGATAGCTAGAGAGGGAGAGAGAGAGAGAGAGATAATACCCCACCTCCTAACGGCACCCAGACCAGTTAAGACACCCACACGTACCCGATTTTTTAGTGGTTCGGTTTCAATCGCGCCCCTCGCTCTCCGCGGTTCAACGGTCGACTGCGGCAGACTCCGGTGAATTCGACGACTCGCCCTGGGGAAGTCCGAGCGCAAATGGCAAAGGTGACGAGCTCAGACGTAGCTAAGCGTTTTTGGTGTATGTTACTCACTCCTGACCAAAACATTCTTTTCTCTACATCCAACCACTTTCATAACCACCACCGCCATCGACTCCATCTTCATTAACTTCTAGTGTGTGTATACATGATGACCAAGTTAGTCTAAACAGCGCTTAACCTCTCCATCAAGTTAATCTGGACGGACTATCATGTTAAACCAAAGAGTGTATGAAATCTCTATCAAGTTAAATTAGACAAAGAAAAAAAATCTCCATCAAATGAAATTGAGAAGACCATGAAACCTCACTTAAGTTAATTTGGACAATGTATATCTCCGTCAGGCTAATCCAGATGGAGCACACATCCCTAATGAGCTGATCTTTGAACACAAAATATTATGCAACACAACCAAACAGCAACAGCAACCACCTTCATGCTGCAGGGAGGGACTTCCCCCTGGAGGAAGAGAATCAACCGGCAGCAGCTGGAATACACGATCGAAGACGCAAAATGAAGTGAAATGGGTCTGGTCTGCGTTATGCTTCGGAAGACTTAATCACCCCCCATTAGAGTAGAGGAGCCCCTCAGGACCGCCGCTGCCGCCGCCGCCGCCGCCGCCGCCGCCACCCAGGTGCCTCCGGCGGCCCAGCCACCTTCTTTACATAAGGCGACGCTGATCCTCAGGTCCACTTTGAGACTCAGTCCTCCACCCCATTGTCCTTTTTGTCCACTACTGAGCAACCCATTCTTATACTCGCTACAACCGGAAATATATATATATATATATATATATATATATATATATATATATATATATATATATATATATACATATATATATATATATATATATATATATATATATATATATATATGATAAATAGTGACGAGGAGTCACGCAGTCTAATTCCTTTGGTCTATCTTTTTTTCAGCTCCAGTCTGTTTCTTTATGATCTGACATTTATTCACCAAGTGCCTTCTGTCCGACCTCCTTCCTCGAAGGCGGTCTCCAGTGCCGCTTTTCAACTACCCCTTCCCAGACTTTTATCCTCTCCCCTTTTTCAGTTTTAGTCTTCTCTTCTTCCTTTTCTTTGTTCTTTTTTCTCTTCTTTTTATCTTATATTTTTGTTATTTTATGTGTCTGATTGCAATTTAGCTGTTTGTTCTTGAGACCTTTTCCTCCTTTTGTTGCCTCTTTCTTCATTGTGGACATTTGATCCACCTCCTACGATTGCGCACTTGGACCTTATTCTGTGGTTTTTACGTTCGGTTACACAGTGATATTATTTTTCTACATTTGTTTTATGATCACATTCATATAAACTTATTTCATTTGGTGCCACAGTTTCATGTATTTTATCTAATTTAGTAAAAAGGATTGCTTTGTATATGTGATTGAGAGTGTGAACCTTTCCCAGGTTTACCACTTTGACCATTTATATTTGAGTTCACGATCTTGTATCCATTATACCCCCTGAAGACGATTCCTGGACGGGAATCGAAACGTCGGGCAAATAAACCCTTGAATTGAGTCTGGTGTTTACACTTTTGCCGATAGACATATATATATATATATATATATATATATATATATATATATATATATATATATATATATATATATATATATATATATATACTGTATATATATATATATATGTATATATATATGTACACACATATATATATACATATACATATATATACATATATATATATATATCACACACACACACATATATATATATATATATATATATATATATATATATATATATATATATATATATATGTATATATATGGGAATAGACTTTATTGCCCTAACGTTGCGACCAACTTGCCCACATTCTCATTTGTCTGAAATAATTTTAAATATACATATATATATATATATATATATATATATATATATTTATATATATATATATATATGAGTGTGTGTGTGTGTGTGTATTATATATATATATGTATTATATATATATACACATATATATATACCTATATATATATATATATATATATATATATATATATATATATATACTATCCTGAGTCCACTGCTGAACCAAAGCCTCTTCCATGCTAAGTAATTTTCGCACGACTGCGCCAACAACTGTCATATCACTCCTGTAAACTTCGCTATCTCGTCTCTCCGCCTTCTGTCTGGTCTCTCTTTTGCACGCTTCCCATCTTGCGGCGTCCACTCAGTATCACACTTGCTCCATCGCTCATTAGCCGTTCGCGTTAGCTTACCTGCCCAATTCCACTTCCTCACTTTGACCGCTTCCACAATATCTCAGTCTGCTCTCTCACCCAATTTGCTATCTTTCTGTCTCTTAGCGTTATTCCTACTATTGATCTCTCCAATCTCCTCTGTGTACTCCTTAGGTTTTTCTCCATCGCCTTCCTTAGATTATTGTTGGCAATATACATTGATTGTAAACAATCAGCTTCAAACATAAAGGTAGAGAGCTCCTCATGATCTTCTCATACATACTAAACATATTCCAATCAATAACATTACGCCTTTTTATTTCATTATCATGATCTTTCGTCATTTTCACCGTCTGACCTAAATAATCACTTGCCATAACCTCTTCTCTTTGAACTTTCGTGTTGAACATCTTTTTTTCTCTCTCTCATATTCATTATAAACCTTCTTTGAGGCTTTCCTTGTTCAGAGCACTCACCATATCTTGCAAGTCGTCTGCTCTTTCTATAAAAGAATAATGTCATCTGCAAATCTTAGGTTATTGAAATATTCACCATTAGTCTTCTGAAAATCTCTCCCACCAAGCTGTAAATAATTTGTATGAAATTGTATCGCTTTGTCCCACTTCTTTGTTAATCTTTATTTTTTCTATACCTATATGTACTCGAATTACAGCTGTATCTTTCTCATAAATCTTTTTTAGAATCTTTACTATCTGTTCGTTTACACTCTGCTTGCGTGGCTAGGTTAGTATTGCTGTTTGTTCTATTGACTCAAAGGCCTTCTTGTAACCTACAGAAGCTAAACAAAAAGGTATATTGTATTCTGTCGTTTTCTCGATTAGTTGATTCATCACCTGCAAATGACCTAGAGTCAAATAATTGCTTCTAAAGCCTGCTTGTTCTCTTAGTTGGTTTCCATCTAAATTTTTACTTAGTCTACTTATAAGGATCTTAGAAAATATTTCATATACAAGCTAATCAGTTACTAAGGTTTTTCTTATCTCTTTTTTTTTTATCAAGCAAAATCACTATAGTATTCCACCATGGTTGAGGAACACTTTCTTGACGTAAACATTGGGTGTACAACTGAGCTAATTTACAATGAACCTCTTTTCTTGCGTCTTTCAAAAGATCTACCGATATGCCATCTTCCCCAGGTACTTTTCCTCGTTTCATATTTTTAATAGCAAACGCTACTTCTTCCTTTGTAACTTCTGGTACACTACTAACGTCTACAGATGAGTTTACTGACTCAATCACGGCCTTTGACGAGTAAAGCTCTTGGTAAAATTATTCAGCTCTTTTTATCATTCTGTCTCTGCGTTTAATGATCTATCCATTTCAGTCTTTCAAAGATGTAATTTGCTGCCTCCATAATGTTAGCCTGCGCTCGGCCCCTTTAATATTTTTACCTTTCCTAATAGTTTCCTCTATTTCATCTATGTTTTTCTTTCTTTTCTCTGATCTCTACCTTTTGTTGATAAACTTGTTTAATTTACTCTCTCTATTTCGTCTCTCCTGCTTTCAATCTGCATAGTCATTCTTCTTTTAGTCAGGTCATTTATAGCTTTGGAGTATATATTTTCTCTAATGCTAATTTTTCTTTCTACTTTCTCTGCCTGTTTACTCCTATTGAAGGAGGGGAGATGGTGCCGGTGAGGATAAGTGGGGGAGAAAAGACGAACCGTCACGGACAAAAGTTTGTCCCTCGGCCGTTGGGCACGAAGCTAGGGTGCCGTGGTGGGTGTACAAATAAGCCACTTGGAACGCGTCCTGTAAGCTCCCGACATCAACTCCCGTGGTGTAACAGAAATGTTCTTGTCGGAGATCTCCCTTGAATACTACGGACAGGATAAAAGAGAATGCAATTACTCACACCACGGGAGCTGATGTCGACAATTAATGGCAATTTCCAAAGCGTTAAAAAATGCTGAAATTTTATGAAGAGTTAAAGTAGGTATAATGTTAAAAGAGCAATAAAAAGAACACCGAAACCTGGATGAAATCACCTGACGGCAGCCAGAAAAGTACCACTAAAACCCATCCTGCCTTACAGAGGTTAAGCTATTTGAGTGCTAAGATTGATATGTATGCTTATTCTATCGCCAAACAATTTCATTCATCCGGAAACAGCTTCAGTACTCAGAGGATTTAATCAAAATAGGTTGAATATCATATTAGCCACAAGACAAGTACAGCTCCGAAAAAAACAACAACAGATTGCAGAGATATAGCAATACTGGCCATAAGTACTCAGATTAAAAAGTAAAATATATGTTATTGGTTCAGTGTGACCAAACAAAGGTAGCGCCTGTGATCAACCAAAACGCGCTCATGCGCAAGCCCATCTCAGGATTATTATCCTACTAACCCCTTCAATAAAGTGACATATCTTTATAATCTTGTTCTAAGAACAGAGGATTCTATTCGGTCGAGGAAATCAAAATCTTTACTAAAAGGGGATCTCGGTTGATGGACCTGAACTTCACACACCATTCCACCCACTTCAGCTGATTAAAATCGTCTGTTCTTAGCCAGGACTCTAAAACCATAAAGTACGTTTCCGCGTTGAATGGGTTAGGTATGGAGGATGGTAACAACACGATCACTGGAGCTTGACTACTTGAAAGCACCGAACCGAAACTACATCGCTTGTCACCGAGTCCTGATCATCAAAAAAGTGTAGTCACTGATGGTATCAGGTCCCCCTTGTTTAATGCTCAGATTAAAAAAGTCAAGTCATTGATGTTATAAAGTCCCGTCTCCATCCACTATAGTCATCTGTATTCCTTAGTTGCTGTGTATGGTCTGTCTCAGGCGCTTTGTCCATCTTCATCATTTTGATTATTTATCTTGCCAATTGCCTGGCACAGTGGTTCTCTTTTTTGTTCTTTCTTCTTGCACCTTTTCATCATATGCCAGAAAGTCTTACCCACCCAATTTACAAGTTCGTTTGACTCAATGGTAAGTTGCTTCTATTGTTTATACAGTCAATGGCATTAGAAAAGTATGATGTTCTGTAGGTTATGTAGCATGCAGATTCTGTAAAATTATAGTTTGTAGAAAAAATAATATTTCAACAGTTTGAGTGTGAAAAAAGTATCTATGGTCTAAACTTTCCTCCCCCTTTACACCATGAAGTTCCGCCCAGTGGGGAAGAATTCTCCCCCCTTCCCCCAGTACAGAGACCCTGATCTAGTGTGCTGAGTAGCGAGTTTATTTCGATCGTGTTTGGTGCCGATCCTCGTTCGAATCCAACAGCCTTCGGGGTCTTCTACTTGTACTGTAAGTCCGGGGACAAAGGGCAAAGGTGACGATCTTGGTTTTAAATCAGCGTTTCTTTGTGTGAGTTACCCATTTCTCACCTTATGAAGAGTGGTACACTTTATAGATGTTATTATAAGGGCCGAATCTAGCGGGCCTTGATTAGTATTTTCAGACCGATGGTCCGTAGGCTGTGATGGATGGGAATGACAGGTGAAGATGGATACAGAGCTGCCTAGTGTAGGCCTTATGGTCTCTTGCAGTCTCCTTCATTCTTATGTTCTTATGTGAGTAAAGTCCAACTATCACTTCCTAATGGCGCCCTCTGGGTAATGCTAACGTCAACAGTGAAACTATGGAGACATCGCTGTACCAAATTGGTTAAATTTGGGTTTCCAAAACAAAAAATTAAATAAAACAAAATAAAATAAAATAAAGTAGAATAAAATCAAACCAAATAAATAAAAAATAAATAAACATATAAACATGCATATTGTTAATAGAAACAAAACAAGAAAACAGAGAAACACACGTATACTGAATGATCCAGAAAAATCGATAAATTCACATATGGTGAGCTACACAGACAGAAAAATATACTGAGTAATCTAGAAAAAACAGATTAACCCACAAATAATGAGTAATATATAAAAACACCTTAATACACATATAGTGAATGACTTAGACGACTACTTAAATAAACCCTTTTATAGTGAATGATCTAGAAAAAAACATTAGATAAACACATCTATAGTGGGTAGATTAACTTGTACCAGAAGAAGTAGAGTTACATTCTAAAAATCTCCAGCAGTGTTGATCGAGTGTTTTTTGTGCCGGGCGAGTGGGTGGGCAGGAGGGATGTTGTTACCAAGATTGCCTCAGTAGGAAGCACAAGATAATGAGTGAGTTTTAGAATATATTAAATTCTTCTGGGCTTGAGGGTTTCCTAAACTGAAAGAAATCGTCGGGAATTAGCCAGAGCAAAATCTTTAAATGTGCTCAGTGTCCCGAAAGATTTTAATCCCACGTTATCATAGCGCGGTGTAAGTTGCTGAAGCATGGTGACATAATATATATATATATATATATATATATATATATATATATATATATATATATATATTATGTGTGTGTGTGTGTGTACGGGCTTGCTTTAGGCGATTTTATTCAGCTTAGGGGATCGAGTTGACACAAAACGCGGTCAGGGCTCCGTTCTCTCTTGAGTTCACCCCTCACCTGAATAAAATCCCCTGTAGGTATTAGCAGGAATATACACCTATTTTCACGTTTTAAATGGAAGCCCAGGTGGGATCCACTTGGTGTATGTCATGGTCGGATGATAAGAAAAAAGAAAACGATAATGCACTATGTCATTCACACTCACCTCTAGATGGGAAATGAGCACACACACACACACACACACACACACACACACACACACACACACACACACACACACACACTTGATGGCGCGGTTGATAGAGTACTGGTCTGCCAGTACGGAGGTGCGGCAGTACCTGGTTCGAATCCTGCCCAGGGCCGAAATTATTTCGGTATCGCTGCGCTTCGGGTCGTTAGTCCGAGTCTCGTGGGCGGGGAGTTGTATGTGTGTGTGTGTAAGGTCATAGCATTACCCATAGATCGGTCATACGAGCTCTGAGCTCTCTTCCGGGAGGGAAATAGCTGTCGATCACGAGTCCAACACGTGATCCAAAGACGAAGGTGAATACACCACACACACACACGCACATACACGCACACACACACACACACACACACACACACACACACACACACACACACACACACACACACACACACAGACTCCTGAATGAAATAGCTTGCTGATGATCAGAAGAAATTGCTAAAGTTTCGTTTCCCGAGATAAACCTGTTTTCCTGTGTGTCCCATACTTATGCAATTCTGTTCCTTTGATTCCTGAAGGTCAACTCATCACTATTGTCGCTAAGCAACCATCCACTAATTACCCGCACCATTAGTTCTTGGTTTCTGGTTCCACTTGGAAACCCCGTGCCCCCCCCCCTCCGCCT
>NC_134777.1:99494607-99497107 GCF_046742065.1 Oratosquilla oratoria
CCCCCCCCACACACACTCCAGGGAGTTACACTGGGGACAGAAGAATACCCCCGGGGAGTTCCACTAAATACTAAAGAACATCTTAGTGATTCCTAGTGGGGAGAATATAGTATTGTTCGAAAAATCTTATTAGGTTGATTTCGAGTGTATTAAACAGAGATTTCAACATGGATGATGCTAAAACGGAAACCTAAATACTTGGCATAAAATGAGCTATATGACAACTTCAATGCACAAAAGCAAGTGATCCCAATTTTGAAAGAAAATCGCTGCACGCTTTGCAAAGAATAAGTTCGCCATATTGTATAGAGTAGTGAATCTGAACTCGTTTCCTCATAGGCTTTACATGTTTATTAATTGTTGTTTAAAACACTGAAGTTAATAATTATCAACTTCCCGCGCAATGTATATGGTAATGATTGCATAAGTCTTAGCGAGTTTAGTGACATCCTTACGGACCAGTCACACAGCAATCTTTATCGTTAGAAACTTATCTCCACTCACAAAAAGGTGCTGATCACTTTAAATTTTTACTATTCCTTCGTTCTGTTAATCTCTTAAATCACTCCTTTACTATTCCATAGCTTCAATTCTTCAGTGAAATATTGTCCCCAAGGATAGAAGCGATGGTTATTGTCTGCATAATTTAAACATATACTCACCTGGCATCCTCAATAATCTATGTCTTTAAAACCCAGTGGGGATTTCTGTGTGTGTGTGTGTGTGTGTGTATGTTTATGATGATTGTTCATCGTGACAAATTTTGAGGACGGAGAGGAAACAGAAACACGAGAAGAGCTTTGAGTTTTATTACCGACGTTTGGACACTGGTCTTTTCAAATTAATTTGAAAAAGACTAGAGTGTCGAAACGTCGGTAATAAAACTCAAAGATCTTCTCATGTTTCCGTTTCTTCTCTATCCTCAACATATATGTGTGTATATATATATATATATATATATATATATATATATATAATGTGTGTGTATGTGTATGTATATACAGTATATATGAAGGTGTATATATATATATATATATATATATATATATATATATATATATATATATATACAGTGTCGCGATTATCGATGAAGTCAGTATACTGTAGGTAGTGGTCCTTGAATAAAATGTTGCACAGCCAAATTCAGTTTCCGATCTGAAAGAAATAAACCTTGCAAAGGTAAAGAGGAACAAGAAAATTTTTAGTTGGAAATTAAGAACGGATTCAAAGGTCTAAGAAATAAGGACACCATCGATGATATGAATTTTAATCTAGTGAAATCTAGAGAATTTAAACGGAACAAAAATATCAGAGAAAGCAAGTACTCCAAAGTTACATGTGACTTATCAAAAAGAAGAAGTATGCAGACTAAAACCAAGAGAGACGAAACTGAGAAGTGAACTGAACAAAATTGTCAATAAAATGCAAGTTTCAGAGAAAAGAAAGGGAAAAATGGATCATGTAGAAGACACTATCGAAAAGATAATTTTATCAGAGGGTCCGAGCGCAGACTAGTTTTAGGGAGGTCGCAGAAGAAATCTTTGAAATGTAAAAATGGAACAATTATTAAATGCAGAGACAAATAGTAAAAAGAGTAGAAGAATTTCGCTAGGAGCTTTGCTCGCCAAATACCGTGGCTGTGTCAATAGATTCATCTATAGACGTTAGTAGTGTAGCAGATGTTACAAATATAAAAGCAGCGTTGGCTCTTACATGTATGGAACAAGGCAAAGCACCTGGGGAAGCAAACATATCGATTGATCTTCTGAAAGATGCAGAGAAACAAGTTCATTGTAGATTAGTGCCACTCTGTACCCAATGTACGTGTAAACGTCAGGAAAACGTTCCTGGACCATGGCGTAATACGAGAGTGATTTATATCACACACACACACACACACACACACACACACACACACACACACACACATATTTATATATACATTATATATATATATATATATATATGTATATATATATATGTATGTATATATATATATACATATATATATATATATATGTATATATATATTTATATATATATATATATATCACTGGTGAGAAATGTAGTAACACATTTGTAAATCACAACTAACACCACAGTCGGACGAAAGAAAGAATTGAGTAAGTGAAACTATATATTTCGATTGCTAACTGCAATCCTCTTCAGTAGTACAAAGTGGAAGGAGGATGCTATCTGAGATAGCAACCTCTTACAAAGGAAAGGGAACTTGAAAAAGAATAAATGTCACTACCCCTAACCCTATGTGACCTGAGGATGACACGAGGTCAGGTCAGGAGGACGGGGAGGAAACTTGTTGACAATTGGTTTGGTGATGAATAATCCTGATATTATATCTGGGGTCCATTGACCCTTGGAAATATTCATAGTGGGGACATATTCAATTAATATGGATTCCACCCATCAGGCTGTGGGTTCAGAAGGAAAAGGGTGGAATCCACATTAATTGAATATGTGCCCACGATGAGTATTTCCAAGG
>NC_134777.1:99504607-99507107 GCF_046742065.1 Oratosquilla oratoria
AAGTGTTCTCATGAGTCTAACCTAACTAGAGGTCTTGTTAAGAGAATGCAATCGTGAAAAATGACGACGGTAAAAGGGACCCGCGCGTCCTGAATTGAAATAGTCGGTAATAAATGCAGTTATTTCCCATATACGAGAGTGTACCGGGATTTAATAGTACCCTCGTGACATGTCCAGCCTGGCTACATACTTAGCAGTGCCCAGAATGTCTTTAATATCGTCTGGTCTAGGGAAAGTAAAAGCATCAGCCTTGGCGTGGGCATTAATCTTCCTGTAATCTATGCACAGGTGATAAGAATTGTCAGGTTTAGGGACAAGAATACAAGGAGGGGCCCAAGGACTACTGGAGGGTTCAATTACTCGCTGTGTTTAACAGTGTTTAACTCGGCCTTCATAAATTCTTTTTTTTAGGACCGACTCTATAAGGGGTTTGTTTGATAGCTTTTGTTGAATTTAGAATTATATCTTAGTTTGTAAAGGAGGTGACTCATTGGGGCATTTGAAAAAAGATTAGGAAAACTTCTTAAGAGATAGTGTCTTACCTTGTTTTTTCTGATAGCTGTCCTACATCTAACTGACAATTCTGTAGTATCTGGGAGCTTTACAAGGGAATCTTAGGAGTAAGAAGTAAGCTATCAGGTGATTCTTCCGGTTCCACTGAAGTATGGCAGTAAACTGGGACAGGATGTCTAGAAGGATAAGGTTTTCAAGTACTGATGTGACAGAGTCGGGAACTGAAGAATCGTCACCCCAGACTTCGACAGGGTGACAATTCTTCATGTGGACTATCCTAGGGTAACTTCATGTGGGCCATCCTGGGTTTACGATTCTTCGTTTGTATAAGTTGATGACATTAATCATAACCTTCATTCAACCTAACCTAACCTAACCTAATCTAACTTAACGTAATCTAACCTAACTAACGTAACGTAACGTAACCTAACCTATGCTAACCTAACCTAATCTAACAAACCTGACCTAACCTAACCTAACCTAACGTAACGTGACAGAACCTAACCTCACCTAATCTAACAACCTAACCTAATCTAACCTAACCTAACCTAACCTAACCTAATCTTTATCCCACTGTTGATATTCGGTGTACTGGGGTGACAGTTCTTCAGGTGGGATCTCATGGGGTGACGATTCTCCATGTGGGCGTTCTGGGGTGACAATTCTTCATGTGCCCCTTGCTCCCGTGTTTCGGAGTATGGACACTTGATATTGTCGTCCACTGCTGCTGTGAGCTATTGTTTCTAGGGATACAAAGGGTTTGAAGCAAGGATCATAGTCTGGTGAGGATGAGTCAATACTGCTTGACAATACCGGATTCTTGGGTCGTTTGTCCTGAATAGGGGATTTTGAATCAAACGGTTCCATATTACTTACAAGATGAGGCGTCTTAACCAGAGGGAAATGGAGGTGTCAGTCTTTTTCTGCAAGCAGAAATGTGAAGGCCAATATTGTTGCAATAAGAACATGATATAGGGGAACTAGCTTTAGACCTTTCCTTCCTTTGCCAGGGTTGGTTTGAAGGGTTATGGTTAAAAACAGGCCTGTAATTGGGATGATACGATGGGGTAGGTGGATATTCATTTTTTTTTTTTTTACCAAGAATCAGACTTGTAATTTGGATAAGATGGGTTATTCATTACGCTACAGTATGCATATATGTGTGTATATATGTATGTATTAATGTATGTATGTATGTGTGTATGCATGCATGCATCAATGTGTGTATGTATATATGTATGTATGCATGTATGTATGTGTGCATGTATGCATGTATGTATGTATGTTGCATGTATGTATGTATGTATGCATGCATAACACCCAGTTCGGACTTGGCTTGGTCATCTTAAAGACCACTTGTGACAATACCTTTTGGACCTATAAGGCTGTGATCCTCCCCTCAACTGAATAAAACCATTTGACCTTAATAGAACGTTCGAGAATATAGCGAAATAATCGTCGACGGCATTCTTCAACGTCTTTTCACTCTCGAGAGCCGCTCTCATGCCCAACATCCCTGACACTATCGTCCAGCATCATCATTACCATACCCATTATCCCTTTCACAGGCATTATCGCCTGCACGATACAGTCGGCTGCCTTTATGGCCATACGTTCTCAGCGACATCAAAGCATCACTAGTGCATGCCTCTTTTTTTTTTTTTTATACAGTGGTCTTTGATATACAAATAGATTATTCAAATCAAGGCATAGGGAAACCTTTCTTGTCGTATCTCAAGCTGGTTCAGTTCTTTGGTACGGTGACGTCTTCCTGTGTGAATAAAATCATCTGATGCAAGCCAGAATATAATTCTTTAAGACACGGAATTCGTCTTTTGAAGCAATTATTCGAAGTAGTTCATTCGAGACCGTGTTTAACTCAGGAGTTTCTCTAAACTGAATGAAATCGTCTGGTAGCAGCGAAAGGCGCTAGAATCATCACTTTAGAGAAACTGTTTCCAAACTTTTTCTAATTGGGTACCACTTG
>NC_134777.1:99512107-99517107 GCF_046742065.1 Oratosquilla oratoria
AGAGAGAGAGAGAAACGTGTAGTTAGTGCTGCATATGTTGTGCTTGTTGCCTGTCTTTTGTTGTTAAGTAACATACCCTAAGGCGTCCTAAATGTCGTGCACCATCGTGGAACATAACCACGCCAGCTCGGATCTGTGCGACTTTTTCTTTGTTTTCATCTTTCATTAACAAGTTATGATGTTCCAATGTTGTTGACTTTTAACTTACACATCTTTGGACGCTGTTGTGTATTGGCAGCTGGTTCTACACTCACTTGTCTTGACTGTCCAAACACATTGGGGAAAAGTGGCGGTTTTAGCTGTAGGTTAAGCCGGAGTCACTTTATCCAACTTACGGAGAATGTTGAGTTGACCGTGACGTCACTCTTGGTCAGCCATCTCGCTTCGGTCGGCCATTTTGTTTGATGGGGCAGTTTGTTGATGCCGACCCTCACATGGAATTAGCTATTATCAATTATATATCATCCTGATATTGATATCTTTCAAATATTGGGTGCAGGTTATCGTTACAACAACATAATCTCAGATTCGGTTGAAGGTAAATGGCATATGAATAAAAACCAACAATAAATAACAGGGGCGTGTTAGGCCTCGATCTTAGTTCTTAAGTACGTAGGCCAAGGCTTAGTCCCAGAGACTATCAGTGGCTGCTGTTTACCTTGGACTTCTGGGTACATAGGGCAAAGGGGACGGTTTCGTCAACAGCTGTGCTTCTCTAAGACCAATTTTTTTATATTGACTAACACCAATTAATACCAGACAATATTGTTGATTATGTCGCCACTCCAGCGTCAATGTTATTCTATTTTGTTCTATTCGATTTTTTTTTCTTCTTTTTAAGACTCGGGTTGTATCTCTTTATGCTCCAAGCATCTCAACACTAACAGGTTTTTCGTTTTTTTTTTTTCTCTCTTTCTTTTATGTAGGTAGTATTTGGGCTGTATCACTTGTTGCTCCAAGCACCTCAACAATAGTAGATGTTCCCAGCAGTTTTTTTTTTCGGAATCGTTGGGAAACTTGACGTATGTGGGCCTTGAAATGCAGTTAGTAGGTTATCGAAAAAGCAGTATGCCCATTATTAATGCATTCTATCAAAACTAACCAGAACCTTGAAATATGAAATGGTTGTGTTCAATTATACGGGAAGGCAAACACATCCAAAGCTAACACCACCTAACCTAACCTACCTCAGTTAAGCTAACCTACCTACCCATTTAACTAAACTTAATTAAGCCTAATTAAGTTACATAACCTAATCTGCATAATGTAATCAAACCCACCTATTATAATGTATATCCCCAACGGACCCTGGAAAAGAAAAAATTAGTATACGTTACCTGGCCACCTGTCCTGCAGGCGGCACCACGAGGGTGGCAACAGGTAGCGGAGCAACCAGAGCCCTCGTCCCTTTGGCGGACGCGGACTTTGGCCTTCAACTTTGATATTTCGAGAATGTTCCAAAGATTCCAGGTGCCCCGCCTTGCCTCTGGAACCCTGTTCAACGCCTTCATACCCAGGGGACACCCCTCAGAGGAATGGAACCCTGGCGTTAACCCCTCGTAACGCCCTCTACAGATTCCTGTTGCGGTTAATGCCGAGCCATTTCATTCGCCTCCGGGGAAAGATTGGGATGATCTTGTCCTGAGTGTGTCCCTCAGCTGAGTCGGGCTGTCTATCATTAGCCAGAACAAAATCCGTAGGGGGGCGTCACCAGCCTAATACATTAGTTTTGCGTTGGTTAAAGGATGATATATGGGTTGTGTAATCGAGCTGAAGGGATCACACGAGATTTATTAAGCCCTTTTAGGACAAGGATGGGCCCCTAATCTCGTAGACCTGATTGGTGCTACCCAGAATAATGATATACAAAGTGTAGATTCGAGTTGAAGGGGCAGAGACCTTTGTCTTTGCTTCCCACCTTCTCAGCTAATGCCCTAATGATATTAAATAAATTTCAATCCGTAATCTCGAGGTTGTCCACATTGCCTCTTGTGCTTCAAAGGTGTTTTTTTATTTCCATCTTGAACTTCTTCTAGTTCTTTATCTCTTCAAGGCTTATTTTCTTCTTTCTTCAGCTCTGATATTTAACTCAACGTTGCAACCTACAATTTTGTGGTCACTACTTGTATTTACTTTATTTGTAAAAATGACATCACTAAAAATTGTTGCTCCTATCTCCTAATATGAAGTCTATTTCGTTTTTTGTTGTTTCATTTGGACTTGCCCAGTCCATTTACAATCTACATACTCTAAGAAGAAAGTGTTCATTATTCTCACGTTGTAGTTCATGCAAAATTAATTAACAACTCGCCTACTCCACCTACTACACTTCTCAGCGCACGATTTCCCTGTTATGTTCCTCCACACTTCAGCATTGAAGTCACTGACTACCAACGTGCATTGGAATTCTTCTTTATTCACTACCTGATTTACATCATCACAGAAAAGATTACTTTAATCGTCTGGAGTCCGAAGTTGGCGCATAATCCTGAATCATCTTTGGGGTGTATATTTTACAGAGCTTAATCACAGTCCATGCTACCCTATCTGATACATTGCTAAATTTCATTACGGTACCAGTATATTCCCGATTTATCAAGAATCCTGCACCACTGGATCTTTAGTTCCCTTTACTCCTAGAGGTGAATGTCTTGAAGCTGTACGAGCGTTTTCTCTTCCTTTCAGACCTCGCTTTGTCCGAACTGATGTTCTTCAGTTATGTCATCAAACCCTCCAGTTTGACGTCCTCTGCGAGGATTCACATGATGCAAATGCAAATCTTCATCTTCAGGTCATTTAAAATAAGAGTTAGATCTGTTTAGATAGTGTTTGCATTCGATGGTGCACTTCCCACAGGCACACCAAGCAGTGAGGTTGCACATGTAAGCGACGACAATCCAAAAGGAACGCCCGTGATAACATCAGAAGTACTTTTAATGATTAATTGAGAGGTTGTTACATAATAATCACACCATTTTCCTGAAGAGTGTCTGGTGAGATGCATTTTTATTCACATGTACATGTACATATTTGTATCTAGTGCATAGATATGTGCACATAAAATGTATATATATATATGTATATATATATAATATATATATATATATGTACTTATGTATATATGTATATATATATATATATATGTACTTATGTATATATGTATATATATATATATACATATATATATATATATTTATATATATATATATATATGTATATGTATCGTAAAGTAAGGAAGCATTTTTTCTTTGATGCATGTTCAATTGTTCAATTTCTTGATATTTCTATTTTTCTTATCAGAATTTTTCTTACTGGAGGGATCTAATACAATATCTCCACAGTTCTCCATTTCACATTTAGAGCTTTTGTCTTCAAATAGACTTCTTCAGGATTGAAAAAAGTTCTGTAATAGTAAATATGAATGTTGGCATCAATCTTGTAACTAGTAAAAATAAAAACAAATAAATATACAAATGGAAAAGATTCACAAAATAAAACGTTTAACACAAGTGTCATCACTTAGTCTAAAGGAAAAGTACAAATAGTAGGGGAAGAGAAAAGTTTAAATATACCATTAGTTCTCTATGTTCCTAGCTCGGAGTCGGCCTGGCAATCGCAGTTCGGCGTCTGTGGGATGGGGGGAGAGGGGGAGGAGGAGGTAGGATCTTGCTATAACGTTGTCTCAAATAGGCGCCGTTGAACAGCAAAATACTGGATGTCATGTTAAATCGTATATTTATTGTGGGGACAATATCCCTAATGTAGAATGCCTCCAGAACTTTTAACCATCTGGTATCCTTATTTTGTGCAATTTTTTTGGTAGATTAAATCGGGGTGGCTTTGTCAATGGTCTGGTTGTGATATTTTGTGTAATGCTCCTTCATGCTGGTGTAAAGTTAATCTACGGCTGAGAATACATCTGTTGTGCCCAACGTATGCGAGATTTCGAGGTGTACAATCCTCAGTAAAACATTTAAATAAGTACACAACGTTGGTTTTGGATGTACTGTCAGTTCAACTAATACAATTGTTTTTCATAACCATTGTGCTGGTTCTGGGGTTTCTACAATGAATAAGAACTCGAATCTCACAATTCTCTTTAGTGGGGTGACAATTTTATTTTGAGAATATTTTCCACTTGATATTTGTTTGTTTTCATTATTACTAGTTACCAGATTTGTTATTACAGAAATTTTGTCAATCCTGATGTCTCTTTGAAGACGAAAACTCAAAATATTAAATGGAAAAGCATGGACATTTTGTATTAGCGCATCCTTCAGCAGGAAAAGTCCTGATAAGAAAAACAGAAAATATCAAGAAGTTGAACAATAGTCAGAATGCTGTCGTATTCAATTTAACATCCATATATATACATACATATATACTTCATATATATGTATATGTATATATATATATATATGTCAGATTATTTTTATGACAGTCGCGCAGAGGATTCGAACCTGCTGCTTTGGGACCAAAGAGCCTCCATCGCCGCTCGCCTTAGACCACTCGACCACTGATGAACCATCAATGGTCGAGTGGTCTAAGGCGAGCGGCGATGAAGCCTCTTAGGTCCCCAAGCAGCAGGTTCGAATACTCTGCGAGACGGTCATAAAAACTATCTGATTGATGTCGCTGTTCACTAGCAAATTTCTCACATATATATATATATATATATATATATATGTGTATATATATATATATATATATATATATATATATGTGTGTGTGTGTGTGTGTGTTTGTGTGTGTGTGTTTCCATATATACATGTTTATACCACATCGCATTCGATGACAAAATTTCACACAGTAATTTCTTTTCAAAAATGTCCATGTAGAGATTACTCAAGCCAGGTGAGAGAGGATTCCCCATAGCCATTCCAAACTCCTGGGAATAAGAATCATTAAATTCAAATTTACAATCTTTGACGCATAATTGATATACATTATTACTCGGCACACCGTGATAAAGTAAAAAAAAAAAATTATTTTCCTCCATG